>NC_056437.1:45061076-45392743 GCF_018296145.1 Oncorhynchus tshawytscha
GTGCCTTTTGAGAAGTGTAACTTGGTAAAAAATTAGAATAATAAATCACATCATAACATTGTCAAGAAGAGCACATGTTCAACTTCATAAAAACAAGTTCCCTTTTTAAGAGGTTAAATAAACTATAGTAAGAGTCTATTGAGTGCCAAATAAAGTAACAGGGTTGACAATTTATTCTTAAAAATCAGCCATGAATCCCTTTATGACATGGGGACTAGAATCTTGTTGTGTGCAACAGCGAGTGGAATTTGAACACGCTCTTCACCCCCAAAAATGTAATTGTTAAAACATTTCTAGCCTGTCTATCCATGGATAGAAAACAGGGTTGATGTATTATGCTCGAACCGCTCAGTTTTCCAATACAAAACACAAGAAACTGTCCAAAAAGAGAAACAGCTCACCTGCTTTTACTCCATTTTTTATTTAACCTTTATTTAACTAGGCAAGTCAGTTAAGAACAAATTCTTATTTTCAATGAAGGAACAGTGGGTTAACTGCCTTGGAAATAAGCAAACAGGAAACCACTCACCCAGAGGCGGCGCTCCTAGTGGCCGGAGACTAATGCAGGGAAACTTAAATCAGTTCAATCTCATTCCTATCAACATGTTAAATGTGCAACCAGAGGTAAAACATTTTCTAGATCACCTGTACTCCACACACAGAGAAGCGTACAAAGCTCTCCCTCCATTTGGTAAATCCGACCACAACCCTATCCTCCTGATTCCTGCTTACAAGCAAAAAATTAAAGCAGGAAGCACAAGTGACTCGGTCTATAAAAAAGTGGTCAGATGATGCAGATGCTAAACTACAAGACTGTTTTGCTTCCACAGACTGGAACATGTTCCGGGATTCTTCCGATGGCATTGAGTACACCACAATTGTCACTGGCTTTATCAATAAGTGCATCGAGGAAGTCGTCCCCACAGTGACTGTACGTATATACCCCAACCAGAAGCCATGGATTATAGGCAAAATTAGCACTGAGCTAAAGGGTAGAGCTGCTGCTTTCAAGGAGCGGGACTCTAACCCGGAAGATTCTAAGAAATCCTGTTATGCCCTGCGACGAACCATATACAGTGCCTTGCGAAAGTATTCGGCCCCCTTGAACTTTGCGACCTTTTGCCACATTTCAGGCTTCAAACATAAAGGTATAAAACTGTATTTTTTGTGAAGAATCAACAACAAGTGGGACACAATCTTGAAGTGGAACGACATTTATTGGATATTTCAAACTTTTTAACAAATCAAAAACTGAAAAATGGCCCCTTTACTTTCAGTGCAGCAAACTCTCTCCAGAAGTTCAGTGAGGATCTCTGAATGATCCAATGTTGACCTAAATGACTGATGATGATAAATACAATCCACCTGTGTGTAATCAAGTCTCCGTATAAATGCACCTGCACTGTGATAGTCTCAGAGGTCCGTAAAAAGCTCAGAGAGCATCATGAAGAACAAGGAACACACCAGGCAGGTCCAGATACTGTTGTGAAGAAGTTTAAAGCCGGATTTGGATACAAAAAGATTTCCCAAGCTTTAAACATCCCAGGAGCACTGTGCAAGCGATAATATTGAAATGGGTATCAGACCACTGCAAATCTACCAAGACCTGGTCCGTCCCTCTAAACTTTCAGCTCATACAAGGAGAAGACTGATCAGAGATGCAGCCAAGAGGCCCATGATCACTCTGGATGAACTGCAGAGATCTACAGCTGAGGTGGGAGACTTCCATAGGACAACAATCAGTCTGATATTGTACAAATCTGGCCTTTATGGAAGAGTGGCAAGAAGAAAGCCATTTCTTAAAGATATCCATAAAAAGTGTCGTTTAAAGTTTGCCACAAGCCACCTGGGAGACACACCAAACATGTGAAAGAAGGTGCTCTGGTCAGATGAAACCAAAATTGAACTTTTTGGCAACAATGCAAAACGTTATGTTTGGCGTAAAAGCAACACAGCTCATCACCCTGAACACACCATCCCCACTGTCAAACATGGTGGTGGCAGCATCATGGTTTGGCCTGCTTTTCTTCAGCAGGGACAGGGAAGATGGTTAAAATTGATGGGAAGATGGATGGAGCCAAATACAGGACCATTCTGAAGAAAACCTGATGGAGTCTGCAAAGACCTGAGGGGACGGAGATTTGTCTTCCAACAAGACAATGATCCAAAACATAAAGCAAAATCTACAATGGAATGGTTCAAAAATAAACATATCCAGGTGTTAGAATCAATCAAAGTCTAGAGTCATTTGGAAAGAACTCAAAACTGCTGTTCAAATTCCATCCAACCTCACTGAAGCTGTTTTGCAAGGAGGAATGGGAAAAAATTTCAGTCTCTCGATGTGCAAAACTGATAGAGACATACCCCAAGCGACTTACAGCTGTAATTGCAGCAAAAGGTGGTGCTACAAAGTATTAATTTAAGGGGGCTGAATAATTTTGCACGCCCAATTTTTCAGTTTTTGATTTGTTAAAAAAGTTTGAAATATCCAATAAATGTCGTTCCACTTCATGATTGTGTCCCACTTGTTGTTGATTCTTCACAAAAAAATACAGTTTTATATCTTTATGTTTGAAGCCTGAAATGTGGCAAAAGGTCGCAAAGTTCAAGGGGGGCGAATACTTTCGCAAGGCACTGTACAGGCAAAGCGTCAATACAGGGCTAAGATTGATTCATACTACACCGGCTCCGATGCTCGTCTTATGTGGCAGGGCTTGCAAACGATTACAGACTACAAAGGGAAGCACAGCCATGAGCTGCCCAGTGACACAAGCTTAATCACTTCTATGCTCGCTTCGAGGCAAGCAACACTGAGGTATGCATGAAAGCATCAGCTGTTCTGGACGACTGTGTGATCACGCTCTCCGTAGCCAACGTGAATAAGACCTTTAAACAGGTCAACATTCACAAGGCTGCGGGGCCAGACGGATTACCAGGACGTGTGCTGACCAACTGGCAGGTGTATTCACTGACATTTTCAACTTGTCCCTAATTGAGTCTGTAATACCAACATGTTTCAAGCAGACCACCATAGTCCCTGTGCCCAAGAACACGAAGGCAACCTGCCTAAATGACTACAGTCCCATAGCACTCAATTCGTTAGCCATGAAGTGCATTGAAAGGCTGGTAATGGCTCACAACGCCATTATCCCAGAAACCTTAGACCCACTCCAATTTGCATACCGCCCAAACAGATCCACAGATGATTCAATCTCTTGCACTCCACACTGCCCTTTTCAACCTGGACAAAAGGAACACTTATGTGAGAATGCTATTCATTGACTACAACTCAGTGTTCAACACCATAGTGCCCTCAAAGATCATCACTAAGCTAAGGATCCTGGGACTAAACACCTCCCTCTGCAACTGGATCCTGGACTTCGTGATGGGTCGCCCCCAGGGGGCTGAGGGTAGGTAGCAACACATCTGCCACGCTGACCCTCAACACTGGAACCCCAAGGGGTGTGTGCTCAGTCCTCTCCTGTACTCCCTGTTCACCCACGACTGCATGGCCAGGCACGACTCCAACGCCATCATTAAGTCTGCAGATGACACAACAGTGGTAGGCCTGATCACCGATAACGATGGAGACAGCGTAAAGGGAGGTGGTCAGAGACCTGGCCGGGTGGTGCCAGAATAACAACCTAACCCTCAACGTAACCAAGACTAAGGAGATTATTGTGGACTACAGGAAAAGGAGGACCAAGTATGCCCCCATTCTCATCGACAGGGCAGTAGCGGAGCAGGTTGAGAGCTTCAAGTTCCTTGGTGTCCACATCACCAACAAACTAGAATGGTCCAAACACACCAAGACAGTCGTGAAGAGGGCACGATAAGGCCTATTCCCCCTCAGGAAACCAAAAAGATTTGACATGGGTCCTGAGATCCTCAAAAGGTTCTACAGCTGCAACATCGAGAGCATCCTGACCGGTTGCATCACTGCCTGGTACGGCAAATGCTCAGCCTCCAACCGCAAGGCACTACAGAGGGTAGTGCTAATGGCCCAGTATATCACTGGGGCAAAGCTGCCTGCCATCCAGGACCTCTACACCAGGCAGTGTCAGAGGAAGGCCCTAAAAATTGCCAAAGAACGCAGCCAACCCACTGTTCTCTCTACTACCGCATGGCAAGCGGTGCCGGAGTGCCAAGTCTAGGACAAAAAGTAATCTCAACAGTTTTTCCCCCCAAGCCATAAGACCCCATGAATAGGTATTCAAATTGCTACCCGGTGTATTTGTATTGTGTGTTCCCCCCAATCCCTCTTTTAAGCTGATGCGACTCTCTGCTTATCATATATGCATAGTCACTTTAACTATACATTCATGTACATACTACCTCAATTGGCCTGACCAACCAGTGTTCCCGCATATTGGATAACCGGGTTATCTGCATTGTGTCCCACCACCCAACAACCTCTCTTTTATGCTACTGCTAGTCTCTGTTCATCATGTATGCATAGCCACTTTAACCATATCTACATGTACATACTACCTCAATCAGCCCGACTAACCGGTCTCTGTATGTAGCCTTGTCACTTTTATAGCCTCGCTACTGTTATTTTTCACTGTCGTTTCACTGTTGTTTTTATTTCTTTACTTACCCGTTGTTCACCTAATACCTTTTTTGCACTATTGGTTAGAGCCTGTAAGTAAGCATTTCCCTCTAAGGTCTACACCTGTTGTATTCGGCGCTCGTGACAAATAAACTTTGATTTGACTTGAATGTTCAGGGGCCTTGTCAAGCTTTTGTTTCCTAGTCCAACGCTATAACCACTAAGCTACCTGCCACTCCTATATGATGAGCATTACATTTTGATGGTTTCTGTTGAATTTATTTCCCAAAAGGAAGAATTTCACCATATTAAAACAAGAGTTCAGTTCACGTAACAGGGTTGACCTTAAAGATAGATGCCTCACAAGTCCTCAACTGGCAGCTTCATTAAATAATACCCGCAAAACACCAGTCTCAACATCAACAGGGAAGAAGCGACTCTGGGATGCTGGCCTTCGAGGCAGAGTTGCAAAGAAAAAGCCATCTCTCAGACTGGCCAATAAAAAGAAAAGATTAAGATGGGCAAAAGAACATAGGCACTGGACAGAGGAACTCTGCCTAGAAGGCTAGCATCACGGAGTCGCTTCTTCACTGTTGACGTTGAGACTTGTGTTTTGCGGGTACTATTTAATAAAGCTGCCAGTTGAGGACTTGTGAGGTGTCTGTTTCTCAAACTAGACACTAATGTACTTGTCCTCTTGCTCAGTTGTGCACCGTAGCCTCCCACTCCTTTTTCTTCTGGTTAGAGAAAGTTTCTAGGCTGTTCTGTGAAGGGAGTAGTACACAGCGTTGTATGAGATCTTCAGTTTTGGCAATTTCTCGCATGGAATGGCCTTCATTTCTCAGAACAAGAATAGACTGACGAGTTTCAGAAAAAAGGTCTTTGTTTCTGGCCATTTTGAGCCTGTAATTGAACCCACAAATGCTGATGCTCCAGATACTCAACTAGTCCAAAGAAAGCCAGTTCTATTGCTTCTTTAATCAGACCAACAGTTTTCAGCTGTGCTAACATAATTGCAAAAGGGTTTTCTAATGATCAATTATCCTTGTCAAATGATAAACATGGATTAGCTAACACATCGTGCCATTGGAACACAGGAGTGATGGTTGCTGATAATGGGCCTCCGTACGCCTATGTAGATATTCAGCTACACTACCTTTTGAACGGTAGTGTAGCGGAGTCTACCTTTAAAACGAGGGACAGACGTAAATTAATCACATTAAATAAATTCTTAAAAAATGACTGTCAAAGCAACAAAATAACTATGGCTCTACAATGATGGAGACGCTTGGGGATTCGTTGGGCTCAAGTCTTCCAAGAAGTGACTGGGTTGATGGAGGGACGTGTCAAAATGCTGCATTTTGGCACTTTAGCAAGCCATTATTCATATAAAAAAAGATGTTGAATTCTCCATGTGGTCTATATATTAATTGGGGCGCCATTTCATAACAGGCTTTTAAAAATTCTGTTGAAAGAAATAGAAATGCCATCTTTTTGTAGGCACTAACTCCTCCACGGTTCGTTGGACAAAGCCTATGAGGAAAATGAATGGCATTTTTGTAGGGTTTTGGATATAAAGGTCTGTGGTAAACACAGGCTGAGGAGATCTTACATGTTTTGCTCTATAAGATCATCTTCATCAGCTAACTTTGTGAATTGAATCATTTTTAGTAATAATATATATTTTTTTAAATCACAAAAACGCTTCATAATTCATAAAAGGTCATGTTAACTGACTGCTATCATCTCATAGATTAAAAAAAAAATAAGATCTCCTAAGCCTGTGTTAATCTCAGACATTTTCTACGCTTATTCCAAAACACCTATTCTTTCCCCATTCATTTTTTCCCATAAGGATGGCGGAACGAACCAGAGGTAACGTTTAAATGTATTTTAGGACTACAAACTGGCAAGCTCTATTGGTGCACAATTTCTTCTTAAAATATATAAAGGACGCAACAGGCACTCTTGTCGTGGAATGACCCAGTAATACTGTCGTGTAATACTATATGTCTGCATGTCATCTAGTGTCTGTATAAACAGTGCATTCGGAAAGTATTCAGACATGTTGACTTTTTCCACATTAAAGCATTATTCTAAAATTGATTCAAAAGTTTTTTTCCTCAATCTACAAACAATACAACATGACAGAAAAACATTTTTTTGTAAATGTATATAAAATTTAACTGAAATATGACATCTACGTAAGTATTCAGACCCTTGATTCAGTACCTTGTTGAAACTCCTTTGGCAGCTATTACAGCATCAAGTCTTGGGTATAACACTACAAGCTTGGCAGACCTGTATTTGGGGAGTGTCTCCCCTTCTCTTCAGATCCTCTCATGCTCTGTCAGGTTGGATGGGGAGTGGCGCTGCACAGCTATGTTCAGGTCTCTCCAGAGATGTTCGATCGGGTTCAAGTCCGGGCGACCCTCAATCCTGCCTAGTCTCCCAGTCCCTGCCACTGAAAAATATCCCCACAGCATGATGCTGGCACCATCATGCTTCACCGTAGGGATGGTGCCAGGTTTCCTCCAGACGTGAGACCAAAGAGTTCAATCTTGGTGTCATCCAGAGAAGCTGGTCTGACCAGAGAAGCTAACTCCATGCAGGCCGTCATGTGCCTTTTACTGAAGAGTGGCTTCCAGCTAGCCACTCTACCATAAAGGCCTGTGTGGTGGAATGCTGCAGAGATGGTCGTCCTTCTGAAAGGTTCTCCCATCTCCACAGAGGAACGCTAGAGCTCTGTCTGAGTGACCATTGGGTTCTTGGTCACCTCCCTTTTCCTCAATTTGGCCAGGCGGCCAGCTCTAATAGGAGTCTTGGTGGTTCCAAACATCTTCCATTTAAGAATGATGGAGTCCACTGTGTTCTTGAATGATGCAGACATTTTTTTTGTACCCTTCCCCAGATCTGTGCCTCAACACAATCCTGTCTCGGAGCTCGTTTGACCTCATGGCTTGGATTTTGCTCTGACATGCACAGTCAACTGTGGGACCTTATTAGAGGTCGACCAATTAATCGGAATGGACGATTAATTAGGGCTGATTTCAAGTTTTCATAACAAATCGGTAATCATCATTTTTTGGACACCGATCATGGCCGATTACATTGCACTCCACGAGGAGACTGCGTGGCAGGCTGACTACTTGTTATGCGAGTGCAGCAAGGAGCCAAGGTAAGTTTCTAGCTAGAATTAAACGTATCTTGTAAAAAAAACAACTACACATGGTTGATGATATTACTAGGGTAACTAGCTTGTCCTGCGTTGCATATAATCGATGCGGTGCCTGTTAATTTATCATTGAATCACAGCCTACTTCGCCAAACAGGTGTTTTAACAAGCACATTCACGGAAAAAAAGCACTGTCGTTGCACCAATGTGTACCTAACCATAAACATCAACGCCTTTCTTAAAATCAATTCACAAGTATATATTTTTAAACCTGCATATTTAGTTAATATTACCTGCTAACATGAATTTCTTTTAACAAGGGAAATTGTGTCTCTTCTCTTGCGTTCTGTGCAAGCATTCAGGCTATATGCACCTGGCTCGTTGTGAACTGTCAGAAGACTATTTCTTCCTAACAAAGACAGCCAACTTCGTCAAATGGGGGATGATTTAACAAAAGCGCATTTGCAAAAAAAGCACAATTGTTGCACGAATGTACCTAACCATAAACATCAATGCCTTTTTAAAATCAATACACAGAAGGATATTTTTTAAACCTGCATATTTAGTTAAAAGAAATTCATGTTAGCGGGCAATATAAAAATAGGGAAATTGTGTCACTTCTCATGCGTTCATTGCACGCAGAGTCAGGGTATATGCAACAGTTTGGGCCGCCTGGCTCGTTGCGAACCAATTTGCCAGAATTTTACGGAATTATGACATAACATTGAAGGTTATGCAATGTAACAGCAATATTTAGACTTATGGATGCCACCCGTCAATAAAGTACGGAACGGTTCCATATTTCACTGAAAGAATAAACGTTTTGTTTTCGAAATGATAGTTTCCAGATTTGACCATATTAATGACCTAAGGCTCATATTTCTGTGTGTTATTATATTACAATTAAGTCTATGATTTGATAGAGCAGTCTGACTGAGCGGTTGTAGGTAACGGCAGGCTGTAAGCATTCATTCAAACAGCCCTTTCCTGCATTTGCCAGCAGCTCTTCGCAATGCTTCAAGCATTGCGCTGTTTATGACTTCAAGCCTATCAACTCCCGAGATTAGGCTGGCAATACTAAAGTACCTATTAGAACATCCAATTGTCAAATGTATATGAAATACAAATGGTATAGAGAGAAATAGTCCTATAATAACTACAACCTAAAACTTCTTAGCTGGGAATATTGAAGACTCATGTTAAAAGGAACCACCAGCTTTCATGTTCTCATGTTCTGAGCAAGGAACTTAAGCATTAGTTTTTTTACATGGCACATATTACACTTTTACTTTCTTCTCCAACACTTTGTTTTTGCATTATTTAAACCAAATTGAACATGTTTCATTATTTATTTGAAACTAAATTGATTTTATTGTTGTATTATACTAAGTTAAAATAAAAGTGTTCATTGTTCATTCAGTATTGTTGTAATTGTCATTATTACACACACACACACAAACACATATATATATAATATATATAAAGTATATATATATTATATATATATATATAATATATATAAAGTATATATATATATTATATATATATATATATAATATATATATATATATATAATATATATATATATTATATATATATATATATATAATATATATATAAATAAATTGTTTTTAAATTCAAATGTTAAAAAAAAATAAAATTAAAAAGCCGATTAATCGGTACCGGCTTTTTTTGGTCCTCCAATAATCGGTATCGGCGTTGGAAAATCATAATCGGTCGACCTCTAGACCTTATAAAGACAGGTGTGTGCCTTTCCAAATCATGTCCAATGAATTGAATTTATCACAGGTGGACTCCAATCAAGTTGCAGAAACATCTCAAGGATGACCAATGGAAACAGGATGCACCTGAGCTGATTATTTGTATTTAGTCCATTTTAGAAGGCTGTAACGTAACAAAATGTGGAAAAAGTCAAGGGGTGCAAATACTTTCCGAATGCACTGCATCTGTATATTGCGCGTGTGAAATGTGCTCCATAGATGAATTATTATAACATGTTAGCATCTATTCAGATATTTATTAATGAGAGCAGACACAGTACTGTGTTGGGAGCTTACCTCCTGGGCGCTGATGGGCCTGTAGAAGTCCAGCAATGTGTGGGAGCCCAGGCTAATGGTCGTCACTGTGGGATGGTACAGAGGCCCGTCCTCATGGGGCTGTGACAACACACACACAACCAACCCCCCCTGCAGTAAGCAGTAGCCAAATCACCACCTACCAGGTGCTGGTCATATACAGTACCAGTGAAAAGTTTGAAAACACCTACTCACTCAAAGGCTTTGATTTATTTTCACTATTTTCTACATTGTAAAATAATAGTGAAGACATCAAAACTATAAACTAACACATGGAATCATGTAGTAACCAAAAAAAGTGTTAAAAACTAAATGTATTTTATAGTTGAGATTCGTCAAAGTAGTCACCCTTTGCCTTGACAGCCTTGCACACTCTTGGCATTCTCTCAACCAGCTTCATGAGGTAGTCATCTGGAATGCATTTCAATTAAAAGGTGTGCCTTGTTAAAAGTTCATTTGTGGAATTTCTTTCCTTCTTACTGCGTTTGAGCAAATCAGTTGTTAACCTCTTGAAGCTAGGGGGCACTATTTTTATGTTTGGAAAAATAACGTTCCCAAAGTAAATGGCCTATTTCTCAGGACCAGAGGCTAGAATATGCATCTAATTGACAGATTAGGATAGAAAACACTAACTTTTCCAAAACTGTCAAAATATTGTCTGTGAGTATAACAGAACTGATGTTGCAGGCGAAACCCTGAGAAAAATCAAACCAGGAAGTGGCTTTTATTTTGAAACCTCCCATTGCTCCATTTAAAGGGATATCAACCAGATCCTATCGCTTCCTCGAGGTGTTAAGTCTTCAGACATAGTTTCAGGCTTTTATTTTGAAAAATGAGCCAGAAAGATAACATCGCGTCAGGTGGTCACACAGGCAGTGATCACTGAGATCCTGGTTGAAGACAGCAGAGGTCTATTTTAGAGGGCAGGTTGGTCAGGATGATATCTATGATGGTGCTCATGTTTACGGATTTGGGGTTGCACCTGGTAGGTTCCTTGATAATTTGTGTGAGATTCAGGGCATCTAGCTTAGACTGTAGAGTGGCCAAGGTGTTAAGCATGTCCCAGTTTAGGTCACCTAAGAGTACAAGCTCTGAAGATAGATGCGGGGCAATCAATTCACATATGGTGTCCAGGGCACAGCTCGGGGCTGAAGGTGGTCTTTAACAAACGGCAACATTGAGAGAGTTGTTTCTGGAAAGGTGGATTTTTAAAAGTAGAAACTCAAATTGTTTGGGCACAGACATGGATAGTATGACAAAACTCTGCACGCTCTCTCTGCAGTAGATTGCAACTCCGCCCCCTTTGGCAGTTCTATCTTCTCAGAAAATGTTGTACTTGGGGATGGAAATGTCAGAATTTTTGGTGGCCTTCCTAAACCAGGATTCAGACACAGCTAGGACAGGGTTGGTAGTGTGCTAGAGCAGGGAATAAAACAAACTTAGGGAGGAGGCTTCTAATGTTAACATGCATGAAACCAAGGCTTTTATGGTTACAGAAGTCAACAAATGAGCATGCCTGGGGAATGGGAGTGGAGCTAGGCTCTGCAAGGCCTGGATTAACCTCTACATCACCAGAGGAACAGAGGAGGAGTAGGATAAGGATACGGCTAAAGGCTATAAGAACTGGTCGTCTAGGGCATTCGGAACAGAGAGTAAAAGGAGCAGATTTCTGGGAGCGGAAGAATAGATTCAAGGCATAATGTTAAGACAAGGGTATGGTGGCATGTGAATACAGTAGAGGTAAACCTAGGCATTGAGTGACGAGGGGGGTTTTGTCTCTAGAGATATCATTTAAACCAAATGAGGTCACCACGTGTGGGAGGTGGAACAAAGAGGCTAGCTAAGGCATATTGAGCAGGGCTGGAGGCTCTACAGTGAAATAAGACAATCACTAACCAAAACAGCAATGGACAAGGCATATTGACCCTTAGGGAGAAGCATGCGTAGCCGAGTGATCATAGGGTCCAGTGAATAGCTAGGCGAGCTGGAGAGACAGCAATTCAGACAGCTAGCGGGCCGGGGCTAGCAGGTGGGGCTTCAGGGGACGTTGCGACTGAGGAGCCTGTTGAAACCCATCAAGATCCTACTGACGTAATCCGCCCGAGGGGATCGGCGGGGCTCCGTGTCGGCAGTAAAAGGGTTCCAGGCCAATTGGCAAAATAGGTATTGTAGCCCAAGAAGTTGCTGATGGACATCTTCAGCTAGCTGGGAGATGGGCCTAGCACGAGGCTAGCTCCAGGGTAACTGGTGCTTGCTTCGGGACAGAGACATTAGCCAGGAGTAGCCTCTCGGATAGCAGCTTGCTAGCTGCGATGAGCCAGGTGAAAAGGTTCAGAGATTACTTACGGTAGGAATCCGGAGATGTGGTAGAGAAAAAGCAGTCCGATATGCTCTGGGTTGAATAGCGCTGTGCAGATTGGCAGGAGTTGACCGGGCTGAGGTTAGCTGATAACCGCTAGCAGTGGCTAACTGACTACTAGCTAGTTAGCTTGCTAGCTTCTGTTGGGGGTTCCGGTTCTAAAGCATAGAACATTTCAGATCCATTCCACAATAGTATTGGGTGAGGAGAGTATGTTGAAATTGAGGTTAAAAATATATAATATATATATATATGGATTCTGATGATAGACATATCTCAACATCAACTGTTCAGAGGACACTGCGTGAATCAGGCCTTGATGGTTGAATTGCTGCAAAGAAACAACGACTAAAGGACACCAACAAGAAGAAGAGACTTGCTTGGGCCAAGAAACACGAGCAATGGACATTAGAAGGTGGAAATCTGTCCTTTGATCTGTTGAGTCTAAATGAGATTTTTGGTTCCAAACTCTGTGTCTTTGTGAGAGTAGGTGAACGGATGCTCTCCGCATGTGTGGTTCCAACCGTGATGCATGGGGGAGGTGGTGTGATGGTGCTTTGCTGGTGACACAGATTTATTTCAAATTCAAGGAACAGTTAACCAGCACAGCTACCACAGCATAATGCAGTGATACGCCATCCCATCTGGTTTGTGCTTAGTGGGGCTAACATTTGTTTTTCAACAGGACAATGACCTAAAACACACCTCCAGACTGTGTAAGGGCAATTTGACCAAGGAGAGTGATGTAGTGGTGCATCATATGACCTGGCCTCCACAATTCTTGACGTCAACCCAATTGAGATGGTTATGGTTTGGGATGAGTAGGACCGCAGAAGAAAGCAGGCAACAAGCGCTCAGCATATGTGAGAACTCCTTTAAGACTTTTGGAAAAGCATTGAATGTCAAGAGTGTTCAAAGCTGTCATCAAGGCAAAGGGTGGCTACTTTGAAGAATCTAAGATATATTTTGATTTGTTTAACACTTTTTTGGTCACTACATGATTCCATGTGTTATTTCATAGTTTGAAGTCTTCACTATTATTCTACAATGTATAAAATAGTCAAAATAAAGTAGGTATACAACCTTTTGACTGGTACTGTACAAAATTAACAATGACACAAAAGCAGAGAAGTACCACACCCGATGGAATGTATTGAACGCTTATTTTCACACACACACAAAAATGCACAAGAATATTGGTGTCATCACACAGTGCTAATGACTGAAGCTGATGTGAGGACCATACCATTATTCCCTCCCCTGGCTTGTATTCATTCACCAGCACATGATTGGCAGTCTTCCCAGCAAATGCACCAAGAGCAGATATTCTCTCGCAGTACTTCAGGAGCCAATCAGGAAGCTTCTCTCCAAGCATCCCTTTCGGACGAGGCAGCCCACCTGTATTAAGTACATAGGCGTAAGAATAGCATTTCACCCAGCAGTCATATCATTCCCAGTTCACCTCACATTCAGTTATAAATCACTGACATACCCCAGTTCTGGAGCCTTCTGTTGGATAACTGTGTCCATTTAGTTTTTGGTGCCTTATACACCTGGAACAGCATTAGAAAAGGCATTTCATGATGTCATGTCTAGTTGATGTTATACCTAAACATGTGTAGTGCATCTGTCACCCCCTTCCCTTGTATTCCATTACCTGTTGTAATAGTTGAGACTCCTCATCCTCTGTTATGAAATCTGGAATGTAGTAAACCGTTGGTGGAGCCTAAAAATGTAAATATCCATACTCAGATTAATATCCATTGCACATTTTAACCTTTTCATATAATGTATGCCTACCTAGATAGAGCTAGACTAGTTAGTAGCAATGATAATATGATAATGTTTTCCCTTTCATCTGTGCTAGCATAAGATGCAAGCTAGTAAAATAATGGCCAAGTAGCTAAATCTATTAGCATTCTATCTAGCTAGATAGCATTTTTTTTACACTGAACAATTTTAAAACACATGTTAAATGTTTCATGAGCTCAAATACCCACAAAAGCATATTTCTCTCAAAGTTTGTGCATACATTTGTTTACATCCCTATTAGTTAGCATTTTTCCAATGCCAAGATAATCCATCCACCTGAGAAGTGTGGCATATCAAGATGATTAAACAGCATTATTACACAGGTGCACCTTGTCCTGGGGACAATGAGAGGTCACTTTAAACTGTGCAGTTTCGTCACATGACACAATGCCACAGATGTCAAATTGAGGCAGCATGCAATTTGCATGGTGATTGCAGGAATGTCCACCAGAGCTGGTGCCAGAGAACTGGATTTGAATTTCTCTACCATAAACTGCCGCCGTCATTTTATGGAATTTGGCAGTATGTCCTCCTGGCCTCACAACCACGGACCGCGTGTAATCACACCAGCCATATGAACAATAACTCAAAATATTTGAAATTGTGTTTATTTTTGTTCGGTCGTGTTTAAATTCAGAGAAGCTCAACCTCAACTTGCTCTCGAAAACACAACCGTTTTCAGCCATTAGCTTTGCCCACAACAATCCCTACCCTGTGTTTAAACGTTTACAAACGTCAATATTCACCGCTTGTGATATGGCTTTAGAAACTGATCTTTCATCAGCGACAAAGAATCATTCAAAATGAAAAATATATACTTTTTCACAGATCTATACAGCTCTATGGGTGCCTCAATTTGACGAAACTACATTTCGAGTTATGCTCACACACAGGTGTTCAGAGCATGCTAGATAATAGCTAATTAGTACAGGTAGTAGGTTGCCTCTTGTCTTCCGTAAACAAGCGCAGTAACATGGAGATATGGCGTGTGGGAACACTACATCAAGGCGTGTATCAACGTAAACCTTAACGCAAGCGACGCGTCTTAATCTTCAGATTGAGCGTCGCTTTTACAAAATCCCCCGTAAAGAACACGCCTTCGCCCAACGACTTGTGTAACGTTAATGTAATGGAGTCATGCGCAAGGGCTAACCCTCAACTAGCTGACAAACACTGACACCAGAAGTACATGAGAGGGGTGGTAAAAGCTTTTCTTACGTCTCTCACGACATATCGTTCCAAATCCTCAAAAATACTGCATGGGTGTTCCATATCTACTCGTGAAAGTTGACATGGAATGCCTGCTAAACGTAGTTGTGATAGTTGGAAGGCGCTAAATTAGCAGCTTGCTAGCTAGTAACCACACGTGCACCTATACCAGCCTTTTCCCTGAATATAAAAATACTTAACCGTAGCTACTATGAACACAAAACAAAGTCATGTGATATGACAAACAAGATTCATCGATAGCTAATTGTTATCGAAGCACTTCTCTTGATACGTTTATTAGAATCTTCTTCTAAATCTTGAACAGTTGACTACAATCAATATGTAGTGCAATACTGCCACCTACTGCACTGGAGTATATCGCAAAGCAGAGGGCCCTTGGTTCAATCAGATATGTGATCATTGGTTCACTCAGAGATGCGGTCATTTCTGTCTAGCTCCCGCCTATCTTTTCTTTTGATTGGTGGATACTTATATGATAAAGCCCGAGAAGCCAGTATTATGGCACGGGTGTTGTTAGGCCTAAAACGAAGTCGAGGGCCGGCAAACCGTGCCAATATATCCTCCAAACACTGGCTTCGAGAGCATTATCACTTTTATTCAACGGGTTACCAACACATGATTGACATATTTTCACATTTTTGTTGTTGATTTTATTCATTCTATTTCATACTTCCACAAGATATAGTCCCGAAACAAATCTAGAGTTGTTTCACGAGTTCCTTCTATCGGTTTGGTTGCCAAGAGACGCGTCCCTGTCAGTCTTTTTGTTCTGTATCAATGGACGAAACCCAGTTCTTTCTAAATGTCCCATTGTCATACTGGCTTTCAACGTTCTAATCCCTTACTTGCTAGCTAGACAACTACGGTTCATTTACAGTCACGTCAAACAGTGCAGACAGAATAACAACAGTAGCTGCATTTGTTTAAACTGTATTGTAGTGACATTTGATTGGATACAGCCATAACAATGAGCTAATGAGGCGCGATTTTGCCTGGCATAGAAAATGTGCTCACTTTTAACAGACAGCAATGTTTGTACAATTCTCTGCTGTTGAAAACTAAATGTTATTCTAAAATAAATGTGAGATAATGTCTAGATGTTTTTTATAGAGGAGATCAAGTGTATAACTTCCCTGCCTGGGTTGATGAGACAGTGGATTGTGTGGTCAAATGGATCAGAGTAAATAGGCATTTTCATGTCATAGATTTAGCCGGTGGTAATTTGCGGAATAGACACTGGCTGAAACACGGTTTTAACCAATCAGCATTCAGGATTAGACCCACTCTTTGTATAACTCTCATTATAAACTGGGTGGTTCAAGCCCTGAATTCTTGTTGCCTGACAGCCATGGTTATATCTGACCGTATACCACAGGCACAACAAAACATTTATTTTTACTGCTCTAATTACGTTGGTTTATAATAGCAATAAAGCCCAGGGGTTTGTTGTATATTGACAATATAGCACGGCTAAGGGCTGTGTCCAGGCACTCCGCATTGCCCTTAAGAACAGCCCATAGCCGTGGTATATTGGCCATATACCACACCTCCTCAGGCCTTATTGCTTAATTATTGTAATCCTTTTTTGAATATTGAAGTCAACCGTTTGTATTCAATGGAGAGAGATGATATGCTAATAGCCTCAAATCCTGAATATGCAGAGCCATCTCGAGACAACTCCAATATGTGTTTTTTTCTCAAAGTTTCCGGGCTGTCATGTGTCCTACTTATCAGTACACTCGTAACAACTTAAGCATTACGAAAATTATATTTTATCGAAGAAACCTCACATTCATTTTTTTGTTGAACAAATTCGACACTCTCTCATTGACCTCCATACAAAAACTCCTTGCTTGTGGGTGAAACAATGCCACCTGCTGGAGGGAGAAATGTTTTCAGCTGTGTTGGGCCTCTCTGCTGGTACCCAAACTAATGGTTCCGTGTAATACTGTAGTCTGTTTTAGGCTGTTACCTACCTAGAACGAGACTACAGTGTTTTAAAAAATCTCATTATTGATTTGTCTGAAACTGACCAAACTAACATAATGTGCAACACACACACATCATATATTGAGAATCTTACATAGCTAGTTCATATTAAACAATCCAAATGATTGAATAAATTCAAGACTAGTTTGGATGTGTAAAGACAATTAGGGATCATGATACTTTACAGTATCTGTACAGTAGTTCATGTTTTAATAATTTTTATAAGACTTGGTATTTTATGAAGAACCATGTAAATGTATTACAAAGGCTCTGCAGAGATATCTACTCATTCAATCCCACTCCAGCGAGATTCACTCCATGAAATATAGGTTTCCATGGTTACATTAGGAGCTATGTTAAGGGGTGCCTCAATGCCTCTTGATTCTGCAGTAGTCTCCACCTTTATTTTTCATTCACCATGTTGCAAGACAGTGCCATTTTAGGAATAGGGCTGTGCTGCAGTACTAGTGTTTGAAATCACACCAATAGGGGAACTAAGTATTTTTTGCAACAGCATTGACCTGAGTCACCTTGCTGTGGGTTTCAAACGTTGTGATTTATTGAATCAAAAAATATCAGCACAGCTTGCACTTACCTGGTCATCCTGATGGGGGTGCATTGCAGATCTGGAGTTGTTCAGGAGTTGCCAGGGCTACAGATTTAATCCTTGCAAGAGCATCCCCAGTGTGACATATTGTTCTCGGTACAACCTGTTACCTTGACAACATGATTTGATCATTCTAGTCAACCACTACCTTTTCCCACAAAGGGGATCAAAGGCTTTCACAAAGCCGGATAAGACTGCGGTTTGCCGGGAATGTCTTGAAATATATGGTACCACCACACTTGCTTCCAGGGTTTTTTCTGGGTCAAAATGGGGCTTAGGTGGTGGGCGTGGCGGGGGCTTGCCCAGTGGTGTGTCGCTAACTGCAAATTGTAGAGGAAAGGACAGGATTTAGCTATTTTAAAGCTAATTTCCTGCAATTCTTAACATTTTGCCATGGCTTATGCTATCTGAGACTCAAATATTATAAGAAATCAATGGAGGCCCATGGCATGACAAAAATACTCCTGAATGCATAATAATTTGAATTTTTTATTTAGGTGTTTTTTGGTTCTCTTTTCTGCATACTTTTAATCTTTTTTTTACAATACGAAAATGTTCTTAAAGTTTATGTATGTATATATACACACACTGAGTGTACAACACATTAGGAACACCTTCCTAATATTGAGTTGCACCACCTTTTGCCCTCAGAACAGCCTTAATTCATCAGGGTTGACTCCAATGCTTCCTGCAGTTGTGTCAAGTTGGCTGGATGTCCTTTGGGTGTTGGACCATTCTTGAGACACACAGGAAACTGTTAAGCGAGAAAAACTCAGCAGTGTTGCAGTTCTTGACACACTCAAAACAGTGCGCCTAGCACCCCGTTCAAAGGCACTTACATATTTTGTCTTGTCCAATTACCCTATGAACACATACACAATCCATGTCTCAATGATCTCAAGGCTTAAAAATCTTCTTTAACCTGTCTCCTTCCCTTCATATACACGGATTGAAGTGGATTTAACAAGTGCCATCAATAAGGGGTCATAGCTTTCACCTGGATTCACCTGGTTCAGGTCTGGAGATTGGGCTGGCCATGACAGGGTCTTGATCTGGTGGTCCTCCATACATACCTTGATTGACCTGGCCGTGTGGCATGGAACATCGTCCTGCTGGGAAAAAACGATCCTCAGAGTTGGAGAACATTGTCAGAGCAGAAGGAAGCAAGTTTTCTTCCAGGACAACCTTGTTCATGGCTTGATTCATGCGTCCTTCACAAGACAAATCTGCCCGATTCCAGCCTTACTGAAGCACCCCCAGATCATCACCGATCCTCCACCAAATTTCACAGTGGGTGCGAGACACTGGCTTGTTGGCCTCTCCAGGTCTTGCACTCACTGTGAAATTTGGTGGAGGATCGGCCATCGATTGCTTGGCCCAATCTCCAGACCTGAACCCCATTGAAAACCTCTGGAATGTGATCAAGAGGCAGATGGATGGTCACAAGCCATCAAATAAAGCCGAGCTACTTGAATTTGTACACCAGGAGTTGCATAAAGTCACCAAACATCAATGTGAAAGACTGGTGGAGACGCATGAAAGCTGTGATTGAAAATCAGGGTTCTTCCACCAAATATTGATTTCTGAACTCTTCCTAAGCCATGCTGGTTAAGTGTGCCTTGAATTCTAAATAAATCACTGACAGTGTCACCAGCAAAGCATCCCCACCCATCATACCTCCTCCATGCTTCATGGTGGGAACCACACATGCTGAGATCATTCGTTCACCTACTCTGCATCTCACAAAGACACGGCGGTTGGAACCAAAAATCGCACATTTGGACTCATCAGACCAAAGGACAGATTTCCACCGGTCTAATGTCCATTGCTCATTTTTCTTGGCCCAAGCAAGTCTCTTCTTCTTATTGGTCCTTTAGTAGTGGTTTCTTTGCAGCAATTCGTCCATGAAGGCCTGATTCACGCAGTGTCCTCTGAACAGTTGATGTTGAGATGTGTCTGTTAGTTGAACTCTGTGAAACATTTATTTGAGCTGCAATCTGAGGTGCAGTTAACTAATGAACTTATCCCCTGCAGCAGAGGTAACTCTGGATGTTCCTTTCCTGTGGCGGTCTTCATGAGAGCCGGTTTCATCACAGCGCTTGATGGTTTTTGCGACTGCACTTGAAGAAACTTTCAAAGTTCTTGAAATTTTACGGGTTGCCTGACCTTAATGTAATTTTACAGATTCATGTCTTAATGTAATGATGGACAGTCATTTTTCTTTGCTTATTTGAGCTGTTCTTGCCATAATATGGACTTGATCTTTTACCAAATAGGGCTATATTCTGTATACCAACCCTACTTTGTCACAACACAACTGATTGTTTCAAATGCATTTAGAAGGCACACCTGTTCATTGAAATGCATTCCAGATGACTACCTCATGAAGCTGGTTGAGAGAATTCCAAGTGTGCAAAGCTGTCATCAAGGCAAAGGTTGACTACTTTGAACAATCTCAAATATAACATATTTTGATTTGTTTAACACGTTTTTGGTTGTTACATGATTCCATGTGTTATTTCATAGTTTTGATGTCTTCACTAATATTCTACAATGTAGAAAATAGTAAAAATAAAGAAAAACCCTGGAATGAGTACGTGAGTAGTTTTGACTGGTACTGTATATATATACAGTGGGGCAAAAAAGTATTTAGTCAGCCACCAATTGTGCAAGTTCTCCCACTTAAAAAGATGAGAGAGGCCTGTAATTTTCATCATAGGTACACTGCAACTATGACAGAAAAATGAGAAAAAAATCCAGAAAATGACATTGTAGGATTTTTAATTAATTTATTTGCAAATTATGGTGGAAAATAAGTATTTGGTCACCTACAAACAAGCAAGATTTCTGGCTCTCACAGACCTGTAACTTCTTCTTTAAGAATCCTACAATGTGATTTTCTGCATTTTTTCCCTCATTTTGTCTGTCATAGTTGAAGTGTACCTATGATAAATTACAGGCCTCTCTCATCTTTTTAAGTGGGAGAACTTGCACAATTGGTGGCTGACTAAATACTTTTTTGCCCCACTGTATATATATTTTACTGTTTGGACATAGGCGGCCCGAAAAAACACTTAAAAGGCCTGCCCAAGACTTTTCTATGAAGAAAAAAACCTGTCTTCCTTTACCATTGTGCAGTGTAGGGTGGGGAGTTGGTAAGACCTTATCCTTGATATTATGCACAAAGCACAGATGAGAATAGATTACATTTATTGTTGAATGTATACGCTCAGCCAGATATTGCTGTATTGGTTTTGCCGGCTATTTGCTAGTCTTCACACATGGTGAACCCATCTGTTGGCGCGTCTGTTTCAGTGTTTTCTGTTATCACTACCATCCCATGTTACTGAATGACTTTCCAATAACACCCTAAACAAATGCTTAATTTACTCAGGGAAACCCATATCTGTTAATAATGTAATTTCAGAGATTGTAACGTTTCTGTGTGTCATCCAAAGTCGCCGGAACAGCCAATATCTTTCATTCATGAGGTTGCTCAGCCACCTGTCTGTATACACTCATTGGGTCTCTAAATGAGAACATTCAAAGGGTAGGAGAAACCAAGCAGCTTCACATGGTAGGCCTACTGTGGGTGTATTGCAGTGTTGAGAGCCCATACACTGTTTTAACCTCTCTCATTCCACAGAAATATGAAACATATATTATTATAACTTCCTTAGATTCATATATTTCGCAGTGGTGGAGACATGGTTGAGCAGCATCCCATATCCTCACCTCTGGAATGTACTCCCCGCCATCTACCTCAAGGCACCTCAGACTCTAGGTTCTATCAAATCTGGCCTCAAAACGCACCTAAAGTGCCTTGCAAAAGTATTCAAGCCCCAGTGGATTTCTTCACCTTTCATTGTGTCGCAAAGTGGGATTAAAATGGATTTAGTCGTCATTTTCTGTCAACAATCTACACAAAATACTCTGTAATGTCAGCGGAAGGAAAATTCTTTAAAATATATATTTAAATAACTCAAATATAATCATTGGCCTATATATTCAGCCCCTTTGTTTAGGCAAGCCTAAATAAATTCAGGATAAAAATGTGGCTTAACAAATTACATAATAAGTTATATGGACTCATCACTCTGTGTGAAATAATAGGGATTGACATGATTTTTTTAACCACTAACCGTTTTGCTGTCCCCCATACCTACAAGATCTGTAAGGTCCCCGAGTCAAGTATTGAATTTCAAGCACAGATTCAACTTTCGATACCACGACGGTCCTCCGATACCATGACGGCCCTCAAGGAACTACACTGGACTTTGTGGTAACTGGAAACTACATATCCTGAGGCTGCATTTATTGGAGCTGAGGACTTTAACAAAGCAAATTTGATGGGAAAAAAAACTACAAGCATTTCACTACACCCACATTAACATCTGCTAAATATGTGTATGCGACCAATAAAATGTTACAAAGACCAGGGAACTTTTAAAATGCCTCATAAAGAAGGGTAGTGATTGGTAGATGGGTAACAGTAACACATCAGACATTGAATATCTCTTGAAGCATGGTCAAGTTAATAATTATGCTGTAGATTACATATATGAAATCACCCAGATACATCAAAGATACAGTCGTCCTTGTGAACTGAGCTGCAGGAAAGAAATTAAACTTCCATGAGGGTGATTGGTGATTTTAAAACAGTGACAGAGTTCAGTGTCCGTGATGGTTGAAAACTGAGGATGGATCAACAGCCTTGTAGTGACTCCACAATAATGACCTAAATGACAGTGAAAAGAAGAATACAATATACATAATAAAAATATTCCCAAACTTGTATCTTGTATGCAACAAGGCACTAAAGTAATACTGCAAAGGGATACACTTTTTGACCTAAATGCAAAGCCTTCCGTTTGTGACAAATCCCAAACGTCACTGAGTAAACACAGATATGATGCAGCCACCACCATGCTTGAAAATAAGGAGGCTGTTTGACATCGACAAATACTAGGGAGTTTTTCAGGATAAAAACATATGGCAAAAATCCTAGAGGAAAACCTGCTTCAGTCTGCTTTACACCAGAAACTGGGAGAGAAATTCACTTTTGAACGGGACGACAACAACCTACAACACAAGGCCAAATCTACACTGGAGTTGCTTACCAATAAGACAGTGAACGTTCCTGAGTGGCCAATTTAGATTTTTGACTTGAAAATCTATGGCAAGACTTGAAAATGTTGAGCCATGATCCCCAATCACCTTTGGCAGCGATTACAGAGTCCTTCTGGTTAAGTCTCTAAAAGCTTTCCACACCTGGATTGTGCAACATTTGCCCATTATTGTTTTCAAAATTCTTCAAACTGTATCAAATTGGTTGTTGATCATTGCTAGACAACCATTTTCAGGTCATGCTGTAGATTTAAGTCAAAATTGTAACTCAGCATTTATTGTCTTCTTGGTAAACAACTCCAGTGTAGATTTGGCCCTGTGTATTAGATTATTGTCCTGCTGAAATATGAATTCATCTCCCAGTGTCTGTTGGGAAGCAGACTGAACCAGGTTTTCCTGTAGGATTTTGTCTGTGCTTAGCTCCAATAGGTTTATTTTTTTATCCTGAAAAACTCCCCAGTCCTTAATGATTACAAGCATACCTACAATATAATGCAGCCACCACTATGCTTGAAATATGGAGAGTGGTACTCGGTAATGTGTTGTATTGGATTTGCCCCCAAAATTACACTTTCTATTCAGAACAAAAAGTCAATTGCTTTGGCTATTTTTTTTTGCAGTATTACTTTAGTGCTTTGTTGCAAACAGGATGTTTTGGAATATTTTTTATTCTATCCAGGCTTCCTTATTTTCACTCTGTCAATTAGATTATTATTGTGGAGTAACTACAATGTTGTTGATCCATCCTCAGTTTTCTCCTATCACAGCCATTAAACTCCGTAGCTGTTTTAAAGTCACCATTGACCTCATGGTGAAATCCCTGAGCAGTTTCTTTCCTCTCTGGCAACTGAGTTAGGAAGGACACCTGTATCTTTGTCGTGACTGGGTGTATTGATACACTATAAAAATAATAACTTCACCATGCTCAAAGGGATATTCAATGTGTGCTTTTTTTACTGTAGATCAAGGTAACTTCAACAGGTTCTGGCCTATTTGAAGAACTTCACAGGTTCACAAAACAGATACAGGTGTAGGATATACATTTTACCAGTTTCTCACAGCAGGAAAATAATCCTGCATCAATAGAAAATGTGAATTATTGTGTGGATTATAATTAATGGAGATGTTTAGTTAGGGCAAATCAAGTCTGACATTTTGAAGTGGAAATGACTAACTTTAGAAGTCTTTTCAAACCTTGAATACACTACAAGTTTGCATTTCCTGCTGTGCACGGAATTTCCTGCAACAACAGGGTGATCAAATTAAGATCTCAGCTATATCTGTAATGCTCCAACATTCTGCCCACACACCACTGTACTAGAACTACCCACTGGGCACACAATGGTTGAATCGAAATAGACGTTGAATAGATGTCTGTGCCAGGTAGACACTAATTAGCTTAGACGCTCACTTTGGCTTTCACCAAGACCTTGAACAACGATTAGGAACATGCACAATAAAACCACAGTTATGATTTGGAGATATAGAGTGGCGCAGCGTTTAAAGGCACTGCATCACAGTGCCAGAGTCGTCACTACAGACCCTGGTTAGATTCCAGGCTGTTTCACAACCGGCCGTGATTGGGAGTCCCATAGGGCGGAGCGTAATTGGCCCAATGTCGTTCGAGTTAGGGTTTTCTTGGGGTAGGTCGTCATTGTAAATAAGAATTTGTTCTTAACTGACTTGCCTAGTTAACTTCATAAGGTATAGGGGGCAGCATTTTCACTTTTGGATAAATAGCGTGCCCAATTTCAACTTCCTGCTACTCCCAAGAATATAATATATGCACATTATTAGTATATTTGGATAGAAAACACTCTGAAGTTTCTAAAACTGTTTGAATCATGTCTGTGAGTATAACATAACTTATGTAGCAGGCAAAACCCAGAGGACTAACCATTCAGATTTTTTTTTTGAGGTCTCTGTCTGTTCATTGAGTTCTCATTGGCAAACAATATTTCTTAGGAACTAGTTTTCAGTTCCTACCACTTCCACTGGATTTCACCAGTCCTTGGAATTTGGTTGAGGTTATTCCTTTGTGCAATGAAGAAGTCCAGCCATCTAGGAACTGCGTAACACTGTTGAGAGTTGCGTTAGACTTGAAAAGTAGCGTTAGTTTCCTCTCGTCCTCTATTGAAAACAGATAGACCCGTCTGCAATTTGATCGATTATTAACATTTAAAAATACCTACATTTGTATTCCAAAAGTAGTTTGAAATATTTTGGCAAAGTTTATATACTTTTGAAATATTTTGTAGTGACGTTGCGCATTTTGGAAGCTGTTTTTTTCTGGATCAAACGGGCCAAATAAATTGACATTTTGAATATATATGGATGGAATTAATGGGACATTAAGTTTATGGGACATATTGGAGTTTATGGGACATATTGGAGTGCCAACAAAAGAAGCTCGTCAAAGGAAAGGCATGTTTTATATTTTATTTCTGCGTTTTGTGTAGCGCCTGCAGGGTTGAAATATGCTACCCTCTTTGTTTACTGTTGTGCTATCATCAGATAATAGCTTCTTATGCTTTTGCCAAAAAGCCTTTTTAAAATCTGACATGTTGGCTGGATTCACAACGAGTGTAACTTTAATTGAGTATCTTACACGTGTGATTTAATGAAAGTTTGATTTTTATATCATTTTATTTTATTTGCCGCGCTGCATTTTCCCTGGCTTTTGCCCAAGAAGTTAAATAAGAAGTTAAATAAAGGTTAAATAGAAATATGTACATTTTTCATGATCTACTTCCTAAGCGAAGTTTCAGCACTCCATTTAGAAAACAAACATGTCGGTGAGAATATTGCATGCAGTTTTATCAACTCAAGACCTTTCACTCCAATGAGGCAGAGAGTAGAGGTGGAGGAGAATAAAGGAACAGAAGACAAGTGATGCTAAAATGAACATTTATAATGACTCTTTGTTGCTGTTGCTGTCGCAAAAATAATCTTTAAAAAACAATTCAATATATTAACACTGAAATGCTGACTTCACTGGTAGTCCACGAGTCATAAAACACAACTCACAGATTTTTTTTTACAAACACAATACTACAGTTACATTATATAGTCATTACCCTTAAATCTATTAATGAATGATGTTCAGATAATTTATAATAATAATTAAAAAAAGTTCACAAAATGACACTTTAAAAATCCTTTCATTCCCTTTTCATAGTTGCTGTCGTCATTAATCAACAGTGTATCGTTATAAAAGGAACTGCTTCTGAGATGTTTCACTGAGGAAAGCAGTAAATAGACTGGCAGCATATAAAAATAGTGGCATGTCATGTCAAATGTCAAACAATGAAGTGTTTTCTGGGAGAAATGGGATTGGGAAGTGAACCATCCCAGTGCTACCACAGCTTCAGTGTGTAGGCTGGCTGGCTTTTGGCTTAATGGAGATTTCATTTGGCACTCGTATTGGCAAACATCTCGATTAAAAAGCTCCCATCCGTACTTCACTGAAATGGCTCAAGGAAAGACAGTATTGCCCTTGTATCTTTCAGATTGAGACTGTGTCTGTGAAAAGGCATCCAAGCAAATGCTTAAGTCAAAGGACAAGTGAGGCCTAAACTTTCAAATGCTATCTTCTCTGTCTTAATATAGAGACACTAGTCATTCAGATTGACAAAACTCTTTTTAGTTTTGAATAACATTTACCTTATGCTGACAGTCCATTTCTTGAAATGGAAAAACAAAGAGTTTTACAAAATTAAAAACCTAACCCAAAATAATATTTGCAATGGAGCCAGAGGTGTGCAAGGCATTGTCATGCTTTTTTCAATCAACATTTTAGTTAACTTTCAACCCTTCAGAATTATCCAGATGACAAGAAAACAAACAAACAAAATGAAAATTCATACAGTTGTAGTCTCAGCAAAGTTTGGCAATAAACCTGGGGTCAAAATAATAAAAACACACAAAGGGTGGATAAGGTCAACTAAGTTCATGGGAGGGTCAAAAAAGGGTCAAAGATAAGGTGCCAGACAACACCACACATAATCGTAATGTCATGTAGGCTGAAAAGATGATGAAGAGAGTTGAGGAGAAGCGGGGGCAAGCAGCCTGAACCGTCTTAGTCCTGTGTCTGGTAGTTCAAAGGAATCCCCCCGAGGAGGAGCATTGGGAGGGTTAGGTGAATATCCAGATGATTGTTTTTTTTAAATAATATATATATATATTTTAAATGTTTGGAATGGTGTTGACTTAGTTTGGCACTCAGTAGTGGAGAGGTTAGAACATTGGTGGGGGTTAGTAGCAGTGTATGACAGAAGAATGAGACAGACACTCAAATCATGCATGTGGTAAATTAGTTAGGCCATTTTAGGTTACATAGGGTTCTAAAATGTTGTTGTCGTCAAATACACCAACACTGACAGCGGTATGACCAAAGCGATCACATTTTTCCGGTGCTGTATTTGTCTCTGATCGAATATATCAGCGAGACCTTGGGATAGCATTCTGTAACGTAACAAACATGGACTCTGATAACAGAACATAGAGACATTGTATGAGGTTTACCATGCTTTCAATGCCAATTTGTTCATAAAAATACTCCCACCGCTAGATTTCAAGGCAGCAGAATGCAACATGACAAGGTGGAACAGTTCCACTCTTAAGTTCCCTCTCCCTCTATTAAATCTAGAATCCTTCATTGAAAAAATGACAAAGCTGAGGGATGGGCCTGGAGAAATGTAACAACTCAAATTCATAGACAGAGCAATGGATGCAAGGACTGACCATGCATGATATTAACATTTTAGTTTTAACCATGTTTTGAGGCCATAAAGCGTTTGTTTACATCTACATTGTTAGCAAATGTAGATGGAGTAAAACAAGCGTATATTTGGGGTTCTGCTGTGATACGACAGTTGAACTAAGCTTATGAGGCATGTATAAGTTATATTCTTCAAGGATCAATGGGTATATGTCATTAATTTATAAGTTTTAAAAAAGTATGTAGCAACAAAGGATTCTATCTTCAAAGAGAGATTTGCTCATTGCGATTAACACAAATCTTTGCTAAAAGGAAATGAGAATCGATATTGTGAGGACTCGGGTGACACCTTTTCAGAGAAGTCTGATACACAAAACCCTCTCATCATTCACAAAAAGTTTCATTTTTTTTGTTTGTTTGTTTGTTTTTTTACTAAAACAATAACATCAGAGCAACAGCAAAGAATGACAAAAACGGCAGAAAATGAACATTGTTTGCTTTGTTTCACATCCAATAATAGGAGATGTAATTTGTAAAAAGTAAAGTGCATTTATGCAACACCAAACATACAGGATAATGTTTACAGCGAATCTGAAGTGTTGTTGAAACATATCTGGATTATGACTATGGCCATGTCAGGCCTACCTGACTATAGCTGAAATTGGTTCTTGACATAATATGTTAACGCTACATGTAGTTGACATTCCAGCCTTGAATTCACATTTAAAGACTGATAAACATTCAACAGAAATAATGAGCAAATGGTAGTACATTCATAGATTAGATCTGGGAATTCAAGCTGTAGTATAAAAAATCGTAAAAAATATTACGCAGGTTTTGTGAGGTTTAACCTGATCCTAAAAAATGCATGCCTGGTATTCTAGAAAGCAAAACACAAGAATAACACTGACTAACATTTTTCGCATTTGTAATACTCCTCATGGTACCTTAAGAAAACAAAATCATATCTGTAATAATATAAAGAGATGGACTGTATGAGAATTTGATCTGAAATATGTTGTATTTGGACCAACATGACAATAATAGAACCCCTCCCAACTTACGACAATAAACCATTTTTTAAATATGAGGCGGTTTTAACGTAAGTGCTCTACAACTGATTGCATGCAATGTTATGTCTTTGAATGTTGCGAGAACACCTCCATTTTTTTTTGCATTCATTTTTTCCCCCTCCATATTTCACTTTGATACCATGCAATAGAAGACGTGCAAAAAGATAACACCTAACTCCACGAAACACATTTTGTCTGATAATGGCTGGCTATGTTATGAATGCTTATAACATGTTATGCTAAGTCCATGCTGGCCTATAGAGACATTTGTGAAAAACAGCAGTGCTTAAGCCACAGGTCAAATGAACACACAGGGGATGCATGGAGTGTAAAACAACATGGATCCATAAAAAATCACAATCTTTAGCTCTTACTCTATGTAGCTATGGGGTAAAACAATGCACAAAACAGTTATCCATCCTTTGTTTTCTTAAGTAATGTATTTGATTATCTTTTCTTAACTTAAAAACATTGTTTGATTGGCACCTGATCAGCACTTCTAAACAAGTTATTAATATCTAACATTTGATTGCACATCTACAATTTCAAAAGCTGCAGAAGTCTAGTTTGGCACAGGTTGTACTATAGAGTCTATTATTACTGTTACTATCTTACCAATACTGTATAGTATTCTATACACCTAATTGTATGCCCTGTCTTTTAGAGCATGTTTCTAATCAACAGACCAGACATCTTTTCAACTAAAATGTTTTGTATATTTTACTTATCAAATAGCAGCATTTTCATAATTTACAAAAAGTACATGTAAACCTATTAATTCAAAATCTTAGTAATTTCAAAGGTTCATACGACAAACATAACCAAAACACAAAACAGGACAACATGCTACTATATTGCTTCCAATATTCTTTACATTTTTCTTACGGTCAAACTAAATGACAGAAATATGGACGCCATATGATGAGTCATCGTAATGCACAAACAAATAGCGAAGCTAATCTTACTCAGGCTTAGTTGGCACTCTTCATCATCCACACAAAGATAACATAGAGTTTCACATTGTATTGACGAGACGCTGGACTGCATTTGGACTACAAACTAGAATAGCTACAATAACATACATATACATCATGTTGACATGACATATTCCACAGAAATTAATTTCTAGTCATTTTTCAGATAAGAGGATATGCATAAAGGATGTCACTGTTTCAGCATGAGGTCACGAACGAGTTCCCATCTTTCTCTTGCGCTCTATCATTAACTTTTTTTGAAATAAACTCCTGTTAAAAGGCTGAAAAATAAGTTATGTTTGGTCAACCAACAGACATTTGCTCATTGAACAAAGATTTGCTTACTTATTTTGCTTTCCAGTAGAAAAAAATACATAACCTCTCCTGTTCCCCTAAAAGGTCATATATTACAATATAAGCCTGTCTAAATCCTACTTGTTCATCTTTTAGTAGGGAATTTGATACCGTAGTTTGAACCAATGTTGCTTGTTGGTCTTGTGGGGTGTCACAGTTTGGAGGCAGTTGTTATCTGTGCATTTTTGCCTGGTGAACTCTAAGGGCTGTGAAAATATTTGCATACCCTTATGACCTATAGTGCATAACTGCTATCGATCACTTCGGCACTCCCTGCAACCCCAGACATCAGCGTCTATGAGTAGACAGAAAGAAGGAGAGAGAGGGCGAGCAGAGTGGAGGAGAGAGAGAAGGGAATCTGGATATAGGAGCGTTCTAAAATATTCTAAAAATACCATATGAAGGGTGGGAGAAATGCCGAAGTAAGTAATGTAATGAACGTAAAAAGAGGACAATGTATAGATCAGACAGCTCTAGAGTAGTCCTCTAAACCAAGTCTAATTGCATTGCTTATATTACTAAATTCACCTTGATTTGTGCTTGTATTTTAAATCACGTAAACATTTTGTGAGGTTAGGGGCTAAAATATGAAGGTTTCTGAACCCCACGGGTGGAAGTTACAGATATTTTAACTGGAGTGCCATTTCAAATAACCAGTGCACCATTGAGTACTGTTATAAGTCACAGCACATCCCTTCAGATATACAATGAAGGGGAAACGTGTATTCAGTGAGTCAAGGTAATGGGGCTCGTGGCTAGTGCCATGCCATGCGGAGTGCTCAAACACATAGTTGATAGTAAGATGAGGTAAAGGTAACTTCTTTCTTGAGCAAACATTCTTTAGAATAACTATTGAGTAGGTAGGTATGGAGGAGGGGCGTTGTCATTTCACTCATAAAAAGGGAGTGTTGCTTTTTCTTTGATTCTCTGCCGCTATCCCTTCCGGTCCTGTATTACTGAAAGCCAATCACAGAGCTCTGGTTACATAAGGATAAACGCGTGAAATGGAAAAGAGGGTCAGAATAAGAGTCAGGGACTGCTGTGTAGGAAAATAAATGTATTAGGAGTCATTTGGGTTAATAAAAGACAATATGGTTGACTGATGACTCTGGACTCATCAGTAAAAGAGACTTCCATTAATATGAATGTGTAGCAGCTCTCTGCTGTGCAATATTATTGGTAAACCAAAACAACTCCAAGACATCACATTATGGATGTTCTTGTGGAGATGTTCCTTATCTCACTGCTCTGCTGGTTTTGCTCTAGAACATGCAATGCGTGTGTGTCAGCTGTAGGCCTATTTCTTGGATATGTACATCAAAATATGAACACTTGGCTCAAGAAGGGACAGGCACACTGCGTTGTGTCTTCGTTGTGTCTCACAGTGCAGTCATAATAGACCCAGTGTACTCGGATGAAAACCAATGTATAGCAGCGCAGAAGCAAGCAAGGGTAATCTTTGTTTGTTTGAGAATGTTCTAGGAGACAATTACCCCCCCACCCCCCCTGCAATTATCCTTACATAATGTCAGCTAAATGTTTCAGCAATGCATTATGCACTACTGCCAATATAAGCTAGTGTCAATGTCTGCTTTAGGCAAGATAACAAGTTCGACTGACCAACTGCATAAACTGTTTGACTCCATATTGGTATTTACTCTGATTGGGAAGAATGGTTCACAACAAACTCCAAATGGTTTCAGTCCAAATGTGTTTCATGGTGACTCCATTTCTTTCTCATTAGTGTCTCTCTTGACTACCAGCCACCCTAAATCTAAAGCAATCGTCTTCTTGTTCACAGATAAGGTTCAAACTGCTTTTCTTAACAAAACTGCTTTGTAGTGCTTCGTTCCCTTGGGGGACTCTTCTGGTTAGATGTTTCTTCAATTGAAAAGATAATGTAACATACCTCAAGCTGTGTATAGTGCCGTCTTCCCTTTCGGATACAATGCTCCTTCCCATGGGGGTTTAATCATATTTCTACATACTGTCGGAGCATGTCGCAAGGAGCAATATCGGCTGGCAAACTCAAAGTACAGGGCCAATTTATGACAATAGTATAAAATGATTGGTTTTAAACCAGTAACTACGTTATTTGGATCTAAACTGCCCATGATGGTACAAGAAACAGTTTGCCATGGCAACTAAAGGACAACTGATTTACTGGGGTAAAATATTAAGACATGAAATCCAGTCTTACTTTACTCACATAAAGGCAGAACTAAATCCCGTAAACTATAGATGAGTGGACAACACTTGGCATCTCAAAAGGGATTTTCAATTTAGGTAATACAGGAGGTATAAGCCTATCTGTAGTTATGTTTTCGTAGCACCAAAAGTGGTGTATATGTGGGTGGCGATCTACATGTATGAATGATTGTCTATGTGTGTTCCTGTGTATGTGTGTGTACATTCCTGTGTGTCTCATCTATCCTCTCACATTGAACATTTGACCCCTGATCTACACTCATGTATAGTTACTGTGCAGTTCTGGGTTAAAACTATACATATCTGTCACTGCAACTCAAAATGTGATCCTCGTTAATAACAAAATAACAATAATACTGTCTTTACATTCATATCAACCCGAATTCACAGGTTAAAATAATCTATACGTGTTTGAATGAGACCATATTTCAATAAATAATTGATGAAAATAAAAATTATAACAACCAAAGTGTTAAAATCTTAATTTTGATATGAGTCATACAGTGGCATGTCATTAACAATGTGATATCTGTTAAGAATTTAGAATAAAATGGATGCTTAATGGTCTTGGACGACCTCTGGTGAGCATCATTTAACCGCTCTCATGTAGACAAGGACTTTTTTGCTTTGTTCACATGGTTAACATCAAAGGAAAAAGGAATGAGCAAACATCCATCTCTGCTCTTTTAGCTTGTCTGGAACCTCAACTGACTCTCAATTCACCTGGAGCGGAGGTCTGCAACTGAAGCTGAAAAACCCACACAATGATAGAAGAGTGAAACGGAAGAGAACGAAACCCAAAACAAACCCAGCTATGAGGTTTCTGAATGGGGGTGAACTCATGTGCTCACCCCTGGATCTGCAGCTTGGCAGTGGACCAGTTCAGCTTTACTCTAATCGCCATCATCAAAAGGACTCCTAACAACTTTTTAAAAACATCAGGAGCTCGGTCCTAAAAACACAATTACATATCACACAAACTTATCTTGCTTTTCTCCCCACCTCTTCCTCCTTTGTGATCTTCTCTTTTTAATTCTGAAATATTGAACGGATATTTGGACATTTTTTTCCCCTCGCCGTGACCCTCGATTCCCTTTTATTTTCTCTGTCTCCATCCTTCCTTTATTTTACAATTTTTTCCCATTTAGCCCACCTTCTGTGGGTTGGTGGCACGCACACCCTGCTCATACGTGATCCGCTGGCTGATCAGATACTGGGCAGCTTGTGTTGCCGCGGGCGACCCTGTTATGGTAACTTTACGGTTTCGCGTGCCGGGGATGAACTCTCCCTTTTTGGAGATCTGGATGCGGGCGCCTGTCAGCTCCTGGTACTCCACCAGCGTTTTACCACCTTTCCCCAGGATGGCGCCCACCAGATTCTCGGGCACGGCAATCTCCACCACGTCCTTGGCCCCGTCTCCCAGCTTCTCTGTGGCCAGCAGGGAAGAGGCCATCAGTGGGGATGAGGCGTTCAGGTAGCCGTTGGAGGCCCCTGTGGCGGCAGCCAGCGAGCCCAGGGAGAAGCCGCCCAGGCCGACAGCGGGGTGGCCGGAGCCGCCGGAGGCATCGCTGGCATAGGAGGCCAGAAGGTTAGCGGCGGCAGCAGCGGCTGGGTTAGCGCTAGCAGCCACGGCGGCCAGGACCCCAGAGGCGGCAGCGGGGTTGAGGCCCAGACCCAGGGTGTTGGTGTTGTAGCCATAGCTGGCCAGAGTGTTGAGGGCCGAGGTGATGGCCAGCAGGTCATTGCCAGAGAAGCTGGACATGGTGCCCGGGAAGCCGCCCATTCCTGCCAGGCCGGCCTGGCCCAGAAGGCTGGAGGCAGTGGCGGCAGCCGCGGCTGCGTTGGGGAGGACCTCGGCTGAGTTGGCGTAGGGGGAACCGGTGGGGTTGGAGTTGGCCACGGGGCCTGAGATGTTGGAGTAGCTGATGTTGAGGCAGCTGCTGCTCTGAGGGTCCTCCTGGATCTTCTGCACGATGATCTCCACGGCTTTGCAGTTCTGCTCGGGTTCCCCGCTGATGGTGACCACACGCTCCTGCAGGTTGATGCCTTCAGGCTTCTGGGACAGCTGCACCCAGGCACCCGACTGCTCCATCACCGCCTTGACTGTGGCCCCGCCCTTACCGATGATCAGCCCAGCCGTGCTGTTGGGCACAATCAATTTAGCCTGCAGAGGAATGTTGGGAGCCAGAGGGAGGAGGGGAGGAAGCAAGGGAGAGAGAGAGTGAGTGATTGTTAAGTAGGAAAGAGAGGTAGATAAATATATCTCTCACAGAGTCATTCTACTATCCCAGCCCCCCTGCTTTACTCAGCAATGTGTTAATCCCAGGGGTTAAGGCTACAGCTGTCGTCCAGCTCTGTGGCAGTGTGGAGGACCTAGCGGGCGGTTGGCCGTTAAAAATAACCCATTGCCTTCACATATTCCTGACCCTGTCAGGACTCGGGTTGTGGGGCAGGTAACCGGTAAGAAGGCTCGCCCCTGTCAGAAAAAGTGTGCGGCAAATGTGACTGTGTTCTTGCCATGTGCTGACCATGTGTCCTTATGACCAGGTTTGCCATGTCCAAGGTTTTCCATCCAAATTGGGCTACTTTGAAAACGATGTTGTGGGTAAAAATGTTTTGGTGGCGGGCTGCGGGTTTTTGGGCTACTTCTAAGTTGCACTGCGACCTCCATTGCATTTCTCTTTATAAACAAAAATGTATTTCAAAGTGACCTAATGACTATCAGGCAGTGAGGCAGGCTGTTGCTGAGTGAGTGAGGGGTGGGGAGGGCCGGAGGGGTGTTTGTTGAGCGAGCGCAGCAGCAGGCAGCTGAGTCCACTATTGGCTGAGTTTACATGAGTGAGAGGATACATAGCAGCAGACGCGCATGTCATGACAACTTTTTTACCAGTTGTAGGTTATTTAGTTATTTTCAACCTTTTTTCCATAAAACGTTAATATGCTAGAACTGATGCGCATCAAGAAATAACGGTGTCATAGCACTGGAAAATGACTTTGGGCACATTAGATAAAAAATTCGCTTGGAGGTGGTTTAAAGTCCATTCTAAATGTCAACTTTGCTTATGGAAAACCATATCAAACTAAGTGTTTTATGCATGTTCAGTTCTTGGGTCTTGAAGGCTGCGCGAGTGGAAATTTGAAATGGAAGTTATGGATCCCCCTCGTGTGCTTCTGTTATGGGGAAGTCCTCAATGGTACTGACATTTAAATGTGGAGAATGATATCTGTTGGCCATCAAGTAGCCTATTCATTTATCTGCCATTGTAGGCTACTGTAGTCTACCATTTGATACAATAAATATGTTAAAATGTCGATATCACTGGAGTTACAAATCAATTAGTGCCACTTGTCTAGCCTACCTGGAGCTGGCAAACCAATTTAATAAATAGCCTATAACTTCAGTTTATTGTTATTGTAGCCTTGTGTTATTATGCAGTTATTAATTCATTAAATTGGAAGTTATCAAAGCTCTATCGCAATTGATGATTAGTAGTTAGAATGCATTTGATTGACGGTAACAGTAGTCAGATTAGGCTAAAGAGAAAAAAAACACTGTCTGTTGTTGACAAGCATATTCAGGTCATATCCATATTCTTAATATTTGGTTCAGTGATTGAAAGTATTACCCCATCCTCAGTAGCCTATTCCAGCAGGCTATTGGGCAACACAAGCACTTCTTACCTCAAAATCACCTCGCTATTCATGTTGAATAAATGAGTCTGTCAATTTGAACGAAGCAAGCCGCTAAATCATTCTGCTTACATCTTGCCTACATCTTGGCTAGGCTACTGTAGGCTATCTGAAATTAGATGTAGGCCTCACTGTCAGGGCTATAGGCTACCTGCATATAGCTAAGATCCTCCTGATTCCTGCTTACAAGCAAAAATTAAAGCAGGAAGCACCAGTGACTTGGTCTATAAAAAAAGTGGTCAGATGAAGTAGATGCTAAACTACAAGACTGTTTTGCTATCACAGACGGTAACATGTTCCGGGATTCTTCCGATGGACTTGAGTACATCACATCAGTCACTGGCTTTATCAATAAGTGCATCGAGGATGTCGTCCCCACAGTACAGACAGTACTGTGCAGCCGTCTTCATCGACCTTGCCAAGTCTTTCGACTCTGTCAATCACCATATTCTTATCGGCAGACTCAGTAGCCTCGGTTTTTCGGATGACTGCCTTACCTGGTTCACCAATTACTTTGCAGACAGAGTTCAGTGTGTCAAATCGGAGGGCATGCTGTCCGGTCCTCTGGCAGTCTCTATGGGGGTGCCACAGGGTTCAATCCTCGGGCCGACTCTTTTCTCTGTATATATCAATGATGTTGCTCTTGCTGCGGGCGATTCCCTGATCCACCTCTACGCAGACGACACCATTCTATATACTTCCGGCCCGTCCTTGGACACTGTGCTATCTAACCTCCAAACGACCTTCAATGCCATACAACACTCCTTCTGTGGCCTCCAACTGCTCTTAAACGCTAGTAAAACCAAATGCATGCTTTTCAACCGTTCGCTGCCTGCACCCGCACGCCTGACCAGCATCACCACCCTGGATGGTTCCGACCTTGAATATGTGGACATCTATAAGTACCTAGGTGTCTGGCTAGACTGTAAACTCTCCTTCCAGACTCATATCAAACATCTCCAATCGAAAATCAAATCAAGAGTTGGCTTTCTATTCCGCAACAAAGCCTCCTTCACTCACGCCGCCAAACTTACCCTCGTAAAACTGACTATCCTACCGATCCTCGACTTCGGCGATGTCATCTACAAAATTGCTTCCAACACTCTACTCAGCAAACTGGATGCAGTTTATAACAGTGCCATCCGTTTTGTCACTAAAGCACCTTATACCACCCACCACTGCGACTTGTATGCTCTAGTCGGCTGGCCCTCGCTACATATTCGTCGCCAGACCCACTGGCTCCAGGTCATCTACAAGTCCATGCTAGGTAAAGCTCCGCCTTATCTCAGTTCACTGGTCACGATGGCAACACCCATCCGTAGCACGCGCTCCAGCAGGTGTATCTCACTGATCATCCCTAAAGCCAACACCTCATTTGGCCGCCTTTCGTTCCAGTTCTCTGCTGCCTGTGACTGGAACGAATTGCAAAAATCTCTGAATTTGGAGACTTTTATCTCCCTCACCAACTTCAAACATCTGCTATCTGAGCAGCTAACCGATCGCTGCAGCTGTACATAGTCTATCGGTAAACAGCCCACCCATTTTTACCTACCTCATCCCCATACTGTTTTTATTTATTTACTTTTCTGCTCTTTTGCACACCAATATCTCTACCTGTACATGGCCATCTGATCATTTATCACTCCAGTGTTAATCTGCAAAATTGTAATCATTCGCCTACCTCCTCATGCCTTTTGCACACAATGTATATAGACTCTCTTTTTTTTCTTTCTACTGTGTTATTGACTTGTTAATTTGTTTACTCCATGTGTAACTCTGTGTTGTCTGTTCACACTGCTATGCTTTATCTTGGCCAGGTCGCAGTTGCAAATGAGAACTTGTTCTCAACTAGCCTACCTGGTTAAATAAAGGTTAAATAAAAAAAATAAAAAATAAAAATAAAAATACTGTTCGTACATACCCCAACCAGAAGCCATGGATTACACGTAAAATTTGCACTGAGCTAAAGGGCCACTTTCAAGGTGTTGGACTCTAACCCGAAAGCTTACAAGAAATCCTGCTATGCCCTGCGACGAACCATCAAACAGGCAAAGCGTCAATACAGGGCTAAGATTGAATCATACTACAACTTGAATCATACTACTAATCATACTACATACTCCTATTACAGATTCCAAAGGGAAGCACAGCCGCGAGCTGCCCAGTGACATGAGCCTACCAGATGAGCAAAATCACTTCTATGCTCGCTTCGAGGCAAGCAACACTGAGGTATGCATGAGAGCATCAGCTGTTCCAGACGACTGTGTGATCACCCCCCTAGCCAACGTGAGTAAGAACTTTAGACACAAGGCTGCGGGGCCAGACGAATTACCAGGACGTGTGCTCCGGGCATGTGCTGACCAACTGGCAGGTGTCTTCACTAACATTTTCAACATGACCCTGATTGAGCCTGTAATAGCAACATGTTTCAAGCAGACCACCATGGTCCCTGTGCCCAATAACAGAAAGGCAACGTGCCTAAATGACTCACTCACATCCGTAGCCATGAAGTGCTTTGAAAGGCTGGTCATGGCTCGCATCAACACCATTATCCCAGAAACCCTAGATCCACTCCAATTTGCATACCGCCCAAACAGATCCACAGATGATGCAATCTCTATTGCACTCCACACTGCCCTTTCCCACCTGGACAAAAGGAACACTTACGCGAGAATGCTATTCATTGGCTACAGCTCAGCGTTCAACACCATAGTAACCTCAAAGCTCATCACTAAGCAAAGGATCCTGGGACTAAACACCTCCCTCTGCAACTGGATCCTGGACTTCCTGACGGGCTGCCCCAAGGTGGTGAGGGTAGGTAGCAACACATCTGCCACGCTTTTCATCAACCTTGGAGCCCCCCTGGTGTGCGTGCTCAGTCCCCTCATGTACTCGCTGTTCACCCACGACTGCATGGCCAGGCACGACTCCAACACCATCATTAAGTTTGCTGATGACACAACAGTGCCTGATCACCGACAACGACGAGACAGCCTATAGGGAGGAGGTCAGAGACCTGGTCGGGTGGTGCCAGAATAACAACCTATCCCTCAACGTAACCAAGACTAAGGAGGTGATTGTGGACTACAGGAAAAGGAGGACCGAGTACACACCTATTCTCATCGACAGGGCTGTAGAGGAGCAGGTTGAGAGCTTCAAGTTCCTTGGTGTCCACATCACCAACAAACTAGTATGGTCCAAACACACCAAGACAGTCGTGAAGAGGGCACGAGAAAGCCGATTCCCCCTCAGGAAACTAAAAAGATTTGGCATGGGTCCTGAGATCCTCAAAAGGTTCTACAGCTGCACCATTGAGAGCATCATGACTGGTTGCATCACCGTCTGGTATGGCAACTGCTCGGCAACTGTGCGTACGGCTCAGTACTTCACTGGGGCTAAGCTGCCTGCCATCCAGGACCTCTACACCAGGCGCTATCAGAGGAAGGCCCTAAAAATGGTCAAATTGCCACCCCAGTCACAGACTGTTCTCTCTACTACCACATGACAAGCGGTGCCGGAGTGCCAAGTCTAGGACAAAAAGTCTTCAACAGTTTTTACCCCCAAGCCAAAAGACTCCTTATTAACAGGTAATCAAATGACTACCCGGACTATTTGCATTGTGCCCCCCCCCGCCAACCCCCTCTTTTACGCTGCTGCTACTCTCTGTTTATCATATATGGACAGTCGCTTTAACCATACATTCATGTGCATATGTACATACTACCTCAATTGGCCCGACCAACCAGTGGTCCCGCACATTGACTAACCGGGACATCTGCATTGTGTCCCGCCACCCACCAACCCCTCTTAACTCTACTGCTACTGTCTGTTCTTCATATATGCATAGTCACTTTAACCATATCTACATGTACATACTACCTCAATCAGCCTGACTAACCGGTGTCTGTATGTAGCCTCGCTACTGTTATAGCCTCACTTACTGTATATAGCCTCGCTACTGTTTTTCACTGTCTTTTTACTGTTGCTTTTATTTCTTTACTTACCCATTGTTCACCTAATACCGTTTTTGCACTATTGGTTGGAACCTGTAAGTAAGTATTTCACTGTAAGAACTACACCTGTTGTATTCGGCGCACGTGACAAATAAAACCAAGGCAAAGTTGAATTGCAATCATAAACCCAGATTTTAGTCTGTAGCCTATGCCTATTGAAATGACAAGACAATCTCGCAAATGGGCCATTTATAACGGTTTGTAGTCTTAACATCTGACATAATAACGACATAATTGCCAGTTTTTTAAAGTGTTTTTTGCGCAGAGACTTTGAAATCCTCTGTCCAACTTTCATCACTCAAACTCTCCTGTCTGATATATTTATAGTTATGCACATGCGCAAAAGGGATTTATTTACAATTATAGACGGGGTGGTTCGAGCCCTGAATGCTGATTGAGTGACAGCCGTGGTATATCAGACCGTATACCACGGGTATGACAAAACATTTATTTTCACTGCTCTAATTACATTGGTAACCAGTTTATAATCGCAATAAGGCACCTTGGGTGTTTGTGGTATATGGCCAATATACAACTGCTCAGGGCTGTATCCAGGCACTCCGCGATTTGCTTAAGAACAGCCCTTAGCCGTCGTATATTGGCCATATACCACACCCTCGTGCCATATTGCTTAAGTATGCCACGGGTATGACAAAAAAAGTTTTACTGTTCTAATTACGTTGGTAACCAGTTTACTGTATAATAGCAATAAGGAACCTCTGGGGTTTGTGGTATATGGCCAATACACGGCTAAGGCTCTATCCAGGCATTCTTGCAATATATTCAAATTCCTTTATTACGTCACGTCATAGCTCGCATTTATTATTTTGATGAAAACCAGATGCAGCTTCTAATGTCATTACAAGGTAAGTCGATATTTCTTCTTAATTGGCCCGATAACGTTATGGAAAAAGGGTTTACTACATAAATGTGTCAACTCCTCTCGTTGCAGAAAAAATGTTGGCTACTTTTCAGGCCTTCTGTACGGGTTTTGAGTGGTCACTGGGTTAGACATTTTAGTTAGACCTGGAAACCCTGTTTATGACATGTCAATATTGTAGACAATCAGACAGATCATCAGGGAAGGAACATGATTTCATCTGTCGAGTATGATGGTTGGTCAGGGCTGGCTGACTGAGTGGACCGTGCCTCACCTGTTTGACGCGGTCGGGATTGACAGTGGTCTGTGGTTGCAGTATGCTGACTGGCTCTGTTTTCTGGGCGCTCTGAGGCATCTCACGAACTTTCTCCGCGATGAAGCTGTGGACGCTATTCAGCGCCTCGACTGTACCCTGTATCAGACATACACGCTCTGTAGTTCCTGTGTGGAGAGAACAGAAAACATATACATCTCGGTGTATCAATACTACTTTCTTTGGGATCGCAGTCTTATGAGAACATAGATTCTTGTGCCTTGGGGTCAGCGTCTGCTATCGCTGTAGTATATCACTTGCAAGAGACTTCCTTGTTCAATTTAAGGAACAGGATTTCTTGGATAAAATATGTTTTTATCAAGTACCTGTTTTACTAAAACTAGTACTTAGTGTTGCAAAGCAACCTCATTTATAACTTAATACCTACTTATGCAGTGACACTTTGCAGAAAAAAATGGATGCTCAAGGTTTGATATCACAGTTTCTTTATGCAGTGGTGCTAATTGCTAACCTATCCCATAATATTCCACCCCCCAAGTAGGCACTCAAAAATAGAGCAGCTAAAAGAGTACGATTCCTCCTAAATTATGTAACTCTTCCAGGGCCCTGGAATGCAAGGCCTTTCCTTTCCCCACTGCCCCGTCCATAGTCTCCACACACCCTTCCCTCTTGCAAGTTTCTTTCTACACCCCCGTTGTCGGGCCTACCGGAATTCCGTTGCCATGGTTAAGGAGCTGCTCTGTGGAAACAGGTGATGTAACAGCATGTCCTTTCTACAGCCTGCTTCTCTTCCTTTGACTCCTTCTCTTTCTCTCCCTCTCTTACTCCCCTCGTCTGCCTTGCTTTATTTCTCTCCTTCCTTCGCACAGATTCACATTCAAGGCAAACATAAATACGTTTTACCTAATTTCTACCAGCATGTCACATGTGGAACCAGAGGGGGAAAAAAACTCGAGACCACCTTTACTCCACACACAGAGACGCATAAAAAGCCCTACATTTGGCAAATCTGACCATAATTATATCCTCCTGATTCCTGCTTACAACCTAAAACTAAAGCAGGAAGTACCAGTGACTCATACATATCCCAACCAGGAGCCATGGATTACAGGCAACATCCGCACCGAGCTAAAGGCTAGCGCTGTCGCTTTCAAGGAGCTGGATCCGGACGCTTACAATAAATCCCGCTCTGCCTTCAGATGAACCATCAAACAGGCAAAGCGTCAATACAGGACTAAGATTGAATCCTACTACACCGGCTCTGATGCTCGTCGGATGTGGCAGGGCTTGAAAACTATTACGGATTACAAAGGGAAACCCAGCCACGAGCTGCCCAGTGGCGTGCTCCTACCAGACGAGCTAAATGCCTTTTATGCTCGCTTCGAGGCAAGCAAAACTGAAGCATGCATGAGAGCACCAGCTGTTCTGGATGACTGCGCAATCACGCTCTTCCGTAGCCAATGTGAGCAAGATCTTTAAACAGGCCAACATTCACAAAGCCGCAGGGCCAAACGGATTACCAGGATGTGTACTCAAAGCATGTGCGGACCAACTGGCAAGTGTCTTCAAACATTTTCAACCTCTCCCTGACCGAGTCTGTAATACACCCACGTTTCAAACAGACCACCATAGTCCCTGTGCCCAAGAAAGCAAAGTTAACCTGCCGATTACCGCCCTGTAGCAATCACGTTGGTAGCCATGAAGTGCTTTGAAAGGCTGGTCATGGCTCACATTAACACCATCAAAGCTCATCACTCAGCTAAGGACCCTGGGACTTAACAACTCCCTCTGCAACTGGATCCTGAACTTCCTGACAGGCCACCCCCAGGTGGTAAGAGTAGGCAACAACACATCTGACACGCTGATCCTCAACACTGGGGCCCCTCAGGGGTGCGTGCTTAGTCCCCTCTTGTACTCCCTGTTCACACATGACTGCGTGGCCAAGCATGAATCCAACACCATCATAAAGTTTTCTGACGACACAACAGTCTGACAACGATGATATAGCCTATAGGGAGGAGGTCACAGTCCTGGCAGTGTGGTGCCAGGACAACAACTTCTCCCTCAATGTGAGCAAGCAAGGCAGTAATGTAGCAGGTTGAGAGTTTCAAGCTCCTTGGTGTCCATAATACCAACGAACTATCACGGTCCAAACACACCAAGACAGTTGTGCCCTCTTCACGACACCTTTTCCCCCTCAGGAGACTGAAAAGATTTGGCATGGGTCCCCAGATCCTTAAAAGGTTCTACAGCTCCACTATCGAGAGCATCCTGACCGGTTGCATCACCGCCTGGTATGGCAACTGCTCAGCATCTGAACATAAAGCACAATATAGGGTAGTGCATATGCCCCATCACTGAGGATTAAGGTTCCTGCCATCCAGGACCTATATATTTAACATTTTTATTTAACCTTTATTTAACCTTTATTTTAACCTTTATTTAACCAGGAAGGGCTCATTGAGATTTGAAATCTCTTTTTCAACAGCTTTCTGGCCAAGATAGGCAGCACCAAGTTATTACACAATTACAGACAGACAACATGAAAAACTACAAGTAATCTAGTAAAATAATTCACAAGAGGATAACAATCATAAAACAGCAAATTAAAAACATTGACAGTTCAGGGAATCTGCCTCAAAATCCTTCATCAATGATTTAAAAACACCAATCGGTTCTTCCAGTTGAAAAGTATTTTGTAAGGCGCTCCAAGCCGATGGCGCAGAGTACATAAAAGCCATTTTACCAAATTCAGTTAAAGTCCTGCGAACAAAGACAGTACCCACAACATTTCTGAACAATATAAAAATGCCTTTTTTTTGTTAGTTGTTGAGTATGCAATTTAAAAGAGAGGCCATCATCAATTCAAATTCTAAGATATTTATATGAGGTTACAGTCTCAATCTCATTGCCCTGACAGGTAGTAATAGGTGAAAGGTTCAGAGGTCTATTTCTTGCTTTAGAAAACACCATTAGTTTAGTTTTGTCAATATTGAGGATAAGCTTCAATTGACACAAGGTATGTTGAACAGTATAAAAAGCAGTTTGCATGTTCTGGAAAGCTTTTGTGAGAGATGAGGCACAACAATAAATAACAGTATCATCAACATAGAAGTGAAGTTGCGCATTTTGCACATTTGTCTAAATGATTTATATAAATAGTGAATAAGAGGGGACCAAGTACAAAGCCCTGGGACACACCATTACAGACAGACAATTTAACAGACATGAGTCCATCAAATTGAGGGCACTGAGTTCTATCAGAGATAGTTAGCAAACAATGCAACTGAATGCTCTGAAAGACCTAGGCTCGACAATCTCTGACTCAGTATAGCATGATCAACTGTATCAAAAGCCTTGGAGAAGTCAAGGACTTCAGTGATATCATTTAAAACCTTAATGGCTGCTGTAATTGTCTTATGCTTCTTCCTGAAGTCCGATTGGTACGTTGATAAAATAGAGTTAGTATATAAAAAGGTTTCAAATATTTTCGCCAGGGGTGACAGCTTTTAGATTGGCCTATAATTATTTAAAAGAGTTGGATCTCCCCCTTTTATTAAAAGTGGTAGGACAAATGCTGATTTCCAGATCTTTGGAATTTCATTACATCCCAGGGTTAGATTTAACAGATATGTAAGTGGTTCAGCAATGAAATCAGCTGCCAGTTTTAAAAAGCAGGGATCAAGAAGATCAGGACCTGCAGGCTTTCTCTGATCTAAGGATTTCAGGGCTTTATGCACTGAGGGCTTTATGCACTGAGAATGGCAAAAAGCTAGAAGTTGGACCAGCTCTCACTGGTTCATCCACACAGGGTTGTACAGAGACAGAGGATACTGAATCAAACAGCCTACCAGATGATACAAAGTGCTCATTGAAACAATTCAGCATTTCAGTTGTCATATTCAACCACAGAGTCCTTTAATACACATGACAGTAATTCATTAACATTAGCAGACTTAATAGCCTTCCAAAACTTTCTAGGGTCATTCTTGTTATCAGTGGTAAAAGACATAAAATATTCAGACCTGGCCTTCCTGAGAAGAAAAGAACACTTGTTTCATAGCTGCCTAAAAAGAAGTCAATCAGCATCAGAACATGATTTCCTTGCTTTAGCCCAAGCTAGATTACGTTTGTGAATAATACAAGACAGCTCAGAAGAAAACTCTGGATTATCCCACCCTTTAACTCTGAACCTGTGGAATGGGACATGTTTTTTACTATTTGGATTAAAAAGAACATCCTGACAGAATTTCCAGGCAGTTTCCACATCAGGAATAAGCTCAATCTTGCTCCAGTCAAAATAAAACAAATCATGAAAGAAAGCCTGCTCATTAAAACTCTTTAAATGTCTTACGAATAAAGCGTGGGTTTGTTTTAGGAACCTTCGTATTTCTAACAGCAACAACAGCACAATAGTCACTTAAATCATTACAGAAAACACCAACCGCAGAATATATATGTGGAACATTTGTCAATACCAAATCAATCAGGGTAGATTTCTCTGAACATTTGAGATGTGGGTGAGTTAATCAACTGGGTATGGTAAGATTCATAGAATTACAATACATTTTATAATCATCAGAGACCGACTTTAACCAACACCAGTTGAGATCACCAATCAAGATAATTTCACTGTAAAGAAGTTTAGACATAAGGTGCATCAGAGAAGAAAATACATCACAGAGAGCAGAGGGGGGTCTATAACAGCCAATCACAGTTATAGAGAGGCTCTTTGAAACCTCAAGATTCAAAGCAAGAAATTACAACTGTTTACAAATAGTTTCAGACTTTGCCACACTTACAAGGAATTTAGTCTTTACATATATAGCCCCCCCCACCTTTCTTAACTTGATCAGTGTGATACACATTGTAACCATTTATACAAATATCCTTTACAAGTAAAGACTTTTTGAGCCAGGTTTCAGAAAACACAATTACATCAGAATCAGTTGATTAAGCCCAAATCCTTACCCCATCAATTTTTGACAACAAGCTGCGTACATTTAAATGAAAAATACCAAAACCAGATCTAGATTTAAAATCAGAGGGAGTTTGGAGACATTGCATATCAGGGCCAGGTTTAGGATGCACGTTACCTGATATCAACAAAATTAGAATAACTAGGCACCTCTGTTTAATAACCTTCCACAGCCTCTCTTTTTTAATAGACCTACTGCAAGCGAATTCTACAAGTGAGTTTCCAGACAATACAAAACAGTCATTTAAAACCATTAGACTTTGGTAGTGACACAAGTTCGTACTGTTCGCATCATGCCACAAATGCATCCTTGGACGAGTGGACCGAGTGAAAAAGAGCAAATTCCCGCAGACAAAATGTCTAATGGACGGGAGAGCACATTGTCAGATGTACTCACCCAGCGACAATGTATGTTTTCTCCAGAGTTCAGTAAAGTCAGTACACAAAGCAATACCATGAAAATTGTAATTTTCTCTGAGATATGTCAAAAATAGAGGCCAAGGAAAGGTAAGGGGAGAGAGGGACTGTGTGTATGTATGAGTATGTATGTGAGTGTGTGAGTAGATTGGGTGTGGGGGTTGATTGAGAGAACGGGTTGGGGATTGTTGAGCTGCCTCTGATAGCCAGGCGGAGAGTGAAAAGGAGCAGCTTGGACGAGACACTCCGCAGAGGGAAAGCTGAAGATAGAACCCAGGCCAACCATAGAGAGAGTTACTTTGGTAAACTTCAAGTAAATAAGTGCAAATAGCTAAAAAATAATAATATCAGAGTTGAGGGAGACCCGCGATCTTTGCACTAGCAAAACAAAATAGTTTGCACTACACAACAAGGAAATTGTAGATTTGCTCCACCATAAATGAATAGGTTATTAGTAGGTTAAAAACTACTAGTCACAGACAAATGACTTGACATGCTGCCATCTTGGATTGACCTATATATTGTCCCTAGAATTTCTAAGCAAACAGCTGGAGGCAGGGCTTTCTCCTATAGAGCTCAATTTTTATGGAATGGTCTGCCTATCCATGTGAGAGACGCAGACTCGGTCTTGACCTTTAAGTCTTTATTGAAGACTCATCTCTGCAGTAGGTCCTATGATTGAGTGTAGTCTGGCCCAGGGGTTTGAAGGTGAACAGAAAGGCACTGGAGTGACCCTTGCTGTCTCTGCCTGGCCGGTTCCCCTCTCTCCACTGGGATTCTCTGCCTCTATCTAATCCTATTACGGGGGCTGAGTCACTGGCTTACTGGTCCTCTTCCATGCCGTCCCTAGGAGGGGTGCGTCACTTGAGTGGGTTGAGACACTGACGTGATCTTCCTGTCTGGCTTGGCGCCCCCCTCGGGTTTGTGCATTCGGGGAGATCTTCGTGGGCTGTACTCAGCCTTGTCTCAGGATAGTAAGTTGGTGGTTTGAAGATATCCCCCTAGTGGTGTGGGGGCTGTGCTTTGGCAAAGTGGGTGGGGTTATATCCTGCCTGGTTGGCCCTGTCCGGGGGTATCGTCGGACAGGGCCACAGTGTCTCCCAACCCCTCCTGTCTCAGCTTCCAGTATTTATGCTGCAATAGTTTATGTGTTGGGGGGCTAGGGTCAGTCTGTTATATCTGGAGTATTTCTCCTGTCATATCCGGTGTCCTGTGTGAATTTAATAATGCTCTCTCTAACTCTCTCTTTCTTTTCTCTCTTCTCTTGGAGGACCTGAGCCCTAGGACCATGCATCAGGACTACCTGGCCTGATGACTACATGCTGTCCCCAGTCAACCTGGTCGTGCTGCTGCTCCAGTTTCAACTATTCTGCATGCGGCTATGGACCCTGACCTGTTCACCGACGTGCAACCTTGTTCCGGACCTGCTGTTTTTGACTCTCTCTCTCTACCACACCTGTTGTCTCTAACTCTGAATGATCGGCTATGAAAAGCCAACTGACATTTACTCCTGAGGTGCTGACCTGTTGAACCCTCCACTGTGATTATTATTATTTGACCCTGCTGGTCATCTATGAATGTTTGAATATCTTGGCCATGTACTGTTATAATCTCCACCTGGCACAGCCAGAAGAGGACTGGCCACCCCTCAGAGCCTGGTTCCTCTCGAGGTTTCTTCCCAGGTTCCTGCCTTTCTAGGGAGTTTTTCCTAGCCACCGTGCTTCTACATCTGCATTGCTTGCTGTTTGGGTTTTTAGGCTGGTTTTCTGTACAGCACTTTGTGACATCGGCTGATGTAAAAAGGGCTTTATACATACATTTGATTGATTGAATGATTGATAGATAGATATACTAGGTGGTTTCAGAGGAAGGCCCCAAAAATTGCCAAAGACATCAGTCACCCTAGTCATAGACTGTTCTCTCTGCTACCACACGGCAAGCAGTACCGGAGTGCCAAGTCTAGGTCCAAAAGGTTCCTTATCAGCTTTTACACCCAAGCCATAAGAATGCTGAACCATTCATCAAATGGCCACCCGGACCACTTACTTTGTTTTTACACTGCTGCTACTTGCTGTTTATTATCTATGCATAGTCACTCTTCAAATTACCTTGACTAAACTGTACCCCCACACATTGACTCTGGCGCCTCTGGGCTGAGGGGCACTGGCAGATCCTGGCTGACTGGCGGCACTGGCAGATCCTGGCTGACTGGCAGCACTGGCAGATCCTGGCTGACTGGCGGCACTGGCGGCTCCTGGCTGACTGGCGGCTCCTTGCAGACTGGTGGCACTGGTGGCTCCTTGCAGACTGGTGGCACTGGCTGCTCCTTGCAGACTGGCAGCACTGGCGGCGCTGGGCAGACTGGCGGCGCTGGGCAGACGGGTGGCTCAGGCGGCACTGGGCAGACGGGTAGCTCAGATGGCGCTGGGCAGACGGGTAGCTCAGATGGCGCTGGGCAGACTGGCGGTGCTGGGCAGATGGGTGGCTCAGGCGGCGCTGGGCAGACAGGTAGCTCAGATGGCGCTGGGCAGACGGGAAGCTCCGGCAACGCTGGAGAGGAAGGCTCTGGCAGTGCTGGACTGAGTAGCTCTGGCGCCTCTGGAATGATTGGCTCTAGCGCCTCTGGACTGAGGGGCGGGAGCTCTGGCAGCGCCGAACAGGCGGGAGACTCCGGCAGCACTGGAGAGGAGGAAGGCTCTAGCAGCGCTGGACAGGCGGGAGACTCCGGCAGCGCTGGAGAGGAGGAAGGCTCCGGCAGCGCTGGACAGGCGGGAGCACCTGTAGGGATGAGATGAAGAGACAGCCTGGTGCGGGGGGCTGCCACCGGAGGGCTGGTGCGTGGAGGTGGTACCGGATAGACCGGACCGTGCAGGCGCACTGGAGCTCTTGAGCACCGAGCCTGCCCAACCTTACCCGGTTGAATGCTCCCGGTCGCCCTGCCAGTGCGGCGAGGTGGAATAGCCCGCACTGGGCTATTCAGGTGAACCGGGGACACCGTGGGCAAGGCTGGTGCCATGTAAGCCGGGCCAAGGAGACGCACTGGGGACCAGATGCGTAGAGCCGGCTTCATGGCACTTGGCTCGATGCTCACGGCCGATACGCGGAGCTGGTATGTACCGATGTACCGCACCGGGCTATGCACCCGCACTGGGGACACCGTGCGCTCCATCGCATAACACGGTGCCTGCCCGGTCTCTCTCGCCCCCCGGTAAGCACAGGAAGTTGGCGCAGGTCTCCTACCTGGCTTCGCCACACTTCCTGTGTGCCCCCCCCAATAAATTTTTGGGGCTGACTCTCAGGCTTCCATCCACGCCGCCGTACTGCCTCCTCATACCAGCGCCTCTCTGCCTTCGCCGCCTCCAGCTCTTCTTTGGGGCGGCGATATTCTCCAGGCTGTGCCCAGGGTCCTTTTCCATCCAATTCGTCCTCCCATGTCCATTCCTCCTCGCGCTGCTCCTGCTGCCGCTTCTCCTGCTGCACCTTGGGGCGGCGACACTCCCCTGGTTTTGCCCAGGGTCCTCTCCCGTCGAGGATTTCTTCCCAAGTCCAGAAGTCTTTATTTCGCTGCTCCTGCTGCTGCCTGTTACCACGCCACTTGGTCCTGTTGTGGTGGGTGATTCTGTAACGGTTTTCTTGAGTTGAAGGAGAGGCGGACCAAAACGCAGCGTGGTTATTATTCATGGTTCTTTAATAAAGAAACTATACATGAATAGACTAACAAAACAATAAACGTGAGAAAACCTAAACAGCCTATCTGGTGAAAACAAACACAGAGACAGGAACAATCACCCACAAACACACAGTGAAACCCAGGCTACCTACATTATTCATCTCATACGCATAAGTATATACTGTACTCTATATCATCGACTGCATCCTTATGTAATACATGTATCACTAGCCACTTTAACTATGCCACTTTGTTTACATACTCATCTCATATGTATATACTGTACTCGATACCATCTACTGTATCTTGCCTATGCTGCTCTGTACCATCACTCATTCATATATCCTTATGTACATATTCTTTATCCCCTTACACTGTGTGTAAGACAGTAGTTTTGGAATTGTTAGTTAGATTACTTGTTGGTTATTACTGCATTGTCGGAACTAGAAGCACAAGCATTTCGCTACACTCGCATTAACATCTGCTAACCATGTGTATGTGACAAATAAAATTTGATTTGATTTGATTTGATGATTCTCAATCAGAGACAACTAATGACACCTGCCTCTGATTGAGAACCATACTAGGCTGAAACATAGAAATACCCAAATCATAGAAAAACAAACATAGACTGCCCATCCCAACTCGCCCTGACCATACTAAATAATGACAAAACAAAGGAAATAAAGGTCAGAACGTGACAACACCCACGTCATTCATTCAATCTCACACCACCAGCTTTACAATAAGTACTACATTGTGTTATATCTATCAAAATACAAATAAATTAATTGACTGTTGAAATGACTTGCTGGTTAACAGAAATCTGATCAAATACAACAATCCAATAAGTGAAAAATGTATTCAATACTAGTGACAATACCTTTTATCTGGGGGGGTCTCTGTTAGCGACGAGAGTCATCCTAACCTTCTAACTCAGGGGAGTTTTCTCCTATCAGGAAGACCTGCTGGTTGAAACTGGCCTGTTACTTTTGCAGGTGGACACAACTCCACTCTAGTCAGTCCGGGCCATTTGTGTTCCTTTCCTTTTAACATGAGTTCATCTCCCCTTACAGAATTGGGTGACACACATCTGCCCTTAGAAGAACTTGTCAACATTCAGGAAATGTTCGTCTAAGTTATCAAAACACACAGCCCACACAGTCTGGTGACGGGACAGGATCTCACTCAAACTCGATCCAACTCTGGCTGGTTGCTACTGTTCCCATTTTAGAGCCCGAAGTAAAGACATTCAACCATATTGTCATTCAGTAGTTATGCTGTGTGGCATGGACAGAGTATAGTCCCTATGGGGCTACTACTGTAGGTTGCATCATGGGTTTACGTATACTTGTGCCTGTCCCTCAAAGTGCTGTCATACATTGACTGAGACTGGTTAAGAACCGCAATGGTTTCTTTCCAAGTCATTTGGGTGGGATTGAGGTTCTCTGGGAGCTTGGTTTACTTGACAGCGTTATTAGGAGCAGTTATAATATAGGTTCTGATATGTGTGTAATAAAACTTTGAGTAACAGTATGTTTAATCTTAGAGGGAGGTCTGGCACACAGGGCAGCAGTTCCAAAGGCAGAATGATTTAGGACCTTGAATCTGGAGTCCAGTGGCTTCAGTAAAAGCCTGCCATTTTTTAACTGCAGAGGGCTATAAAGCAGTAACAACTATCTGTGTTTCACTCTGAATACTAAAAGGCTGTCTTCAAAGCATTTCAATGAGGTTACTTAACTATGTAACATGCTTTTTGATCAAACTACCTCACTCAAAATGGACTGACATGGTGTTGTTTTTCTGGGTGAGGTCAGTCCTTCTGTTTTTCGGCTAATCGAAAACATCCGCACCATATTCCTATGACATAACTATTTTATCTGTTAGTGAAGCACATTGTGTAACTTTATATGCTAGCTGAACTGACGGCTAGCTGCACAAAGCAGGGAGCCTGGATTGTTGGTTCTTTGCTCCCTTACCAAGAACTCTCAGCTTAATTTGCAGCTGCTGTGAAATTTGTGTGTGTGTGTGTGTGTTTGTGTGTGTGTGTGTGTGTGTGTGTGTGTGTGCGTGTGTGTGTGTGTACATTTGTGCGTATATACATTAATGCGTGCACGTGTGTACAGTATGAGTGAACAGTATGTTGTTCAAATACTGGGGTATGTGTAATTCTGTCAGTTATGGTTGAAGTAAGGATGCGATTGAATGACAAAAAGAGGGCAGGGGCTATTCGTTACTAGGCAAACATGCAAACAAAACTCTGTAGAGATGGCACAATGCCATCTAATCTGGATAAAACTTCCAAACTATTAAGAACAAGTGCTATGAAAAACCAGGCTCAGGAGGGAGAGAGGGGAAGAGGAAAATTGGCGTAGTGAGAGAGCAGTTTGAGTACAGCTGGGACTCGGTCACTTCCAAGGAGAGAGAGATTGAAACAGGCTATTTCTGGGACTGCCCCCCTTTCCCCTCCCCTCACAAACAATCATGCATCATTCACACCCTTCACTATCTCCAGTCATCTATGTCAGGCCACCACAGCAGGGCCCAGTAGGACAGTTCCCATTCCCATCAAGGCCTTCCCCCATTCATGGTTTCATGTCTTACAGTGCATTTGGAAAGTATTCAGACCCCATGACTTTTTGAAAATGTTCTTATGTTACATCCTTATTCTAAAATTGATTACCCCCACCCCGCATCAATCTACACACAATATCCCATAATGACAAAGCAAAAACATATTATTATTTTATTTTTTGTAAATGTATATATAAAAAAAAATAACTGATCACATTTACATAAGTATTCAGACCCCTTACTCAGTACTTTGTTGAAGCACCTTTGGCAGTGATTACAGTCTTCTTGGGTATGAAGCTACAAGCTTAGCACACATGTATTTCGGGAGTTTCTCCCATTCTTCTCTGGAGATCCTCTCAAGCTCTGCCAGGTTAGATGGAGGGCGTTGCTGCACAGCTATTTTCAGGTCTCTCCAATGATGTTCGATCGGGTTCAAGTCCAGGCTCTGGCTGGGCCATTCAAGGACATTCAGAATCCACTCCTGGTTGTCTTGGCTGTATGCTTAGGGTCGGTGTCCTATTGGAAGGTGAACCTTCGCTCAAGTCTGAGGTCCTGAGCGCTCTGGAGCAGGCTTTCATTAATGATCTCTCTGTACCGTCCCTCAATCCTGACATTTTTTGGCACCCTTCCCCAGATCTGTGCCTCGACACCATGCCTGTCCCGGAGCTCTACAGACAATTCCTTCGACCTCATGGCTTGGTTTTTGCTCTGACATGCACTGTAAGGGTGCAGCTGTAGGACCTTATATAGACAAGTGTGTGTGCCTTTCCAAATCATGTCCAATCAATTGAATTGACTGCAGGTGGACTCTCAAGGATGTTCAATGCGAACATTATGCACCTGAGATCAATTTAGAGTCTCATAGCAAAGGGTCTGAATACTTATGTAAATAAGGTATTTCTGTTTTTATTTTTAATAAATTTGCAAAGATTTCTAAAAACCTGTTTTTTGCTTTGTCATTATAGGGTATTGTGTGTAGACTGATGAGGGAAAACAAATTAAATACATTTTAGAATAAGAATAAGTGTTACAGATTAAGGGGTGATCTGTGCATATTGGTATGAACATGACATGTCAACATAGGCCTCTCATAGCTCAACACAGAATGGAGATAGACCAACTGTCAAGTCTCTTCACTGACATTTTCAAACTCTCCCTGACGGAGTCTGTAATACCTACATATTTCAAGCAGACCACTACAGTCCCTGTGCCCAAGGAAGCGAAGGTAACCTGCCTAAATGATTACCACCCCGTAGCACTCACGCCAGTAGCCATGAAGTGCTTTGAAAGGCTGGTCATGGCTCACATCAATAGCATCCTCCCAGACACCCTAGACCCACTCCAATTCACATACCCCCCAACAGATCCACCGATGACGCAATCTCAATTGCACTCCACACTGCCCTTTCCCACCTGGACAAAAGGAACACCTACGTGAGAATGCTGTTCATTGAACGCTGAGCTGTAGTCAACACCATATTGCCCACGAAGCTCATCACTAAGCTAAGGATCCTGGGATTAAACACCTCCCAATGCAAGTGGATCCTGGACTTCCTGACGGGCCGTCCCCAGGTGGTAAGAGTAGGCAACAACACATCAAATACATGTCTGCCACGCTGATCCTCAACACAGGCCCCTCAGGGTTGTGTCCCCTCCTGTACTCCCTGTTCACCCACGACTGCGTGGCCAAACCTGACTCCAACACCATCATTAAGTTTGCTGACGACACAACAGTGCTAGGCCTGATCACCGACAACGATGAGACGGCCTATAGGGAGGAGGTCAGAGAACTGTCAGTGTGGTGCCAGGACAACAACCTCTCCCTCAATAGGAAAAAGACAAAGGAGCTGATCGTAGACTATAGGAAAAGGCGGGCCAAACTGGCCCCCATTAACATCGACGGGGCTGTAGTGGAGTGGGTCGAGAGTATCAAGTTCCTTGGTGTCCACATCACCAACAAACTATCATGGTCCAAACATACCAAGACAGTCATGAAGAGGGCACGACAAAACCTTTTCCCCCACAGGAGACTGAAAAGATTCGGTACCGGTACCCCCTCTGTATATAGCCGAGTTATTCTTATTCTTATTGTGTTACTTTTTATTATTATTTTTTACTTTAGTCTATTTGGTAAATATTTTCTTAACTCTTCTTGAACTGTACTGTTGGTTAAGAGCTTGTAAGTAAGTACAATCAATCCTTATCCCAGTCTGCTGTTCCCACATGCTTCAAGAGGGCCACCATTGTTCCTGTTCCTAAGGTAACTGAGCTAAACAACTACCGCCCCGTAGCACTCACTTCCGTCATCATGAAGTGCTTTGAGAGACTAGTCAAGGACCATATCACCTCCACCCTACCTGACACTCTAGACCCACTCCAATTTGCTTACTGCCCCAATAGGTCCACAGACGACGCAATCGCAACCACACTGCACACTGCCCTAACCCATCTGGACAAGAGGAATATCTATGTGAGAATGCTGTTCATCGACTACCGCTTTAACACCATAGTACCCTCCAAACTCATCATCAAGCTCGAGACCCTGGGTCTCGACCCCGCCCTGTGCAACTGGGTACTGGAATTCCTGATGGGCCGCCCCCAGGTGGTGAGGGTAGGTAACAACATCGCCACCCCGCTGATCCTCAACACTGGGGCCCCACAAGGGTGCGTTCTGAGCCCTCTCCTGTACTCCCTGTTCACCCACGACTGCATGGCCATGCACGCCTCCAACTCAATCATCAACTTTGCGGACAACACTACAGTGGTAGGCTTGATTACCAACAACGACGAGACGGCCTACAAGGAGGAGGTGAGGGCCCTCGGAGTGTGGTGTCAGGAAAATAACCTCACACTCAACGTCAACAAAACAAAGGAGATGATTGTGGACTTCAGGAAACAGCAGAGGGAGCACCCCCCTATCCACATCGACGGGACAGTAGTGGAGAAGGTAGTAAGTTTTAAGTTCCTCGGCGTACACATCACAGACAAACTGAATTGGTCCACCCAGACAGCGTTGTGAAGAAGGCGCAGCAGCCTCAGGAGGCTGAAGAAATTCGGCTTGTCACCAAAAGCACTCACAAACTTCTACAGATGCACAATCGAGAGCATCCTGTCGGGCTGTATCACCGCCTGGTATGGCAACTGCTCTGCCCACAACCGTAAGGCTCTCCAGAGGGTAGTGATGTCTGCACAACGCATCACCGGGGGCAAACTACCTGCCCTCCAGGACACCTACACCACCCGATGTCACAGGAAGGCCATCAAGATCATCAAGGACAACAACCACCCGAGCCACTGCCTGTTCACCCCGCTATCATCCAGAAGGCGAGGTCAGTACAGGTGCATCAAAGCAGGGACCGAGAGACTGAAAAACAGCTTCTATCTCAAGGCCATCAGACTGTTAAACAGCCACCACTAACATTGAGTGGATGCTGCCAACATACTGACTACAGCTCACTTTAATAATGGAAATTTAATGGAATTTAATGGAAACTATGCCACTTTGTTTACATACCCTACATTACTCATCTCATATGTATATACTGTACTCGATACCATCTACTGCATCTTGCCTATGCCGTTCACTCATTCATATATCTTTATGTACATATTCTTTATCCCTTTACACTTGTGTGTATAAGGTAGTAGCTGTGGAATTGTTAGGTTAGATTATTCGTTGGTTATTACTGCATTGTCGGAACTAGAAGCACAAGCATTTTGCTACACTCGCATTAACATCTGCTAACCATGTGTATGTGACAAATAAAATTTGATTTGAAGTAAGGTCTGATTTGATTTGAAAAGTCATTGCTATGGTATAGCCTACCTGTTTGTCATTAAAAACAAGTTTGATAAAATATTGCAGCAGAATTTACAACATGTTTGCACTAAGTTCAGTAGGGAATAAATCACGAAAGGTAGAACGAAAATGAAAGGTTACAGACTTGCGGTGAGGAACAAGGTAGTCAAAATAAAATGTAATTGATTAGCTTTGTTTCTTGTCTTTGAATTCCTCAGTAAAAAAATAACGGCTGCAAACTTTGAACAGGTGCAAAAGCCTCGTATATTTGGTCATATAAGTGTACATTGAATACACGCAGACTTTCTGGAAGACTTCCGGCCCATTGTGTGAGCTGGTGTAGTAGTTTCATTTTACTTTGGGGACCCTAGCAGTACCCAATGACTTCGCTGCCAGCACCCTCTCCCTGAACTCCTCACAACACGATGAGGATGGGGAGGAGCAGAGCAGGTGGTGCTCTATCGACACATTCACCACCCAGCGAGAGGAAGAGGATACAAAAGCACAACTGCATCAAAGTGTGTTTTCAATGTAGACAAACAAAGTAGTAGTGTTGCATGGTATACCACTTATTTTTTTCTTCACTTTCGGTACTTCTGTCAAATGTGTCTCACGTCATCTACTGGTTGAGAGAGGATCAAGTCTGTCTATCAGCACAGCTAATGTCCTCTTATAGCACGAGAGCACAGTGCCTGTTGCACTTACTCATTACTAGCTCTAGCCTGTCCTGAAGAACCACTACTCTCACTGCGAGTCTGGGCTGCATCACCACTTATGCTGCACAGAAGTTATTTAACACACTTGAATAATGCAACATGGCGTGTTGCAATTTTGAAACTAGTAACGCGCGTGCCCCGCCCAGCTGAGGATCTGTCTTTCAGCCATCTATTTCCTGTGTTTGAGGGGCGCTAAATCCGCTTGTTACTTAAATCTCGCTGGATTGATTGCTTTCATTTTTTTTCTTCCTGCGACTCATTTCACACCTTTGCTTTGTGTCTGTCAATGTTCTCTCCATGAACGTTACGACCGCTGAAATGTAATAATGTCAACGCTTCATCAGAGACTCACCGTCTCGACACATAACAAGAAAGAGAAGAAAAAAAACTTTATTTTGATGGGTGTTCATTTTTTGTGTACTTGAAAAAAAGTAATAATCTAACAGTTGAAATGTTTATAAATTAGATGAGCTGAAATGAAAGCAACTTTCGAAAATGAGCTCTCGGATTACAGTGATATTATGTATGATCTCGCAAACATTGTAAAGTATGTTTGTGTGACTGCAGTTAGGGTAGACTGAGAAAGTGTTTGGTGGTTGCAGCCTTGTTCCTCCCTTTGCGTTAATGTATTCATATATGCAACAACAAAAAACTGGATTATAAAAATTCCAACATTTTGGAGTATCTTAATTCATTGTTCAAATGTGCATGTATTAGAATTGTTTTTAAAACCTTTTAACAATTTCGATGACCGTTGCTATTGAATCATTTCTGTTCACAATGAAAGCTTACAGCAGAAGCTAACATCAATTGACTACCCTAGTACCTTGTTTGTAATCATATGCAAACCAAAATGCTGATGATTGTCACCCAAAAACTTTATTCATTCACTTTATCTCCCCTGCCTCACATCTCTCCCAAGATCATATTTGCTCAAGCCTAGAACTTAAGTGTGTATATGACGTCATGGGTCTTAAAGAGACAGCACGCACTTTTACAAAATAATAGATTGGAAGGTAAACATTGTTTTTCATCTGTAGCCCCATGAATTCAGCCAAAACAAGCTCAATAACTCATTGCATGCACACACTCCTATTGAATATGTATTCACCTGTATAGTAAATAGGCCTAGGCTACATCTTGATTCAGCCAGTTTATCAATAGACTTGAGATTGACCATTCAAATCATTTGCATGCTTGTATAATTGTTTTCTTAATGCATCCATTCAAACATCTACCATTTCAAATGTAATAATATTGAACTCAAAAGAACTGTCTGGATCGAGTGCCATTCTGTGACTGGCTAATATGCCTTCTTTTTTCCCTTGGTATCGTTTTGCTATAGTTTTGGTATCGAGCATTGTGATGCTGACCCTGGTATCGATATCAAAGTCAAAATTCTGATATCGTGACAACACTACAAAGGAGTGCTGCTACATTGTATGCAAAAGTAAGCCATTACTATAGTTCATTTTCAGCGTGTCATGGTGATGATCGATGAATCCAGTTTTTCAGATAGTGCAGTAGTGGAAACAGGAGATACCCTAAAAAGGAAATATTATTGTACTTCTATTCATTGCCAAGGTTCTATAATTATTGGTAACACTTTATATATGGATAGTCAATGTGTAGATGCTTTACACACTATCAGTAACATTTCATTTAACTATCTACTAACACTAACCTTAACCTAACCCTAAACTTAACCCTAACCCTAGCCCTTATTCTAAACCTAACCGTAGCAAGCAGTTGCTTATCAACAGATAGTTTGTTGAGAGTATGACAATCTGTAGAGCATCTACAGATGGACTATCCAAATAAAGTGTGACCTAATATTTTGCCAAGGTTTAGTCCAAGTGCAGTATATCACAACTTCCGCGTGTCAGAACATAGCCCATATTTGAGCCATATTGCCATTTTTGTTCAATCAGTTAGAGAGGTGAGCCAGCAACTGGAGCGTTGCCAGTTCTAATCCAGTGTCCGACAAGGAAAAATCTGTCTGAAAGTGACCTGGCAACTGGAAGGTTGCTGGTATCAATTCCTAGATGCCATTACCTGCTGTTGTGCCCTTGAGCAAGGCACATAACCCCCCACAACAACAGGTGCCCAGAGTGGCAGCCCCCTGCACCTCTCCAAAAACCTGTATGTGTGTCTTTCGGATGGGTTGGGTTAAAAGCGGAAGTCAAATTTGTGTGCAATTGGCTAATAAAGTCATCTTAATCTTAATCAACAGCGAGCCGCCCGACACCTGTTATTTTCCAAAAGGTTGAAGCTTCCTCAGCCATGAAGGACAAACGCATACACTTTACTGCGGCTCTCACATTTTCTGCTCCGAAGACAAGATGTTTCAGCACCAACCAGAGAGTGCAGTGACCTCCATCAGTGTGGGGTCATTGGGAAAACATGAGCATCTTTTTCCATGTTGACATGTTTTTAAGAACAAGGCCCTTATGGGCGACTACTGCTTCCAGTGTACCTTACATGTCCTCGACATTGGATAATGTGCTCTCTCCATCTTGGAGTAAAATGGCAGCCAGGCAGCTAAGCGGGGAATTGATTAAATGCAGTCTTTGCATTGTAGCAGAATGAAGAATGATAGTACTTCTGGGGACTACAGACTTTTCACAGAAATTGGATCAGATCCCTGCTAAGAGCACAGCCAAATTGAAAGAGCAATTGCTTGTATCTATAAATGCTATTCCTGAGTCAGAAGCAGCTGTAGCATCTAAATAGGTCTTTTGTCTGGGTAAAAATACTGTGCATTTGGAAGGCTGGATCAAACTCATTGGGCTCCCCAGTTGGAATACAAATTCCAGCGTAACCAACAAATAACATCTTGTACTGAACTTGAATTGAGAGAGTCAGATGATTTTGGGGGCTCTTACTTGGGTGTACGCCTTTATATTTGGATAATTTGATCAGGGACAAAGTGGGATCCAATTACCTGGGTAGAAGTCTTTGGATTTGGACAGCTTGATGGTGGCGCCCGTCTCTTTCTGCAGCTGTACGATGGTCTGGCCGCCCTTGCCAATTATGGAGCCGGCCGCATAGCTGGGGATCAGCACCTTCAGGAAGTACTCACCCTCCTCTGGAAGGACATAGAGAGAGAGAGAGAGAGAGAGAGAGACGAACAGACAGGAGAGGGTCAGAGCTAGTAAAGAAGCTGTAGTCTACAAACATATACACCATACTGCAAGTAACCCAGCCACCTCAGCTGATACATGCCTCTGGCGCCATTCACTCTGGCTCCATTCAATCATTCTCAATAGGAACATGTAAGTGTCAGATCAGATGCAAACAGTTGAATAGGTAGCTAGCCACATATATTCTTGTCAGACTGACACTTTGGTAGGAAGGTATCTAGAGGTATTTTTCATTTCGGAGTGTGATTCTTTTGTAGCCTCTAGTTCCATATTTCATCAGAGTTTGGTGACACGTTCTGTGTTCTGTCCCAGATTTCCTGTGGAGTAAATGCTGACCTCCTTTCCAGTTTGCAGAGGTCTAATTTTAACTGTTTTCAAGGAGTTTTAGTATCCTTTATCAGAATCTTCTGACAAAATATCTAATTCATGGTTCAAACCAAGCCAAGACCTACAATGTAAACTTTTGAATTTTTTTTATCTCAAACCCGAGAGACAAAGGGGAGCATAAACATCATCGGAATGGTGAAAATTATAGGATGTATTAACATTACTCAGAATATTACTCACACAGGACTATGTCGAAACATATAAATCATATGCTTGCGGTGCATGAAATCCAACCCATTGTGATCCAGAGTAATAACTGTTAGAGATGCTAGCATAAGGAAACAAAATCCCTGCCAAAAAGACAGACTCAATCCCCCCCCGTTTAAAAGGGGGTTCAGTGGCTTACAACACTGTCTTGTATCAGTCAGTGATTGATATCATGTCAGCTCAAAGAATTCACCGATCAAACCTTCTGTTCTTCATCCTTTTAATCAAGAATGTTCCACTCCACATACTGGCTAATCAAGAAGATTTAATCATCACCCAGGTGAGCAGTGTGTGTCACTCCAAACAAATCCAGATTGGGTAGCAATTGGGTAGAGCAATCAACCCAATGTTGGGATTGGACTGTGAATACCAACCCAAGATGGTGGATTGGTCAAAGTACAGGTCTGCTTAAGGGGTGGCTGTCCCATAGATACCAATGCAATAGCAGCTGGGTCTGGTCAGCTTAGTTCATTAACTGTAGATTAACCAAAAAGAAATTGCAACTGGGATGTCTCACTTCCTCTTCCGTCTCTGTACCAACCAACACCTGGTTGTGCTATTCCAGACATAAGTAATCAACATGAGAGACAGACATGCGATCAATATATGAACCTGTGAGAAAAATTACTACTCAATGTCACCCCAGAAATCAATTAGATAATAATAGCCTAAATAATTCTTCAAACATCTGTGCTGGTATGACCCAAAAAGTATCTAGTATGGTTTTCAGATATCAACTACTAGTTTTAACATTCCTTTTCAATGAATGACTTTAATTTGGGACTTCTTCAATGCTTCATCAGCAAGGGTGACGTCACTCTGGCAAGAACGTACATTCAAAGAACTGTTTATATCAGTATACAAATGTTTTTTTTAATACAGACCAGTACAAAAAAAGATAATGACGATATCAAACCATAGTTGTTCGTTTTAATGGTGATTTTGGTTGACAACGCCAAGATGCGTGTTTGCCTGTGTCGTCGTTGTATAGCTTCATGCAGGGGGATGGATTTGCAGGCTCGTCCAGGGAAGACGGATGGATGGAGGTCTGCACACATCGATGTCACTGTTCTAAGACTGACCTTCTGTTTGCCTCTTAAATGGGCTCATTAGATCCTGATCACAATGAATGTGGCACTGTGACATCTAGGGATTTCAGTCACTCTACGTGTCACCTCTCTACTGATTCTTTTAACATGCCCCTCATGTTCCATTTGGATTTTGATAGGTCTCTCAATAAAGTCATGACACGTTGATATCTAAAATCCAAAGTCAATTCTGTTAACTCAGACTAAAGGACCTTCCTTACTGGTCACACATTAGACTACTAGAACCAACATTTATATGAAAATACACACCATCTTCACATGTCTAGTCCGTCAACACATTTATATTGAAAATCACACCGATGAATGATAGAGCCTTTCTGAAAACATCCATTAGTCCTCTATCAATCGGAGAGAAACCATTATGACAATCTGACACAAACCATACTCCTTTAGCCAAGGCACTTTTTCTGCTTGGATTTCTGCTTTCTACTCCATTAATCTTCCCCTTTCAGAGAAAAAAAGTTTTCCCTTCCAGGAAAAAAATAATAATAGATGACCTTGATGAAAAAGTAAAAACCATGGCTTAGACATTGACATTGTCTTCATGGAAGTACAGACTTTTCTACTGTCAGTCAGAGGACACATGTCATTACAACTCTCCACACAGGATAAACTGAACAATAGGAATGGAAATGTCCTCTATTAGACCTGTGTTGGCAGGGGTGTACATGTTCCCGTTTCTGTGTGTCTTAAAACCAGGGTGAACCCAGCAGGGGAGAGCATGCCATTGAGATTCACTCCATTGCCCTCACAGGCAGCATTTGCAGTCATTAGTCAATAATTCATTTCGTCCTAGCGTCTGAACAAATCACACTAACAGGTTTCAATGGCGTCATGTAGTAGAGTAAACATGGCAATCTGTTGCTGCAATCCGTCAGGGGAATGGGAGCAGTATGGGGCAGGTTGGGAAGCTAAGCAAGTCGGGGCTGTTGAGTTCAAACCCCATGCATCCAATACTGGAGGGATGGCTTGAAGGAGAGACACGGACACTCAGCCAAACGTGTTTAGTGAAGTCACTCAAGGGGGGTGGGTCAGGAGGAAATGCCTTGTGACCACCCCCCACTCGCTCCAAATACCCACTCTGCATGTCAATGGACCAACCTGGCGCTGACAGGCAGCAAGAACGATGGATCAAAATGGGCAATAATGAGCAGAATATATTTTACGTAGTCAAGTATTAAGAGTTGAGTGTGATAAATGAATTCAACAAGTCATGACAAAAACAGTTTGGCTCTTACCCATTCTGAGATCTGCTGGTAAAATCCTCTGTCAGATCGCCATCAATACCGGGGTACAATCTTGTAAGGGTACCTTAACGTTAGGCTAGTCATAGGTGCAATGGTGGCGTTGAGGAATGCGGCCAGTCAACCTTTTTCACAGAGGTCTAATACATCAGTGGGTGCAAAAAAAAGATTTCACCGCAACATCCAAGCCATGCCTGCAGCTGGCCAGAGCCTCAATTGTATGAGAAAATGCTAATGCAGGCTCTCAGTATTTTCAGTGAAAGACGCCACGCATTGTTCAAGCCTGCACCGGTTTGAAGGGGGGGGTCTTCCCTGCCGCATCACCCTTTTCACTGCTCTCATCCATATTCATCGAGTGGCCTGTCCGTCTGCAGCAGCGTGGCGATTGACACCTGCCCTGGCCAATCGGAAGTCTCCTCCCTAGCACGTCATTCCCCAACCACCCCCCACAATGCCTGTCCCCGAAAAAAAAAATATTTTCTTCCACACTCCGCCTCTTTTGACGCAGCACTATAAAGCATAGCGACCCATTCACTTTCTTTTTCCATGAAAAATTACAAACTGGTTTGTGCGTTTCATTGGAGAGAACGTGGGGTGACCTTGAGCGATGGCTGAAAAGGTGTGTGGTTGCGGTGAGTGGAGGAGGAGAGGACTGATCTGATAGTGTGTGCCGTACACCCCATCTCATCCACCCCTCTTCCCTCAAACGGCCATGTTTGAGTGGGAGGGGGCCCTCATCAACCACTGCAAATGGCAGTGCCGCAGAATGGTGGAGGGGGGAAGGGGTGGGGGGCAACGAAGCCAATCACTACGTCTATAAATCTTGTAGACTATAGAGCGAGGTATCCTACGTGTGTGTGAGTGTGTGTGTATGTGTCTTTGTGTATCTATGTGAGAGAGAGTCTGTGTGTGTGAGGGGAGGGGGGTTGGCTCCGCTCAATAGTAATTTCCAGGGAACCTCTAGAAACACTAGTACCATTTGCATAGTCTCTTTGTTCCTTTTCTAGATTCATTTCCAATGTATTTAAATCACAGAGCAAGCTGAAGTAATAACTGAGGCACATAAGCATCTGGCAAACGTCTTACTGTAAATTCTACCGATGAACCGTTCATTGTGTCACCCGGACTCACTGGTGTACATAAGCATTGTCTCTCTGTAGGCTCCCTCCTCTCTTCCTCTGCCACCTGGCAAATTCATAGTCCGCTCACGTCACATCTCTCTGCAAGGGCACCTGTGTCCTTCTCACAAAAAAAAACACCAGCTCACATTCCTGTGCCAACCTTTCCATTAGCAACATTACCATATCATACATAATCCTTCAACTACACAGGCTTAGGAAAGGCACCCGAGCCAGTAAAAGGGGCTCGGGACATGGGAAATTACAGGCTAAATTAGCATGAGCGATGAATGAAAGAGGAGAGGGGTGTTGCTGATAAAAGAAGCAATAGGCTACCTCTTCCTCGAGTTGGGCAGTAATTCGCCAGCAAACCTAAATGCACAATAGGCACACGGCAGTAAAAAAACAGCAGAGACTTACTCCTTTGTTATGGTAACTGACAGTCATGTTAATGATCAACAGGAATGATGTAATCAATATCAGACACAATTTGTAATGTAATGACCACAATGGATGAGGATCATCAAGCAGTGTCACCAGAAAAATACTTATTACATATGTATTATATACGGTGCCCTCAGAAAGTATTCACACCCCTTCACTTTTTCCAAATGTTGTTGTTATAGCCCGAATTTAAAATTGATACAATTCAGATTTTGTGTCACTGGCTACACACTGGCTACCCCATAACGTCAAGGTGGAATTATGTTTTTAGAGATTTGTACAAATTAATAAAAAATGAAAAGCTGAAATGTCTTCAGTTAATAAGTATTCAACCTGGGGCAGTAGGTAGCCTAGTGGTTAGTGTTGGGCCAGTAACCGAAAGGTTGCTAGATCAAATCCCCGAGCTGACAAGGTAAAGGTAAAAATCTGTTGTTCTGCCACTGAACAAGGCAGTTAACCCACTGTTCCTAGGCTGTCACGTTCTGACCTGTCATTATGTTAGGTTGGTCAGGGCGTGAGTTGGGGTGGGTTGTCTATGTTCTTTTTTCTATGTTATATTTTCTCAGTGTTTGGCCTAGTATGGTTCTCAATCAGAGGCAGGTGTCGTTCGTTGTCTCTGATTGAGAATCATACTTAGGTAGCCTTTTCCCACCTGTGTTTTGTGGGTGCTTATTTTCTGTTTAGTGTTTTATGCACCTTACAGGACTGTTTCATTTTTTTCACGTTGTTATTTTGTATTTCAGTGTTCGGTAAATAAAACATCATGAACACGTACCACGCTGCGCATTGGTCCGATATTTCATACTTGTCAGACGATGAAGACAACCGTTACAGAATCACCCACCCCAACCGGCCCAAGCAGCGTGGTAACCCGGAGCAGAGGGTTCTGGACTCCTGGACATGGGAGAAGATTTTGGACGGAAAGGGACTCTGGGCACAGGCTGGGGAATATCGCCGCCCCCGGGAAGAGCTGGAGGCAGCCAAAGCCGAGAGGCGGCATTATGAGGAGCTAGCACAGCAGCGCAACAGGGACGAGAGGCAGCCCCCAAAACGTATTGGGGGGACACACGGGGAGTGTGGCTAAGTCAGGTAGGAGACCTGAGCCAACTCCCCGTGCTTACCGTGGAGAGAGGTGGACCGGGCAGGTACCATGTTATGCCGTGAGGCGCACGGTGTCCCCAGTGCGCAGGCATAGCCCGGTGTGCCACATCGCAGCGCCTCGTATCGGCCGGGCTAGAGTGGGCATCGAGCCAGGTGCTATGAAGCCGGCTCAGCGCATCTGGTCTCCAGTGCGTCTCCTCGGCCCGGGGTATATGGCACCAGCCCTACGTACGGTGTCCCCGGTTCGCCAGCACAGCCCAGTGCGGTCTGTTCCACCTCGCCGCACTGGCCGGGCTACGGGGAGTATCCAGCCAGGACAGGTTGTACAGGCTCTGTGCTCGAGACCTCCAGTGCGCCTCCACGGTCCGGTCCATCTGGTGCCTCCTCCACGCACCAGGCCTCCGGTGGCAGCCCCACACACCAGGCTGTCTCTCTGTCTCCTCCCTCCAGGTGCTCCAGTGAACAAGGCAGTTAACCCACTGTTCCTAGGCTGTCACGTTCTGACCTGTCTTTATGTTAGGTTGGTCAGGGCGTGAGTTGGGGTGGATTGTCTATGTTCTTTTTTCTATGTTATATTTTCTCTGTGTTTGGCCTAAGTATGGTTCTCAATCAGAGGCAGGTGTCGTTCGTTATCTCTGAGAATCATACTTAGGTAGACTTTTCCCACCTGTGTTCCCACCTGTGTTCCCTTTGAGCTTGGTGTAATTAATAATTACACTTTGGATGGTGTATCAATACACCCAGTCACTGCAAATATACAGGCATCCTTAAATGTGGAAGACACATTTCAGTTGAATGCATTCAGTTGTACAACTGACTAGGTATCTCCCTTTCCTTCCCATTGCTAACTCAGTTGCCGTAGAGTAACGAAACAAGGATTTCAGGGATTTCACCATGAGACCAATGGTGACTTTAAAACAGTTACAAACTTTAATGGCTGTGATAGGAGGAAACTGAGGATGGATCAACAACATTGTAGTTACTCCACCATACTAACCTAAATAACAGAGTGAAAAGAAGGAAGCCTGTACAGAATACAAATATTCCTCAATTTGAATCCTGTTTGCAATAAGAGACAAAAGTAAAACCGCAAACAAATTAGCAAACAAATTAACTATGTCCTGAATACAAATAGTTATTTGGGGCAAATCCAACACAACACATCACTGAGTACCACTCTTCATATTTTCAAGCATATTGGATAAGGATGAAAAGAAACGAAAGGACATGGTTTGTGACACAACGTTCATCCTGTTAAGACAAGTTCCCTCCAAGCTATCATCTACCTCTAGAAAATGATTACATTGCTGTATTAGAGAACATTATTTCTTCAAGTTGAGTTAAATCACATACTTTTTATTATGGGAGTGCAAGAGATGATTGACAACATTATATATTCCCTGCAGTCCGGGGATGGCACATGAATAAATTTGTCCAACCAAATGAGGATTGGAACGGTCCCCCATCTGAACTGTCCAAATGGTCATCATGGGAGACACCTTCCAGGGGTTGCTGGCTATCAATGATCCAGGTCAACAAGTAGTGTTTAACATGATTTGTGAGGATTAGAACAGTCCCCCATTTGCTGGCTATCAATGATCCAGGTCAACAAGTAGTGTTTAACATGATTTGTGAGGATTAGAACGGTCCCCCATTTGCTGGCTATCAATGATCCAGGTCAACAACTACCCCAGCTCATCTGTCTCTGGTCTTACCAGTCTTGATACTCTCCTACGAGCAACAGCACTCGTCTTCTTTAAGTAGATTATTATGTTTTTCCACAGGACCTTAGAAAGACAAAACAATATAGAAATGTCATTAGTAATTGTGTATGATTTTGCTTGTGTTACATTTCTGTGACACAAATACATTTAAGAGCCACTGTGTTGTTACACATTTCATTCTGTACAGAGCAGACATGGAGAGAAGAGAGAACACGCACATCGAGAGGGATTAGAAAGCAGTTGCTTCGCGAGCCTGAAAATATATAATCTAAGTGATTGATAGTTGGTATTCAGTATTCATAAAAGTATGCCTTATCTACATTAAATGCACTATGCATTATGTGGGTTTAATGCTGTAACACTGCATAAAACAATTAATAAAAGTCCCATGATGGTAGTTACTGCCCATTACTGCTTATCACTTCATTTATTCACATTTACTTTAATTTAATAAAATATTTGTTTTATTTTATTACTTTTACTTCTTTCGAAGTCATTACCTCATTTCTACAGAGCTGCTGCCTATGCTGTCTGACAAAATCACTATTTTAGTAGTTCTTCAAAGTAAATTAGGCATACTTTTATAACTACTGAATACCAACTATCAATCACTTAGATTATGTATTTTCAGGCTCGCAAAGAAACTGTTTCTAATCCCTCTCGATGTGCATCTTCTCTCTTCTCTCCATGTCTGCTCCATACAGACCGGACAAGTTTAAGCAAGCGCACAATCTAATATGGTCATTGTAGTTATTTACCCCATTTTCTGCACTAAACTATGTCGAATATTGGCCTGTTGGAAACTACAACTCCCTACTACGTCGCACAGTTAAGGCTTGATCTGATTTATCTCTACTGAGCCTGCACATTGAGCTCACAGAAGAAGAAAAAAAAAACGAAATGGAATTCAAATAATTGAACCTACATCAGTCAATTAGTTGTTTAAAAACCAAAAAATAACCAACATTTGAGTTAATCGCTCAGCACTATATTTGTGACACTATAACACTATAAGTGTGAAAATGTGTTTCACCGAGTTGTGGCTGAATGACGACATTAAGAACATACAGCTGGCGGATTATACACTCTATCGGCAGGATAGAACAGCAGCCTCTGGTAAAACATGGGGCGGGGGCCTATGCATATATGGAAACAACAGCTGGTGCACGATATCTAAGGAAGTCTCGAGGTTTTGCTTGCCTGAGTATCTCATGATAAACTGTAGACCACACTATCGACTTAGAGAGTTTATCATCTGTATTTTTCGTAGCTGTCTACATAGCATCACAGACCGATGCTGGCACTAAAACCACACTCAATGAGCTGTATTCCACCATAAGCAAAAAGAAAAACGCTCATGCAGAGGCGGCGCTTCTAGTGGCCGGGGACTTTCATGCAGGGAATTCTCAAATCCATCTTACCAAATTTCTATCAGCATGTTACAGTGCCTTGCGGAAGTATTCGGCCCCCTTGAACTTTGCGACCTTTTGCCACATTTCAGGCTTCAAACATAAAGATATAAAACTGTATTTTTTTGTGAAGAATCAACAACAAGTGGGACACAATCATGAAGTGGAACGACATTTATTGGATATTTCAAACTTTTTTAACAAATCAATAATTTTGCACGCCCAATTTTTCAGTTTTTGATTTGTTAAAAAAGTTTGAAATATCCAATAAATGTCGTTCCACTTCATGATTGTGTTGGTTGCCAGCGGTTTGCAGATATCAAGAATGATGCTTACGGTGACCAAATATTATCAGAGGAATTTTCCTACTGAATGGTTGGGGAATCCATTTAGACAACAGCTGACAAGTGCTGCGATACCATCGTTTTCTCCCTTCACAACAAAACGGAAGCTTGTCGATTATTGGTAACATAACATTAGCTGGTCGAGGTAAATTAGATAGCAAAAGTTACAGTTCTGTATTGAACTCTGAAAGCCATCAGCTAAATCATATAGCTAGCTATCTTTTGGATATACACTTTTAATACATTTTGCCTATGCCATGGTAGGTCACCACCATACTGGTAGCTACCTTCAGCAGAGTAAACATGCTTGTCTGTTCGTTCTATCTTTGACTAATATTAGCAAATAATAGTAACTCAATCAGGTAGCAATCTATTTCACCCTTTTCTGGAAAACACTCTGTTACTAAAAATATAATTGTCAATATAGCTAACTCACTCTCTGTGTGTTGGTAGTAATGCTGAATGTGTATAAATTGTCTATGGTTGGTTTGTTGATTCTCAGCTGTTATGGGGCACAACAAGATTTTGGGACAAAAATGAGCAAGGGACACTGAAAAGGTATAAAATCAAGACTACAACAGTAATGACACAACCACCTCATTCTCTTTGCAGATTGTTGTGGTGTTTTGGTTATGCTTAGAGACAGTAAATGTATTGTTGTGTATGAGAACAATTGAAAGGTACCATTTCTCCTCTATCTACCATACACAACAATACATACTGTGTAAGAACTGCCCTCCAAAGACTTTCAGGCCTTTTGCAGCCCCCCAGCCCATTCACTTTGTTGACTGATCTTTCTTCTCAAACGCAGCTCCCAATGTCCATCATTGTCCCTTAACAATACACTAGTCTGTCTCTAAACACTTAGCTCCCAATCAGTTGACACCTTTACCAACAAAGACATGTTGATGTTCGTCCCTTCCACAAAAAGTATAACAACTCAACCATGTCTATAACAACTCAACCACTTCTCCAGAAGACGTGCAGCACTAGTAAATCTTCTGCAAGAGGTAAAAACAGTTGGTGGTATCACATTTTAGGGAAGACCCAGATGCAGACAGTGTCGAAGTAACAAAAGTGTATTACTAGAACAGGGGGCCGGCAAACAACAGGGCAAGGGCAGGCAGAGTTCAGTTATCCAGATCAGAGTCCGAAAGGTACAGAACGGCAGGCAGTCTCAGGATCAGGGCAGACAGAGGTCAATAATCCAGTGTGGTAGGACATGGTACAGGACGGCAGGCAGGTAGAATGGTCAAAACTAGAAAACAGGAACTAGAAACAGACAGGAGCAAGGGGAAAACCACTGGTAGGCTTGACAAACAAAACAAACTGGCAACAGACAGAGAACACAGGTATAAATACACATGGGGTAACGAGGGGAGATGGGAGACACCTGATGGGGTGTGGAGACAAGCACAAAGATACAGTGGGGGAAAAAAGTATTTAGTCAGCCACCAATTGTGCAAGTTCTCCCACTTAAAAAGATGTGAGAGGCCTGTAATTTCCATCATAGGTACTCTTCAACTATGACAGACAAAATTAGAAAATAAATCCTGAAAATCACATTGTAGGATTTTTAATGAATTTATTTGCAAATTATGGTGGAAAATAAGTATTTGGTCACCTACAAACAAGCAAGATTTCTGGCTCTCACAGACCTGTAACTTGTTTTTTAAGAGGCTCCTCTGTCCTCCACTCGTTACCTGTATTAATGACACCTGTTTGAATTTGTTATAGTATAAAAGACACCTGTCCACAACCTCAAACAGTCACACTCCAAACTCCACTATGGCCAAGACCAAAGAGCTGTCAAAGGACACCAGAAACAAAATTGTAGACCTGCACCAGGCTGGGAAGACTGGATCTGCAATAGGTAAGCAGCTTGGTTTGAAGAAATCAACTGTGGGAGCAATTATTAGGAAATGGAAGACATACAAGACCACTGATAATCTCCCTCGATCTGGGGCTCCACGCAAGATCTCACCCTGTGGGGTCAAAATGATCACAAGAACGGTGAGCAAAAATCCCAGAACCACACGGGGGGACCTAGTGAATGACCTGCAGAGAGCTGGGACCAAAGTAACAAAGCCTACCATCAGTAACACACTATGCCGCCAGGGACTCAAATCCTGCAGTGCCAGATGTGTCCCCCTGTTTAAGCCAGTACATGTCCAGGCCCGTCTGAAGTTTGCTAGAGAGCATTTGGATGATCCAGAAGAAGATTGGGAGAATGTCATATGGTCAGATGAAACCAAAATATAACTTTTTTGTAAAAACTCAACTCGTCGTGTTTGGAGGACAAAGAATGCTGAGTTGCATCCAAAGAACACCATACCTACTGTGAAGCATGGGGGTGGAAACATCATGCTTTGGGGCTGTTTTTCTGCAAAGGGACCAGGACGACTGATCCGTGTAAAGGAAAGAATGAATGGGGCCATGTATCGTGAGATTTTGAGTGAAAACCTCCTTCCATCAGCAAGGGCATTGAAGATGAAAAGTGGCTGGGTCTTTCAGCATGACAACGATCCCAAACACACCGCCCGGGCAACGAAAGAGTGGCTTCGTAAGAAGCATTTCAAGGTCCTGGAGTGGCCTAGCCAGTCTCCAGATCTCAACCCCATAGAAAATCTTTGGAGGGAGTTGAAAGTCTGTGTTGCCCAGCAACAGCCCCAAAACATCACGGCTCTAGAGGAGATCTGCATGGAGGAATCGGCCAAAATACCAGTAACAGTGTGTGAAAACCTTGTGAAGACTTACAGAAAACGTTTGACCTCTGTCATTGCCAACAAAGGGTATATAACAAAGTATTGAGATAAACTTTTGTTATTGACCAAATACTTATTTTCCACCATAATTTGCAAATAAATTCATTAAAAATCCTACAATGTGATTTTCTGGATTTTTTTTCATTTTGTCTGTTATAGTTGAAGTGTACCTATGATGAAAATTACAGGCCTCTCTCATCTTTTTAAGTGGGAGAACTTGCACAATTGGTGGCTGACTAAATACTTTTTTGCCCCACTGTAGGTAAAACAGATCAGAGTGTGACAGGTGGTTATAAGGTCTACGAACCCTAAACCACTTCCGGCAGTCTTATCCAGCTGGCCGTACACCGCAGACGGGACAAGACCATTCACCACAAGCACTCATCTTCCACAGCCCACCATGCCAAACACCTTTGCCAGTGTGCCCCATAAAGGACTATAAAATAAATATGGACCTTTTCAATCAATCCTCAAAATTCGTCTGCCTATATGGATTCACAGAATATATTTACACAATCTGTACAGGGCTCTGTAGCAACAAACAGATGTTAGACATTCAGATATATCTAAATATCAAATCGGATTTATCACATGCTACAAATACAACAGGTGTAGACCTCACAGCGAAATGCCCTTATCCAACAATGCTTTAAGAAGACTTAAATAAATGTTAAGTAAAAATAAATGAGAAAATAAAAGTAACAAGTGGTTATACTGCAGCAGTAAAAAAAACAATATCGAGGCAATATACAGGGGGTACAGAGTCAATGTGCGGGGGCACCGGTTAGTCGACGAAATTGTGGTAATATGTACATGTAGGTTGAGTTATGCATAGATAATAATCAGAGAGTAGCAGCAGCGTAAAAGAGGGGTCTGGGTAGCCCTTTGATTAGCTGTAGAAGCTGTTAAGAAGTCTTTTGGGCCTAGACTTGGCGCTCCGGTACAACTTGCTGTGCGGTAGCAGAGAGAACAGTCTATGACTAGGGTGGATGGAGTCTTTGACAAAGGCCTTCCTCTGACACCGCCTGGTATAGAGGTCCTGCATGGCAGGAAGCTTGGCCCCAGTGATGTCTGGGCTGTACACACTACCCTCTGTAGTGCCTTGCGTTCGGAGGCCGAGCAATTGCCATACCAGGCAGTGATGCAATGAGTCAGGATGCTCTCGATGGTGCACTTGTAGAACCTTTTGAGGATCTGAGGACCCATGCCAAATCTTTTCAGTCTACTGAGGGGGAATAGGCTTTGTTGTGCCCTCATTATGACTGTCTTAGTGTGTTTGGAGCATGATGATGTGAACACCAATGAACTTGAAGCTCTCAACCTGCTCCACTACAGCCCCATCAATGAGAATGGGGGTGTGCTCGGTCCTCCTTTTCCTGTAGTCCACAATCATCTAATTTGTCTTGGTCACATTGAGGGAGAGGTTGTTGTCCTGGCACCACACGGCCAGGTCTCTGACCGCCTCCCTATATGCTGTCTCATCGTTGTCGGTGATCAGAACTAACACTGTTGTGTCATCTGCAAACTTGATGATGGTGTTGGAGTCGTGCCTGGCCATGCAGTCATGAGTGAACAGGGAGTACAGGAGGGGACAGAGCACGCACCCCTTGGGGAACCCCGTGTTGAGGATAAGCGTCAAGGATGTGTTGCTACCTACCCTTACCACCTCGGGCGGCCCTTCTGGATGCCCAGGATTCAGTTGCAGAGGGAGGTGTTCAGTCCCAGGGTCCTTAGTTTAGCAATCGGTTTGTATTGCTATTACTCTACGGATTGGGATTATTGTTGTTGTTTAGCTGGCTAGCTAGCTAGCTAAATTACAAACACCCCAAATTAAAGCGTGATGTTAGCTGACGTTAGATGGCTGGCTAGCTAGCTAACATTACGTGTATGAACTGTGTGTAACATTAGTGATGTTTTCTCAGAATACCATTTTGCATTGTCAGTTATCACCTAATGTTAGCTACAGTTGAAGTCAGACGTTTACATACACCTTATAGAATTGAGGTCAGGGCTTTGTGATGGCCACTCCAATACCTTGACTTTGTTGTCCTTAAGCCATTTTGCCCCAACTTTGGAAGTATGCTTGGGGTCAATGTCCATTTGGAAGACCCATTTGCGACCAAGCTTTAACTTCCTGACTGATGTCTTGAGATGTTGCTTTAATATATCCACATAATTTGGATGATGCCATCTATTTTCTGAAGTGCATCAGTCAATGCTGCAGCAAAGCACCCCCACAACATGATGCTGCCACCCCGGTGCTTCAAGGTTGGGATGGTGTTCTTCAGCTTGCAAGCCTCCACCTTTTTCCTATAAACATAACGATGGTCATTATGGCCAAATCGTTCTATTTTTTTATATTTTTTTCATTTCACCTTTATTTAACCAGGTAGGCTAGTTGAGAACAAGTTCTGGCCTGCGACCTGGCCAAGATAAAGCATAGCAGTGTGAACAGACAACACAGAGTTACACATGGAGTAAACAATTAACAAGTCAAAAACACAGTAGAAAAAAAAGAGAGTCTATATACATTGTGTGCAAAAGGCATGAGGTAGGCGAATAATCACAATTTTGCAGATTAACACTGGAGTGATAAATGATCAGATGGTCATGTACAGGTAGAGATATTGGTGTGCAAAATAGCAGAAAAGTAAATCAATATAAACAGTATGGGGATGAGGTAGGTAAATTGGGTGGGCTATTTACCGATAGACTATGTACAGCTGCAGCGATCAGTTAGCTGCTCAGATAGCAGATGTTTGAAGTTGGTGAGGGAGATAAAAGTTTCCAACTTCAGAGATTTTTGCAATTCGTTCCAGTCACAGGCAGCAGAGAACTGGAACGAAAGGCAGCCAAATGAGGTGTTGGCTTTAGGGATGATCAGTGAGATACACCTGCTGGAGCGCGTGCTACGGGTGGGTGTTGCCATCGTGACCAGTGAACTGAGACAAGGCGGAGCTTTACCTAGCATGGACTTGTAGATGACCTGGAGCCAGTGGGTCTGACGACGAATATGTAGCGAGGGCCAGCCGACTAGAGCATACAGGTCGCAGTGGTGGGTGGTATAATGTGCTTTAGTAACAAAACGGATGGCACTGTGATAAACTGCATCCAGTTTGCTGAGTAGAGTATTGGAAGCTATTTTGTAGATGACATCGCCGAAGTCGAGGATCGGTAGGATAGTCAGTTTTACTAGGGTAAGTTTGGCGGCGTGAGTGAAGGAGGCTTTGTTGCGGAATAAAAAGCAGACTCTAGATTTGATTTTTAGATTGGAGATGTTTGATATGAGTCTGGAAGGAGAGTTTACAGTCTAGCCAGACACCTAGGTACTTATAGATGTCCACATATTCTAGGTCGGAACCATCCAGGGTGCAGGCACTGAACGGTTGAAAAGCATGCATTTGGTTTTACTAGCGTTTAAGAGCAGTTGGAGGCCACGGAAGGAGTGTTGTATGGCGTTGAAGCTCGTTTGGAGGTTAGACAGCACAGTGTCCAAGGAAGGGCCGGAAGTATACAGAATGGTGTCGTCTGCGTAGAGGTGGATCAGGGAATCGCCCGCAGCAAGAGCAACATCATTGATATATACAGAGAAAAGAGTCGGCCCGAGAATTGAACACTGATGCACCCCCATAGAGACTGCCAGAGGACCAGACAACATGCCCTCCGATTTTTTCGTTTTGTTTGATGAGACCAAAGAACATTTCTCCAAAAAGTATTATGATCTTTGTCCCCATGTGCTGTTGCAAACCGTAGTCTGGCTTTTTTTATGGCGGTTTTGGAGCAGTGGCTTCTTCCTTGCTGAGCGGCCTTTCAGGTTATGTCAATATAGGACTTGTTTTACTGTGGATATAGAAACTTTTGTACCTGTTTCCTCCAGCATCTTCACAAGGTCCTTTGCTGTTGTTCAGGGATTGATTTGCAATTTTCGCACCAAAGTACGTTCATCTCCTTCCTGAGCAGTATGACAGCTGCGTGTTCCCATGGTGTTTATACTTGTGGTCTATTGTTTGCACAGGTGAACATGGTACCTTTAGGCATTTGGAAATTGTTCCCAGGGATGAACCAGACTTGTGGAGGTCTACAATTTGTTTTCTGGGGTATTGGCTGATTTCTTTTGATTTTCCCATGATGTCAAGCAAAGGGGCACTGAGTTTGAAGGTAGGCCTTGAAATACATCCACAGGTACACCTCCAATTGACTCAAATGATGTCAATTAGCTTATCAGAAACTTCTAAAGCCATGACATATTTTTCTGGAATTTTCCAAGCTGTTTAAAGGCACAGTCAACTTAGTGTATGTAAACTTCTGACCCACTGGAATTGTGATACAGTGAATTATATGTGAAATAATCTGTCTGTAAACAATTGTTGGAAAAATTACTTGTGTCATACATGAAGTAGATGTCCTAACCGACTTGCCAAAACTATAGTTTGTTAACAAGAAATTTGTGGAGTGGTTGAAAAACAAGTTTTAATGATTCCAACCTAAGTGTATGTAAACTTCCGACTTCAACTGTAGCTAATATTGAACCTATTTGGTTAACTTTAGCTTGCTATGACAATCGGTTTGTATTGCCAGTACTCTATGGATTGGGATTATGGTTCATTGTTTAGCTGGCAAACTAGCTATCTACATGTCTAAACAAAAGACCCCAAGTAAAGCTTGCTGTTAGCTAGCCAGCTGACTTTATAGTAGATTGCTGGCTTGCTAGCTAAAATTACATTTATGAACTGTGTGTGTTGATGTTATCTCAGAATGCCGTTTCGCATCTATAGTATAATAATGCTAAAATATTTTTACCTGGAATGTGTCTTTCAGCATCAGTAGAACATGCCTGGCTCTCCTCTACCAGTCATACAAGGAGAATGGTCTAATGCCTCCAATCAAAAAGAGAGCTGGCCAAAGCAAGCACAGGTTGGTTACACCTGAAGCACAAGACCTTGCAGAGAGTGGTGAGCTTCATCAACAACTACGCAGAGAATAATGCAATGGTATTACCAGAACACCACCCAGGACAAATACTTTGGTGGAAAGCTGCTGCCATCTCATGTGACAAAAGCAGTAGTGTGGCATCTCCACAAGAAATTGATGACAACACTTGGTATGTAAAGCAAAAACACGTTTTGATTATTTAATTGACCTCCAACATGAATGGCACTACTTTTATTGATCTCACATTATTTCTGTATTTTCCAGAGGCACGTGTAGTCAGGCTGTCTTCCTTCAAGAATCTGCTGTCCCACATCTCAAGCACCAAGCCCAGGACAGACCTGTGCTGGCAGTGCAATGGGAACAACTATGAGGTCTTCTGATCTGCCAATCTGCCAGAATCTGTTAAGTCAGCCAAGCTGAAGAAGCAAGAGCAGCATCTCATGCTTGTTCAGTGAGTGGTCTGTCTACCAGAAGATGGTTGCTATCTGCAAAACCACCTGTCAAGACCTGCAGATGGCTCTGGTGGCCCCTACTGAACCAGCAAGCAAATACATCAGGATGCATTACAGATTTGATTTTGCTCAACAAGTAAGCAACATGTTCTCCTTTATACTGATTAAGGCCATAGATGGATAGATAGATGTAAGATCAAAAAAATATATTTTTTAATATAAACTCAGCAAAAAAAGAAACGTCCTCTCACTGTCAACAAACTTAACATGTAGAAATATTTGTATGAACATAACAGGATTCAACAACTGAGAAATAAACTGAACAAGTTCCAAAAACATCTGACTAACAGAAATGTAATAATGTGGCCCTGAACAAAGGGGGGGGGGGGTCAAAATCAACAGTAACAGTCACTATCTGGCCTCCAGCTGCATTAAGTACTGCTGTGCATCTCCTCCTTACGGTCTGCACCAGATTTGCCAGTTCTTGCTGTGAGAGGTTACCCCACTCTTTCACCAAGGCACCTGCAAGTTCCCAGATATTTCTGGGGGGAATGGCCCTGGCCCTAGCCCTCACCCTCCAATCCCAGACGTGCACAATGGGATTGAGGTCCGGGTTCTTCGCTGGCCATGGCAGAACATTGACATTCCTGTCTTGCAGGAAATCACGCACAGAACGAGCAATACGGCTGGTGGCATTCTCATGCTGGAGGATCATGTCAGGATGAGCCTGCAGGAAGGGTACCACATGAGGGAGGAGGATGTCTTCCCTGTAACGCACAGCATTGAGATTGCCTACAATGACAACAAGCTCAGTCCGACCATGACGGACACTCAAATTGATCCCGCTCCAGAGTACAGGACTCATTCCTTCGACGATAAATGTGAATCCGACCATTACCCCCGGGGAGACAAAACCACAACTCGTCAGTGAAGAGCACTTTTTGCCAGTCCTGTCTGGTCCAGCGACGGTGGGTTTGTGCCAATAGGCAATGTTGTTGCCGGTGATGTCTGGTGAGGACCTGTGTTACAACAGGCCTACAAGCCCTCAGTCCAGCCTCTCTCAGCCTATTGCGGACAGTCTGAGCACTGATGGAGGGATTGTGCGTTCCTGGTGTAACTCGGGCAGTTGTTGTTGCCATCCTGTACCTGTCCCGTAGGTGTGATGTTCGGATGTACCGATCCTGTGCAGGTGTTGTTTAATGTAGTCTGCAACTGCGAGGACAATCAGCTGTCCGTCCTGTCTCCCTGTAGCACTGTCTTAGGCGTCTCACAGTACGGACATTGCAATTTATTGCCCTGGCCACATCTGCAGCCCTCATGCCTCCTTGCAGCATGCCTAAGGCATGCTCACACAGATGAGCAGGGACCCTGGCCATCTTTCTTTTGGTGTTTTTCAGAGTCAGTAGAAAGGCCTCTTTAGTGTCCTAAGTTTTCATAACTGTGACCTTAATTGCCTGCCGTCTGTAAGCTGTTAGTGTCTTAACGACAGTTCGACAGGTGCATGTTCATTAATTCTTCATGAGAATCAGTGTTTAAACTCTTTATAATGAAGATCTGTGAAGTTACCTGGATTTTTACGAATTCTCTTTGAAAGACAGGGTCCTGAAAAAGGGACGTTTCTTTTTTTGTTGAGTTAGTATACACTACCGTTCAAAAGTTTGGGGTAATTTAGAAATGTCCTTGTTTTTGAAAGAAAATCTACTTTTTTGTCCATTAAAATAACATCAAATTGATCAGAAATACAGTGTAGACATTATTGATGTTGTAAATGACTACTGTAGCTGGAAACGGCAGATTTTTTTATGGAATATCTACATAGGCGTACAGAAGCCCGTTATCAGCAACCATCACTCCTGTGTTCCAATGGCACGTTGTGTTATCTAATCAAAGTTTATCATTTTGAAAGGGTAATTGATCATTAGAAAACCCTTTTGCAATTATGTTCGCACAGCTGAAAACTGTAGTGCTGATTAAAGAAGCAATAAAACTGGCCTTTAGACTAGTTGAGTATCTGGAGCATCAGCATTTGTGGGTTCGATTACAGGCTCAAAATGGCCAGAAACAAAGAACTTTCTTCTGAAACTCGTCAGTCTATTCTTGTTCTGAGAAATGAAGGCTATTCCATGCGAAAAATTGCCAAGAAGATCTCGTACAACGCTGTGTACTACTCTCTTCACAGAACAGCGCAATCTGGCTCTAGCCAGAATAGAAAGAGTGGGAGGCCCCAGTGCACAACTGACCAAGAGGACAAGTACATTAGAGTGTCTAGTTTGAGAAACAGACGCCTCACAAGTCCTCAACTGGCAGCTTCATTGAAAAGTACCCGCAAAACACCAGTCTCAACGTCAACAGTGAAGAGGCAACCCTGGGTTGCTGACCTTGGCAGAGTTACAAAGAAAAAGCCATATCTCAGACTGGCCAATAAAAATAAAAGATTAATATGGGCAAAAGAACACAGCCACTGGACAGAGGAACTCTGGCTAGAAGGCCAGCATCCCGGAGTCACCTCTTCACTGTTGACGTTGAGACTGGTGTTTTGTCAATGAAACTGCCAGTTGGGGACTTGTGAGGAGTCTGTTTCTCTTGAATTCAGGGCCGTTCCTTACTTTATTCCCCTTCTACTTGCCTCTTCCATTTTTGCGGTAATGCTGCAATTAGTTGGATTTAATTTTGAGTACATACATTTTTAGCTTGATATTGTTTGTTAAATTAGCAAACGATTCCATTGTATCACTTATTAGTGGACAGAACCGTTAGCTAAAATTAGCTAGCAAATTATCTAACTATCTAGCTAGCTAACATTAACAGAGAACAAACCAGCCAAGTTATTTAGCTGGCTAGCCACAAACTTGCAACCTTCGGCAACACAAAACCGTTACCAACTAGTTACAGGCTTGCTCGTTAGCATTACATTCCTCCTGTTAGTAGTCTCTTTGCTTCGAGAGACAGGGGTGTATTCATTAGAGAAACCATTTACCGCTTTAGAACCAAACGGAAGCAAACAAGAAACACAACGAAACGGGGAGGGACCTACCTGAATTTTTTGCATAGAAACTCTCATTTGCGTTTGTAGTAAACAGTTTCTGTTGCAAGCCATTTTGCAACAGATGACACATTTTGCAACAGAATCAGCTTAATGATAACACCCCAAGTCTCCCGGAGGCTATCCTGTTAGCTGACATTGCCAATAGTAGTTTTTCCTGTCAGCGAACACATCTCGTTTTTAAAAGTTGTGATGTTAGCAACCTGGCCAGTTATTTAACTATATAGCTATGTATGACTATGCCAGAAATACTCATATCTGGCTATACATTGCTTTGACCAACTAGTTAACATTATCAACCAGAGAGACTTTCAGGTCTTAGCTACGATTCCTAGCTAGTTGTCTAATGCTAGCTGTAAACAGCCGAGTTGACTACCTATTTTAAAATGCCTAGATGGGTGGAATAGATATATCTTTTTACTTCGACCAATCAGGAAGAAGATCAGCAATGATCCGCAATGGACGTCACCAATAATGCGAGGTAGGCTACACCTGAAGTCAGACTGTTATTAGGAGGGTGTGTGTGGATGTGGTTAGTGTTTCTTTATCTCATCTCTCAATGATAATTTCTGTCATGCCCTGATCTCTCATTCCGCTTCTCTCTCCCTCTCCTTCTCTCTCCCAGTGTGAAGGCTGTGTGTAATGAGCTCCACAACACTCTCATGGCCATCAATAAGAAGGACAAACTGCGTTGGTGGAAGAACATCCACAGACCAGGCATACTCACTGACTCACCTCAGTTCCAGGTGCAACACACACACATACACACAGCGGGGCTAATGGAAGTTAATGGGGCCTAATGGAGTATACTGTAATATGGGATGATGTAGACTTCAGCCCCTTTGATATTAGTCTAATGTATTGAACAGTGTTACAAGCTAATGTAGCAGACTGTTTAACAGTAATGTATGGTCCAACAATGTTACCATTATTAGAGACTGCTGGAGAGTAAGACTTTATACAATCTGCCTTGTTGTTCAATGGAGTCGAATGAAACCCCTTTCACGAGCGGGCACCAAAAAAGAAAAGCAAAAAAGGGGAAAAAATAGGTAGAGGCACAACAAGGCACAATAGAGGGGATGGGTATTTTAAATGGATACTTCAGTATTTTAGCAATATCTACTTCCCCAGACAAACTCATGGATACCATTAGTATATCTCTGGATCCAGTATGAATGAAGTTAGAGGTAGTTTCGTGAGCCAATGCTAACTAGCGTTAGTGCAATGACTGGGTGTAAATGGTATCTACTAGCATGATAGCAATTACCATAGACTTCCAGTCATTGCGCTAACACTAGTTAGCAAATTCCTTCAAACTGCACGCAGAAATACAAATGGTATCCACAAGTTCATCTGACTCTGGGGAAGTAGATAAAGGGACAAAATACCCATCACATTACAAATTTAGTAAGGACAGCACTTTCTTCCTAATCTATACGTTTTTCGAGTGATTGGATTTTGAAATTTCCCAAAGGCAAACTGACAGTCGCAACCAACAATAGACATGTAATCCATAGATGGCAGTTCTCATTCAAGTCTAGACTGATTCAGATTCAGTGTTTAATAGTCATATGTACAGGGTTGCAGGTGTGATTGCAGGGTACAGTATAAATCTTAGGCTTTGAGCCCCAACATGCAGGACTAAGTGAAATAAAATAGTTAAAATGGTCATAAAAAACAACAATACAAATAGCACTATATACCAGTGGAGGCTCCTCAGAGGAGGAAGGGGAGGACCACAATTTTTTTAATCATTTTTAGATAAAAGTATTCTTAATATATTCATATATCTCCAAATAATTTATTAAAACACACTGTTTTGCAATCAATGTCTACTGTAGCCTCAACAGCACTCTGTAGGGTAACACTATGGTGTAGCCGGAGAACAGCTAGCTTCCGTCCTCCTTTGGGTACATACAAAACCTAGGAGGCTCATGGTTCTCACCCCTTTCTATAGACTTACACAGTCCAGATAGAGTCTGAATCGTGTAAACCTGCAGCACTTTCCTGTGTTGTGCTCGCCTCTCCCAGTGTCCCTAGGCAAAAGGTGTGTCAACCCAATTGTAAAGCAGTCTCTTAAAATTTGGAATCAGTTCCGTTTAGCCTTTAGCTTCCGAGGCTTTTCTCTATCAGGCCCAATCAATCAGAACATTTTATTTCCTCATGGGGCTTTTGGCATTTGGCACTCACTAGGCCTCTCCTCGCTAGCCCAATTATTCTTTGATGATACATTTGCCTTTTTTTCTCAGCTGCAGGAAAAGTTCAATTTCCCCCAATCCCACTTTTTCCGCTATCTCCAGACTAGAAACTTTGTCAGAGCTATCACACCTGGATTTCCCCATAGGCGTGCGAATACAGCTATAGAGAGCATCTTGGAGTTGAACAAGCTTCCTAGGGGCGCAATTTCAGATGTATATGCAATCATTCATGACTTACAGAACCCTTCTTTGGTGCCTTTAAAGACTCGATGGGAACTTGGGGAAGACGCCTGGGAATCTGTGCTGCACAGGGTGCACTCGTCCTCTTTTAGCACTAGACACAGCCTCATTCAATTCAAGGTGGTTCACCATATCCACCATATATTCTTCCAAGTTTGGGGGCCAAACTTGGAAGAATATTCTCTGATTTTGATCCTATCTGTGTCAGATGTAAAGTGGAACCAGCCACACTGTTGCATATGTTTTGGGGCTGTCATAAACTGTCAGGTTTCTGGGAATTCATATTTAAATGTTTCTCTGATATATATGACACTGTTATAGATCCGTCTCCCCTTACAGCCCTTTTTGGAGTACTGCCCATAGGTACCCCCCTATCAAGAATCCAGTTGGACACGGTTGCTTATACAACTCTTTTAGCTAGACAGCTAATACTACAGAATTGGAAGATGGCAGCTCCCCCATCTTAGAAATATTGGGTGAGAGATGTGTTGTGCTCTCTGAAACTAGAAAACATTTCATTCAATTCACGTGGGAACCCCAAACTGTTTAATGAGGCTTGGGCTCCATTCCGGTCTTACTTTAAACAGTCCATCCTCTGATGGCATTCCAATTAAAACTAAAATAAGTCTGTATTTGACCCCCCTGTGACTTAAGGGTTGGAGGAGCTTCTCTCTGTGTTTTTGCTGGGGGGGCATTAAGGTCCATGTGCTTATTGATTGTGACCCGTGGATGCCTTGTTCATCTTGCCCGGGCAGACACTGAAGTGTGAGCTTGTTTTTCCCAGTTATTTTTACATTTTGTTCACACTTACATGAATAATCATTCTATTTTTTTTTCAAAGCATTGTAAAGTTTATTTTTGGTCCAGTGGATGGTCGGTCTGTGGCCATGACTGTCTGTGAGTGGTTGCATTTCTCCACCCTTAGCCCTTGACTGTTTACAGGAACAATGGTGAGGTGTTAGCTCTGTCCCTGTACTATAGATTGCCCTTTAACCTTTGTAGCCTTCTGCCTGGTGTGTTTAACTTGTCTAAAGTATGGTATCTTTAAAGCAATTTCTTTATTTGTATTTCTTTATTTTTTTCTATTTTTTTTCTAGTTGAGTATATTATTTATATTGCTTTGTGTTGTCTTGTCTGTGTGTGTGTGTAAAACTTAATAAACCAAGTTTTTTTTAAAGAGAAAGACAATAGTTGAATAGTTTTGAACAAAATTAATGTCTTCAAAAATTAAGGAGAAACAAGATAGAGAGAGGGCTACCTACAGTTAAAGTCAGAAGTTTATATACACTTCGGTTGGAGTCATTAAAACTCGTTTTTCAACCACTCCACAAATTTCTTGTTATTAACAAACTATAGTTTGGCAAGTCGGTTGGGACATCCACTTTGTGCATGACACAAGTAATTTTTCCAACAATTGTTTACAGACAGATTATTTCACTGTATCACAATTCCAGTAGGTCAGAAGTTTACATACACTAAGTTGACTGTGCCTTTAAACAGCTTGGAAAATTCCAGAAAATTATGTCATGGCTTTGGAAGCTTCTGATAGGCTAATTGACATAATTTGAGTCAATTGGAGGTGTACGTGTGGATGTAAATGCAAATCAATCCCAGCAAAGGACCTTGTGAAGATGCTGGAGGAAACAGGTACAAATGTATCTATATCCACAGTAAAACAAGTCCTATATCGACATAACCTGAAAGGCCGCTCCAAAACCGCCATAAAATAGCCAGACTACGGTTTGCAACAGCACATGGGGACAAAGATCATACTTGATGGAGAAATGTCCTCTCGTCTGATGAAACAAAATTAGAACTGTTTGGCCATAATGACCATCGTTATGTTTGTAGGAAAAAGGGGATGCTTGCAAGCTGAAGAACATCATCCCAACTGTGAAGCATGGGGGTGGCAGCATCATGTTGTGGGGGTGCTTTGCTGCAGGAGGGACTGGTGAACTTCACAAAATAGATGGCATCATGAGGTAGGAAAATTATGTTGATATATTGAAGCAACATCTCAAGACATCAGTCAGGAAGTTAAAGCTTGGTCGCAAATGGGTCTTCCAAATGGACAATGACCCCAAGCATACTTCCAAAGTTATGGCAAAATGGCTTAAGGACAACAAAGTCAAGGTATTGGAGTGGCCATCACAAAACCCTGACATCAATCCCATAGAAAATATGTGGGCAGAACTGTAAAAGCGTGTGCGAGCAAGGAGGCCTAGAAACCTGACTCAGTTACACCAGCTCTGTCAGGAGGAATGGGACAAAATTCACCCAACTTATTGTGGGAAGCTTGTGGAAGGCTATCCAAAATGTTTGACCCAAGTTAAACTATTTAATGGCAATGCTACTAAATACTAATTGAGTGTATGTAAACTTCTGACCCACTGGGAATGTGATGAAAGAAATAAAAGCTGAAATAAATCATTATCTCTACTATTATTATGACATTTCACATTCTTAAAATAAAGTGGTGATCCTAACTGACCTAAGACAGGGATTTTTACTAGGATCAAAGGGAAAACTGAGTTTAAATGTATTTGGTTAAGGTGTATGTAAACTTCCGACTTCAACTGTATATGTCACATTTGTTTCACTTTCACTAACTTAGCTAGCCAATGAAGCTAGCTAGTTTAGCATACTCAAACACCCAGCTCAAACAGATAGGGATGCTATGGTACCTAGCTGGCTATGCAACACTGGAACTCTTCCAAGTCAAGGTAAGGTATTGGTTTTATTAATTTATTGCCCCCGGGGCCTGCCGGTGTAACTGATAGACTGCTTAATAACTGTACAGTGTACTGCATGATTGTTGCAGGTTTACTAATGTGTTCATTCTAGTAGCTATGTTGACTTGACGTTAGCTAATATGGTGACAACAATGTAGGCTGTGTGCAGCGGTTAGCAGTTATGATATGACCGTTTGGCTTGGAAAGTTTTTTTTCACCTGGTCACAGAAAGCTGATACGTTGTGCACTGAAGTTCACAAGTGAAGGGAAAATGTGAGAGGAGGAGAGCGTATAGATTTGTATGTGGCTGTTATGAAAGTAAACTGTGTTTGCGTGTAATCAGGGGTGTATCCATTTCACAGATTCTGTGGAAAAAGGTTTAAACAGAAGCAAACGGAATAAAACAGGGATAAACATACCTGAAATGAACCAATACAAACTATTGTTTGCAACTTTTGGACTAATGAATACACCCTAGATCAGCTAGATGCAGACAAGAGTGTACAAGACAGTACTAATTTGTCACTTACTGTCTGTCATCTTTATTACTCAAATTTCTCTTTACCTGTGTACCTACGTTGTAAACTTTCATTCATAGGCTAGGTTGTTGCAACCTTATAATGGGTATAGGGGCAATTTGAGTATCTTGTAAGGGGGCCATAGGGGGAGTAGGGGAGGGGGAGGGGGAGCTGGCTGCTGACTAGTGGTGGTTTGAGATTAGAAACTATTGGCTAGTGTTTGCCATGATGCTTCTGTTATGCCCGGATCTGAGTGATTTGAAGCGGGGAGTACAGGACATGGCTTGGTTGGCTGGGGTCCTTGATGATCTTCTTGGCCTTCCTGCAACACCTGGTGTTGTAGGTGTCCTGTAGGGCAGGCAGTGTGCACTCAATAGTGTGTTTGGATGCACGTATCACCCTCTGAAGAGCCTTGCGGTCCGCGGGAGTGGGTTGCCGTACCTGGATTTGATGCAGTTCGACAGTATGTTCTCGATGGTGCTTCTGTGAGAGCCCTTGGGACAGGCCAAATTTATTCAGCATCCTGAGGTTGAAGAGTCAATCTCGTGCATTCACTACAGTGTCCATGTGGTTAGATGATTTCAGCTTCTCTGAGATGTGTACGCCAAGGAATTTGAAGTTATTGACCATCTCCACGGCGGTCCCACTGGTGAGGATGAGGGCATGTCCAGCCTGGTTCCTCCTGAAGTCCACAATCAGCTCTTTTCTTTTGTTATCGTTGAGGGAGTGCCTACCTACTCCCTGTAGACAGTCCCGTCATTGTTGTTAATCAGGCCTACTACTGTCATGTTGTCAGCGAACTGGACTGGACTTGGGGACTGTGAAGAGACCTCTTGTGGCATGTCTTGTGGGGTATGCATCGGTGTCCGAGCTGTGTGCTAGTAGTTTAGACAGACAGCTCGGTGCATTCAACATGTCAATACCTCTCATAAATAAAAGTAGTGATGAAGTCAATCTCTCTTCCACTTTCAGCCAGGAGAGATTGACATGCATATTATTAATATTAGCTCTCCGTATACATCCAAGGGCCAGCCGTGCTGTCCTGTTCTGAGCCAATTGCAATTTTCCTAAGTCCTTTTTTGTGGCACCTGACCACACGACTGAACAACTGAGTCAAGGTGCGACAAAACTAGGGCCTGTAGGACCTGCCTTGTTATTAATGTTGTTAAGAAGGAAAAACATCACATTATTATAGACATAAAGACTTCTCCCCATCTTAGCCACTACTGCATCAATATGTTTTGACCATGACAGTTTACAATCTAGGGTTACTCCAAACAGTTTAGTCATCTCAATTTGCTCAATTTCCACATTATTTATTACAAGATATAGTTGAGGTTTAGGGTTTAGTGAGTGTTTCGTTCCAAATACAATGCTTTTAGTTTTAGAAATATTTAGGGCTAAAATGATTCATTCTTTGAAATTAACTGCAGCTCATTGTTGAGTGTTGCAGTCATTTCAGTCACTGTAGTAGCTGATGTGTATAGTGTTGAGTCATCCGCATACATAGACACTCTGGCTTTACTCAAAGTCAGTGGCATGTCGTTAGTAAAAGTTGAAAAAAGCAAGGGGCCTAAACAGCCACCTTGGGGAATTCCTGATTCTAACTGGATTATATTTGAGAGGCTTCCATTAAAAAACACCCTCTGTGTTCTGTTAGACAAGTAACTCTTTATCCACATTATAGCAGGGGGTGTAAAGCCATAACACATACGTTTTTCCAGCAGCAAACTATTATCAACAATGTCAAAAGCTGAAGTCTAACAGGACAGCCCCCACAATAATTTTATCATCAATTTCTCTCAGCCAATCATCAGTAATTTGTGTAGGTGCTGTGCTTGTTGAGTGTCCTTCCCTACAAGCATGTATACATTCTGTTGTCAATTTGTTTGCTGTGAAATAACATTTTATCTGGTCAAACACCATTTTTTCCAGAAGTTTACTAAAGGTTGGTAACAGGCTGATTGGTTGGCTATTTGAGCCAGTAAAGGGGGCTTTACTATTCTTAGGTAGTGGAATGCCTTTAGCTTCCCTCCATGCCTGAAGGCACATGCTCTCTAGTAGGCTTAAATTGAACATGTGGAAAATAGGAGTGGCAATATTGTCTGCTATGATCTTCAGTAATTTCCCATCTAGATTGTCAGACCCTGGTGGCTTGTCATTGTTGATAGACAATGTTTTTTTTTCACCTCTTCCACACGGACTTTACGGAATTCAAAAGTACAATTCTTGTCTTTCATAATTTGGTCCGATATTCTTGGATGTGTAGTGTCAGCGTTTGTTGCTGGCATGTCATCCCTAAGTTTGCTTATCTTGCCAATGGAAAAAGTTATTAAAGTAGTTTGCAATATCAGTGGGCTTTGTGATGAATGAGCCATCTGATTAAATTAATGAAGGAGCCGAGTTGGCTTTTTTCCCCAAGATTTCATTTAAGGTGCCCCAAATCATTCTTTATATAATTTATATTTGTTTCATAGTGTAGTTTCTTTTTCTTTAGTTTCATCACATGATTTCTTAATTTGCAGTACGTTTTGCCAATCAGTTGGGCTGCCAGACTTAATTGCCATACATTTTGTCTCATCCATCTCAACCATACAATTTTTTTATTCTGAATTTTTAAAGTCTGAATACTTACATAAATAAGGTATTTCTGTTTAAATGTTAATTTTTAAACCTGTTTTTGCTTTTTCATGATGGGGTATACTGTGTATATTGATGAGGATATATATTTTTACAAAATGTGGAAAAAGTAAATTGGTCTGAATAGTTTCCGAAGGCACTGTATGTTGAAGATTGAAACTTAGATAGGTGCTTATGGAATCAAATATAAATGTAATGAACAATGTTTTCAATATCCAACTTTATCCTCTTCAATACTTTTTACGGTAGGTAATATGGTGTTGTCAGGTGGTCATTACTAGGTTATGGTGTGGTCTTATTAACTATGACCCATACATAAAATACCAGTAGCACAAAATATAGTGATCAGAATTATGAACAGCTGATCAGATAGAGGTCACAATTAAGACAACATTGCAGCATTGGGTTGGTTACTTTCTAAAGGTAATCTGTTACAGTTACTAGTTACCCGTCCAAAATTGTAATCAGTAAAGTGACTTTGAATTACCCAAACTCAGTAACGTAATCTGATTACATTCAGTTACTTTTAGATTACTTTCCCCTTAAAAGGCATTCGAAGAAGACTAAAATGTATGTTACCAATTGAACGACATCTATTGCAGGATGAATCAATGTTAAAGTTTACATAGCTGGCCATAAATAGATGTTAAATTATACTTTATGGGTTGGTTATGTAGGCTTCTTCTAACCCATTGCTTTCTACTACATATAATATTTAAATTATATCTTTACATTAAAAACAAAAGTCTATCAGACCTCCAGTCATTCCGATAAATGTTATACCCCTTGATCTTCAAGAATAGGACTTGGAAATATGGAAGTATAGATTAGCCAAATTGTTTTACCTGAGCATAACCCCAAAACTAAGGACTTATTAGCCAGCCCTACTCTATTGTTTATGATTTTGTTGTCATGGAGGACTGATTGGGCTCATTGATTCAAGTTGAAAAATAAATGCTGCGCTCATGGAATGGCATGCTTTGAGCACTACTGAAAAGTGATATTTACATGTGAAAAATGAATGCCATGTTGATTTTGCTATAGGCCCATTGTGTACCTTTTTGTTGGTGGCACTTTGATATCTTGATAATATTCTGCTGTTTAAAGGGTAAATCCACAAATGTAACAATGACAAGACAGCCGCCCCGCCTCTGTTCAGATGAATAGACAGAGCTATGTATGCACGGACTGACCATCCATGACATTAAAATGATTGTTGTAACCATGTTATGAGGCTATACAGTGTTTGTTAACATTTACAATGTTTACAAACATTGGAGAAAAGCAAGCTTATATTTTGGGTTCTCATCGAGTTTGACAGTTGAACTAAGCTCATGAGGCATTTATTTATAAGTTCTATTCTTCAATAATTAATGAATATATTATTAGCCCAAAAATGGATGTAGCAACTAGATTGCCCCTTTCAGTCTATCAAAACTGTGCGAGTTTGAGCATGTGTCCATTAGGCCTATGGATTTTTTTTATCAGCATGAATTAAATTGAGCAATAAAAGCCTAACTTTTATTCCATAGGCTGGGATCCGCACTATGCAGCTGTTGCAAGAGTGCATTTTCCACTGGCTGTCCACTGGTTTCAAAAACAAAGATTCATAGGCAGCTTAAACTTCTTGAATTATTGGGTTCAAATACACATTTGGATTTGTGAACAGCCATATCCGTAAGGCGCAAATAGGTAAATGAGAGAGCAGCAGTGTGATTCACATCAATGCGCTATGTAGATATCAATAATAAGTGATATCCGTATCGCCATAGACTACACCACTGCTGTCATCCTTACCTCCAAGCGGTTATTCAAGTTGTATAGTCTTTGGATGCTGACAGCAGTCACACCATTGGAAGGCATACCTTAGTCTGTAGCCTACAAAAGCTTATTCCTCCGCTTTTCCCGCGATCGATAAAACACATTTGGTGTGTCATCATAGTGGTCTCTGACTTGTGGTCAGACTCGCTCAGGTGGAACAAACTTAAATTTGCGCCTTTTTTCAATGCTGATTTGAATGTCATTGAGAAAACAGAATTGTCAAAGATTTTTTTTACGCAAATATCCTTTCTGAATTTAAAAGTAATGCTTGAAGTAATTATCTCGTTTTTCAAAAGTATCATAATCTGATTACAATATTTTTGCTGATAATTTAACGGATTACAGTTTTTGTTTTTTGTAATCCCTTACATGTAATCCGTTACTCCCAAATCCTTCCAATTTGTAATGTGGTGGTATGAAACACTCCTCTGGTCAGTAAAAATATGTAAAAACCCTTATTTTTCAACCAGTTTGCTACCAGAATAAATCATAAAAAGACATCATACTGATGTATTTTCAACCAGGTTTTGCCAATCTGGTAGGCAACATGAATTTTAGATACATTGATGCAATGTGCTTTGAAATTTAAGTATGCTTGTAAAACATAGGCTACAAAAGTTGTATATGCCGAATCTTATGCATTAAAACATCAGACTACAGTAACTACATGGTTATGACATCTGAAATATTAGTCATAGATAAGTTTCTAAGTTCTCTGTCTGTCAAATATATCTGGTTGACAAGTTACATTTACCGAGGCCCTGTAATATGAGTTAGCCTACTGCTTGACACACGCTCCAGACAATGTAGCCTATGGAGGGTGTGCATGAGGCACTAGGTCTTACCTCCCGTGTTTGTGCGCTTGGTACAACAGTCTTCCTCGGTCGGAGTTAGTGGTCGTTTACGAGAGTCTGGGGGCACCGACTCCATGTGGTACTGTTGACTGTGATAATGAGGTTTCAAGAATATCCCGTTATGTTCAACTGCCATCATTAACCGACCAGTTTGTTGGAAAATTTCGTTATTCCACCGCGCTGGCACCACATGAATGGAAGAGAGTTGTTAAAAAATTATCCAAATCTTTCAGTTTTGACTTAAAATGTCTTGGACCACGTGTTCCTGTTTGAGAACACCAAAATAAACAGGCAATACAGCGCATTCGGTCTTGCTTGTTCTTCACGAATCTGCTTGCAGTTGGCTGATAGAGCGTCACAGAAAGCTAAATATAAAAATCCATTGAGTGAACTGCATCCATTAGCGCGCTCCTGTCACTTCAAAACATTTGTGTTGAGGAATTGTCATCTTGCCCGTGATTTACACGCAATAGTCAAGGTGACTTTAAATAATGCCTTTAAGTCAGTAGTAACACTGATGAACGATCCTATCAAAAAGGTAACCATTTGAAAGATTTTCGCCTAGGAAATATATATATTTTTAAGTAATCTTCACGCCATCTTCTAGGATAAACATAGGCTACAGTAAGTCCACGGCAGTTCGGTCGCTGTAAGTGCAGCTGTTTTTATTGTTGTCTTTGAAGTGCAAGAGGAGGGAAATATTGTTTCAAAGCTGCAAGTAGTCCTAGACCACACTGCCGCTGACAGGTGAGAGATTAAGCAAAACGACCCACCAGGCCAGGGCATCTTCTTTTATTTTTTTATGCATACAGTACCTAAGATACTGTTTTAAAGGGACATACAGGTCTGCTCTGAATTACTTTACACTGTTATTGTTCTATTTATTTATTAATACTTATTTCCAAGTGAGAAAGGAATGTGTATATATATATATGATTTATTTTGTACTTTAGATTTTTTATGATCACTTTTCATATGCATCAGCTATTTTCACTTTAAGTTGACTTAAATGGTGAAGATCTCGGTTCCTTATAGCTTATATTCACTGCTCCTACATTTTTGACTCATCCGAAAGTTTATACTTTTATATTATCTTTGTTGTTTTGTCTTTGTCTGTAGTTTATCTTAATGCTAGGGGGTTACGAAACAATGTGAAGCGCAATGCCTTATTTTTATTTGCTAAACAACTTCGAACCGATTTTTTTTTTTTTTCAGGAGTCGCACTCAATTTCTGCTGATGCCAACTTCTGGAAGTCACAATGGGGCAACGATATTTGACTTCCCCATGGCTCTGAACGCATCCGCTGAGGTCATTACTGTAATATTCATATGTGTAAACATACTGAATTGTAATTGGATGCATTTTACCGCCATATCATACTGTGCTATGATTGGTTAAGACCACCCAAATGGTTAGGTCATGGGCAGTTTGATCCTGGTTGGCGATACGTGAACATGCCAGTTATAGCTAGCTAATAAAGCGCTACGTTAAGAAATATCCTGTAGTGCTGAACCGACTGACTGGGTGGACGCGTTAGTGGTGGTGGAGAAACCACGCACAGGCAAGCTCCGAGTATGTTTCGACCCAAGAGACTTGGAACAAGGCTATCAAATGCTCCCATTATCCTTTACCGACGCTAGATGGCATCACACACAAGCTAGCGGGAGCACACTACTTCAGTGTCATGGACGCTAGATCAGGCTACTGCACTATCAAGCTCACAGAAGATTCATCTAAGCTCACAACATTCAACACACCGTTTGGACGCTATAGGTTCCGTCGCCTGCCTTTTGGGACTATCTCAGCACAAGACGAGTTTCAGCGAAAGATCGACGAAGTGTACGAAGGCCTCGACGGAGTTGTGGCAATTGTAAACAACATCCTTGTCTATGGCCGAACCAAAGAGGAGCATGGCCAAAACCTCCGCACGATGCTGCAAAGGTCTCGCGAGAGAGGAGTCCGGCTCAACCCCGAGAAGAGCACAGTCGGCGCTACAGAGGTCAGCTACTTCGGACATCTTCTCACAGCGACTGGAATCAAGCCAGATCCACAGAAGACCTCAGCCATAAAAGAAATGGAGCCACCAAAGAACCGTGCAGAGCTGGTAACAGTGCTTCGCGTGGTCACCTACTTAGCCAAGTTTGCACCCAGCCTCTCCAATGCTAATGCACCCCTGCGTCAACTGCTAAAGCAGTCCAGTGAGTTTCTCTGGGACAAGCAACACGACATTGCTTTCCAGAATGTGAAAGACTTGATCACGAGAGAACCAGGACCAATCCTTGCCTACTACGACCCCGACAAAGAGCTCAGACTCCAAGTGGACGCGTCGAAGTATGGACTAGGTGCAGTGCTACTGCAAGAAGGAAAGCCCATCGGCTACGCTTCCAAATCTCTCACAGACTGTGAAATCAACTATGCTCAAATCGAAAAGGAGCTCTATGACATTCTGTTCGGATGTAAACGTTTCCATCAGTACACATATGGACGACAAGTCATTGTGGAATCCGACCACAAGCCCCTTGAGTTAATTATGAGGAAACCACTAGCCGCAGCCCCGCCAAGGCTACAGAGAATGATCCTTCAACTACAAAAATACGACTTCACAATCACTCACCGTGCAGGCAAAGACATCCCTGTCGCAGACACTCTCCAGGAAGTTTCTTACCTATAAGGACAGCAGCCTCAGTGAAGGCATGGACATGCAAGTGCACACTGTGTACAGTAACTTACCAGTTAGTGACACATAACTGAAGGAGATCCAAGCAGAAACAGAAAAGGACTCACAACTCGCACAGCTGAGGAAAGTCATACAGGATGGATGGATGGCCTGAGGAGAGGAGAAAATGCCCTCACAGCGTCTCAGGATTCTGGAACCATCGTGATGAACTATCACAGATCAACAGAATAATTTTCAAAGGAGAGAAAATCATTATTCCTACCAGTCTCAGAGAAGAGATTTTGACAAAGATCCATGCTGGGCACATGGGCATGGAAAAGTGCAAACAGAGAGCATGGGACATTTTGTTTTGGCCCGGAATGTGCAAACAAATAGAGGACATTGTTGGTAAATGCGCTATATGTCTTGAACGACGCCCCTCAAACACCAAAGAGCCAATGTTACCTCACTGTATCCCAGACCAACCTTGGCAGGCCGTGGCAACCGATCTGTTCACCTGGAACAACGAGGACTACATCGTAACAGTGGACTACTACAGCAGATACTTCGAACTCGACAAGCTTCACAGCACCACATCTGCAGCTGTGATACAGAAGCTGAAAGCAGCCTTTGCCAGGCATGGCATTGTATAGACTTTAATATCTGACAATGGGCCCTGTTACAAATCAAATGAGTTTGAATCCTTCACAAAAGCATGGGAGTTCACACGTCACCACAAGCCCACATTACCCTCAAAGTAATGGCCTTGCTGAAAAATCGGTGCAGATTGCTAAATCACTCATGGACAAAGCAAAAGCAGACAAGAGAGACCCCTACCTCAGTCTCATTGAATACCGCAACACTCCAGTTGACAACTTCAAATCCCCAGCCCAGCTATTGATGAGCAGCAGACTTCGCTCAATCCTTCCCAGCACCAACCAGCAGCTACAACCTGAGGTCGTCAGCTGCAAGGAAATGCATGAAAAACGTGCACAGAGACAACAACAAAAGCGATACTACGACAGGTCAGCTAGACCACTGCCACCACTGTGGCAGAATCAGTTAGAATCCAGGAGCATGACCTCTGGAAGCCAGCATTCATCATCATCCAGCCAGCTGACACTGAACGTTCATATCACATCCGCACCGCAGAAGGAGTGGTGTACCGCCGAAATCGTCGTCACCTACTGAACACAAAAGAACAACACACTGATGAGATTAACTGTTCCCCTGAAAGAGAATGTGATGGACTAAACACACACCATTCTTACCTGCAACACCACAATAACTGTTGACTGACACAGAAGCATGCTCAGCATCATGTCGCACAAGGTCAGGAAGAGAGGTCAAGCCCAGAGCTGTCCTAGACCTGTGAAATGTCAAAGGGTGTAGGAGGATCGCTGCCCTAAAAGAGTTCCAGACTGTAAACTTGTTATTGAAAGTTCACTTGAAATGCTTTGGTATTGTATTTGTTTGAAATGTTAAGATGTTATTTCTACCATGAAAGCTGAGTTGCTGAGAATCCCTTGTTTGAAAAGTAACAGTATGTTGGATTATTGTTTCAGAGTCTATGTTGATTCAGTTGGTATAGTATGCAATATAAATGGTTACTTACCTTGAGTTCAAACTACAGAGCATGTATTCAAAAGAAACACTTAGAATATGTAAACATTTTTATTTTGTTTTAAAAGAAGGGGGATGTAATATTCATATGTGTAAACATACTGAATTGTAATTGGATGTATTTTACCACCATATCATACTGTGCTATGATTGGTTAAGACCACCCAAATGGTGGTCATGGGCAGTTTGATCCTGGTTGGCGATAGGTGAACATGCCAGTTATAGCTAGCTAATAAAGAGCTACGTTAAGAAATATCCTGTAGTACTGCATTTCATTATTTTGTACAAAGTGTACAAAGTGTGCAAAACAAGACAATTACAATGAAAAATACCTTTGGTGGTAATATTCTACATTCGGACTGTGACCCCTTTGGTCACTTTATTTGTCTTGTGATCAGTTACAATGACAGTGTCACGTTCTGACCATAGTTCTTGTGTGTTTTCCTTGTTTTAGTGTTGGTCAGGACGTGAGCTGGGTGGGCATTCTATGTTGTGTGTCTAGTTTGTCTGTTTCTGTGTTTGGCCTGATATGGTTCTCAATCAGAGGCAGGTGTTAGTCATTGTCTCTGATTGGGAACCATATTTAGGTAGCCTGTTTTGTGTTGGGTTTTGTGGGTGGTTGTCTCCTGTGTCAGTGTGTACCACACGGGACTGTTTCGGGTTTACACGTTTGTTGTTTTTTTGTAGTTTATTCATGTATAGTTTTCTTATTAAAAACAAACATGAATTATAACCACGCTGCGTCTTGGTCCGATCCCTGCTCCACCTCCTCTTCAGAGGAGGAGGAAGAAGAGAACCGTTACAGACAGTAAACTTCTACGGGTACAAAACCAAACATGAGAATGATGAGTTGCTTGAATCTGGAGAGAAACATATACTTCATTGGTTATCTAAATTTCACAATTCATTATTATTGATAGGAGGGGACTTTAACATTGCTATAGATAACTCAATTTAGATGGCCACCAGGTAGGCCAACCAATCAGAATTTGGGTTTAATACTTTTTATGGAGAAGTTTGATCTTACTGATATATGGAGAAAGAGATTTCCCGGCCGACGATCATTCACTTGGAGTGACAAAACAGGTTCCAAACAGTCCAGAATAGATTATTGGCTTATATTGAATTGTATTGCTCGTGTGTTACTACAAATATTTATGTTACTACAAATATTTGTACTATTCCCCTCACAGACCATAGGGCCATTTACATTTTTGTCAAAATATTTACCCCTGATAACTTGGTAAAGCGTCCTACTGGAAGCTAAATAGCTCCTTATTAAATAATGATATAGATAAGTTTGAAGTTAAAGCGCTGCTCTCACACTTTTGGGAAAGGGCTTGTTAAGAAAAATCTTATTGCATGAACTGGGAGCTCTTTAAATTTGAAGTGGCCAAATACCTTAGAAAATATGGTGGTAATCTTGCTAAGACCAGAAGAGCTAAGGAGGAAAAGGTGATCATTATGAGAACTTCCCTTTCTCAGAGGTCCACAGCCGGCTTCACAGGGGAGGCGAAGATGGAACTGATTGAGTTACAAAATAAACTGGAAAATATATATAGATTAAATAAACTGTATAATATATAGAATAAATAAACTGGATAATGGATATAGATAAAATCAATTGGATAATAGATATAGATTAAATAAACTGGATACTATATATAGATTAAATAAACTGGATAATATATATAGATTAAATAAACTGGATAATATATATGTTAAATAAACTGGATAATATGTATATTAAATAAACTGGATAAAATACATACAGTTGAAGTCGGAAGTTTACATACACATTAGCTAAATACATTTAAACTCAGTTTTTCACAATTCCTGACATTTAATCCTAGTAACAAGATTCTCTGTTTTAGGTCAGTTAGGATCACCACTTTATCTTAAGAATGTGAAATGTCAGAATAGTAGAGAGTGATTTATTTCAGCTTTTAATTATTTCATCACATTCCCAGTGGGTCAGAAGTTTACATACACTCAATTAGTATTTGGTAGCATTGTCTTTAAATTGTTTAACCTTTCTAGGGCAGGCATTCCGCTAGCGGAACCCATCGGCAACATTCCTCTGAAAAGGCAGAGCGCGAAATTCCAAAATATTTTTTAGAAATATGTAACTTTCACAACATTAACAAGTCCAATACAGCAAATGAAAGAAACTTCTTGTTAATCTACCCATCGTGTCCGATTTCAAAAATGCTTTACAGCGAAAGCATAACATATGATTATGTTAGATCACCGCCAAGTCAAAAAAACACAGCCATTTTTCCAGCCAAAGATAGGAGTCACAAAAAGCAGAAATATAGATCAAATTAATCACTAACCTTTGATCTTCAGATGACACTCATAGAACATCATGTTACACAATACATGTATGTTTTGTTTGATAATGTGCATATTTATAAAAAAAATCTCAGTTTACATTGGAGCGTTATGTGCAGTAATGTTTTGATCCCAAAACATCTGGTGATTTTGCAGAAATAATCATAATAAACATTGATAAAAATATACAAGTGTTATTCACAGAATTAAAGATAGACTTCTCCTTAATGCCACCGCTGTGTCAGATTTTTTTTTAACTATACGGAAAAAGCATAATCTGAGAACGGCGCTCAGAGCCCAATCCAGCCAGAGAAATATCCGCCATTTTGGAGTCAACAGAAGTTAGAAATAACACTATAAATACTCACTTACCTTTGATGATCTTCATCAGAAGGCACTCCCAGGAATCCCAGCTCAACAATAAATGACTGATTTGTTCCATAAAGTCCATAATTTATGTCCAAATAGCCACTTGTTGTTAGCCCAGTAATCCATCTTCATGAGGCGTGAGCACTTCGTCCAGACAAAAACTCTGTTACAGACTAAGTTCTGTTTCAGGTCGTAGAAACAAGTCAAACGATGTATGGAATCAATCTTTAGGATGTTTTTGACATAAAACATCAATAATGTTCCAACTGGAGAATTCCTATGTCTGAAGAAAAGCACTGGAACAAGAGCTAACTCTGTCGGAAAGCGTGCGTCACGAGCCTGAGACACTCTGCCAGACCACTGACTCAAACAGGTCTCATGAGCCCCTCCTTTATAGCAGAAGCCTGAAACAAGTTTCTAAAGACGGTTGACATCTAGTGGAAGCCGTAGGAAGTGCAATTTGACTCCATAGACACTGTGTATTCGGTAGGCCAAGCTTTGAAAAACTACAAACCTCAGATTTCCCACTTCCTGGTTGGATTTTTCTCAGGTTTTCACCTGCCATATGAGTTCTGTCATACATACATTCAAACAGTTTTAGAAACTTCAGAGTGTTTTCTATCCAATAATAATAATAATATACATATATCAGCATCTGGGACAGAATAGGAGGCAGTTCACTCTGGGCATGCTATTCATCCAAAAGTGAAAATGCTGCCCCCTATTCCAAAAAGGTTTTAACTTGTGTCAAACATTTTGGTTAGCCTTCCACAAGCTTCCCACAATAAGTTGGGTGAATTTTGGCCCATTCCTCCTGACAGAGATGTTTTTTAACTGAGTCAGGTTTATAGGCCTCCTTGCTTGCACATGCTTTTTCAGTTCTGCCCACACATTTTCTATGGGATTGAGGTCAGTGCTTTGTGATGGCCACTCCAATACCTTGACTTTGTTGTCCTTAAGCGATTTTGCCACAACTTTGGAAGTATGCTTGGCATCATTGTCCATATGGAAGACCCATTTGCGACCAAGCTTTAACTTCCTGACTGATGTCTTGAGATGTTATTTCAATATATCCACACCATTTTCCATTCCTCATGATGCCATCTATTTTGTGAAGTGCACCAGTCCTTCCTTCAGCAAAGCACTCCCACAACATGATGCTGCCACCCCCGTGCTTCACGGTTGGGATGGTGTTCTTCGGCTTGCAAGCTTCCCCTTTTTCCTCCAAACATAACAATGGTCATTATGGCCACACAGTTCTATTTTTGTTTCATCAGACCAGAGAACATTTCTCCAAAAGGTACGATCTTTGTCCCCATGTGCAGTTGCACGTAGTACCTTCAGGTGATTGGAAATTGCTCCCAAGGATGAACCAGACTTGTGGAAGTCAAAATTATTTTTCTGAGGTCTTGGCTGATTTCTTTTGATTTTCCCATGATGTCAAGCAACGAGGCACTGAGTTTGAAGGTAGGCCTTGAAATACATCCACAGGTACACCTCCAATTGACTCAAATTATGTCAATGAGCCTATCAGAAGCTTCTAAAGCCAAGATCCCTTTCAGGAATTTTCCAAGCTGTTTAAAGGCACAGTCAACTTAGTGTATGTAAACTTCTGACCCACTGAAATTGTGATACAGTGAATTATATGTGAAATAATCTGTCTGTAAACAATTGTTGGAAAAATTACTTGTATCATGCACAAAGTAGATGTCCTAACCGACTTGCCAAAACTATAGTTTGTTAACAATAAATTTGTGGAGTGTTTGAAAAACAAATGTTAATGACTCCAACCTAAGTGTATGTAAACTTCCGACTTCAACTGTAGATTAAAAGCAGAAGGAGCCTGTCTATACGAATGGTAACAGGTCTATCAAACTGAAACATGGCTCTTCACCTAGATTTGAGTTAAACCGAGGAATTTGGCAAGGTTGTACTATCTCACCGTGTCTGTTTTTATTAATCACCCAACTTCTTACAAATTCTTTCAATTATAGTCTTTTACAAGGTATTTCCACAGCTGGTAAATAAATTATTATAAACCAGCTGGCTGATGATACTTTTTCTGAAAGACCCTAGTCAGATTCCCATATCGATCAATGTGATACAGTCCTTTTCTAAAGCATCTGGTCTATGTCTTAACATTAATAAATGTGAACTCATGGCTGTCAAAGATTGTGTGACATCCTCATATGATGGTATTCCAGTGAAAGAAGAACTTACATATTCAGGCATAACCATTACTAAGGATTAGAACTCTAGAGGCTTGCTAAATTTTAACCCTCTTAATTTTTTTTATGTTTTAATTTTTATTTTTAAAAGGAAAAGTCCTAATAACCAAGACTGAGGGTCTCTCTAGGCTAGCATATGCTGCTCTATCTTTATATCTTGACAGTAAAATAAGCAGAGATAGACCAGATGCTTTTAAACTTTCTGTGGAGAAACCGTACCCATTACAATACGAAAAGTGTTGCAATGAACACTTATGAGTATGGTGGGCTGAATTTTCTGGACATTACTGCCTTAAACAATACTTTTAAGATCAATTGGATAAAACAATTCCAAAGAAGACCCACTACTATGTAGAACTTTATTCCTCATCATGTCTTCTCTACTTTTGGTGGTCTTAACTTCATGTTGGTTTGCAATTATAGTATTGACAAAGTTCCAGTGAAACTCTGCTTTTCACCGGGAGATTTTCTTGTCATGGCCCTTAATTTATAAGCATCATTTTTATCCACACAGATATTATATATGGAATAATCGGGACATCTTGTATAAAAATACTTTTTTTTTTGTTAATATTTGTTCTGAAATAATATCCAATTGGTGAGCCAATTTTTAAATGGAGAGTGTATTTTACTTAATTAGAAGGAATTCTTATCACTTTAAAAGATCTTTGTAACACCTAAAGATTTTTCAATGGTTTTAGATGCCATTCCATCACGTGTTGCTTTATTATTCTGGAACGCATCAAGACCTGACACTCAGAACATACCTACGAATAACCCTGTTGACTAATCAGTAGGAAAGATTTGTTTTTCTTTTGGTCCATTCAACAACAACAATAGAGCTATACGAGCCTCGTTTCAGCAGGAAGTTGTATCCATACCTTATGCCATGCCTTATTGGAATGGTTTTGTTGATAATGTCTATAATACCTGTTGGAAAAGTTTGGATGTTGCCACACATACAGTGGGGCAAAAAAAGTATTTAGTCAGCCACCAATTGTGCAAGTTCTCCCACTTAAAAAGATGAGGGAGGGCTGTAATTTTCATCATAGGTACACTTCAACTATGACAGACAAAATGAGAAAAAAAATCCAGAAAATCACTTTGTAGGATTTTTAATGAATTTATTTGCAAATGATGGTGGAAAATAAGTATTTGGTCACCTACAAACAAGCAAGATTTCTGGTTCTCACAGACCTGTAACTTCTTCTTTAAGAGGCTCCTCTGTCCTCCACTTGTTACCTGTATTAATGGCACCTGTTTGAACTTGTTATCAGTATAAAAGACGCCTGTCCACAACCTCAAACAGTCACACTCCAAACTCCACTATGGGCAAGACCAAAGAGCTGTCAAAGGACACCAGAAACAAAATTGTAGACCTGCACCAGGCTGGGAAGACTGAATCTGCAATAGGTAAGCAGCTTGGTTTGAAGAAATCAATTATTAGGAAATGGAAGACATACAAGACCACTGATAATCTCCCTCGATCTGGGGCTCCACGCAAGATCTCACCCCGTGGGGTCAAAATGATCACAAGAATGGTGAGCAAAAATCCCAGAACCACACGGGGGGACCTAGTGAATGACCTGCAGAGAGCTGGGACCAAAGTAACAAAGCCTACCATCAGTAACACACTACGCCGCCAGGGACTCAAATCCTGCAGTGCCAGACGTGTCCCCCTGCTTAAGCCAGTACATGCCCAGGCCCGTCTGAAGTTTGCTAGAGAGCATTCAGATGATCCAGAAGAAGATTGGGAGAATGTCATATGGTCAGATGAAACCAAAATATTACTTTTTGGTAACTCAACTCGTCATGTTTGGAGGACAAAGAATGCTGAGTTGCATCCAAAGAACACCATACCTACTGTAAAGCATGGGGGTGGAAACAGCATGCTTTGGGGCTGTTTTTCTGCAAAGGGACCAGGACGACTGATCCGTGTAAAGGAAAGAATGAATGGGGCCATGTATCGTGAGATTTTGAGTGAAAACCTCCTTCCATCAGCAAGGGCATTGAAGATGAAACGTGGCTGGGTCTTTCAGCATGACAATGATCCCAAACACACCGCCCGGGCAACGAAGGAGTGGCTTCGTAAGAAGCATTTCAAGGTCCTGGAGTGGCCTAGCCAGTCTCCAGATCTCAACCCCATAGAAAATCTTTGGAGGGAGTTGAACGTCCGTGTTGCCCAGCAACAGCCCCAAAACATCACTGCTCTAGAGGAGATCTGCATGGAGGAATGGGCCAAAATACCAGCAACAGTGTGTGAAAACCTTGTGAAGACTTACAGAAAACATTTGACCTCTGTCATTGCCAACAAAGGGTATATAACAAAGTATTGAGATAAACTTTTGTCATTGACCAAATACTTATTTTCCACCATAATTTGCAAATAAATTCATTACAAATCCTACAATGTGATTTTCTGGATTTCTTCCCCCTCATTTTGTTTGTCATAGTTGAAGTGTACCTATGATGAAAATTACAGGCCTCTCTCATCTTTTTAAGTGGGAGAACTTGCACAATTGGTGGCTGACTAAATACTTTTTTGCCCCACTGTACCTACTTATTAACAAAATTAAGGAAGTTTATTTTTAAATTATTCATAACTATTATCCTGCAAACCACTTATATGAAAAAGTTTAAGAAAAACATATATTCAAATTGTACTTTTTGTAATTACCACACAAACGGTGTTGCATCTTTTTTGGCATTGTATTCATGTAAGGAATCTTGAAAGACATTAGTAGATGTTTAATTTAACACATTTATGTAGATTTACGCTATAATGGAGAGATGTACTGCTTGGAATCTTTACCTATGAAACAATTTTATGTAAGCTAGAGGTTTTACTCCGTCCAGACCGGACACTGAAGGCCTAGTTTTAACATGGACATAGTCACAGTCGGTATTATATATACTGAACAAAAGAATAAATGCAACATGCAACAATTTCAACGAGTTCACTGAGTTAGAGTTCATATAAGGAAATCAGTTAATTGAAATAAATTCATTAGGCCCTAATCTATGGATTCCACACAAGTGGGCAAGGGCGCAGCCATGGATGGATCTGGGAGGGCATAGGCCAAGCCACTTGGGAAAAAGGCCCACCCACTGGGGAAACAGGCCTAGCCAATAAGAATTAGTTTTTACCCACAAAAGGGATTTATTACAGACTGAAATACGTTCATGAGCTGAAATACTTTCATCAGCTGTCGGGGTGGCTGGTCTGAGACGATCCCGCAGGTGAAGAAGTTAGACGGGGAGATCCTGAGCTGGCGTGGTTACACGTAGTCTGCGGTTGTGAGCCCTATCAAAGTCCAGGTCTGTGACCAGCGCACTGCGTCCCCCTGTTCACACAGAGGTACATAGGCGACTCACACTATACTCCTGGACATCCCTGAGAACACAATGTACTGACCATTCTGACCATAGAAACAAAACTGGCCACACAGTGACCATAGACTAGAAAGTGCCTGGACCACCTAGAGAACACAATCACTGAGCCGAACAAAATAGAATATCCTTACTGACCATGAAAAAGCTTTATTCAACAAATGACTGGAATTCTACCACTGCAATAAGATATGGGTGTGCGACTTTAATCTAATTCGATGTCTGAGGTAATGTTCTGTTAGTTAGCCTCTCTCAAATGGTTTGCGTTCTATATTAACGTACTCTTAGTATCTAATAGCAGTCCTGCCAACCCTGTCCAACTTTTTAAGAGTACCAGACGAGTGCAGCAAATTGGATTTGGATTTTCTTTCCCCCACCATACTCATGCGCGCGCTGTTTATGAGTCTGATTGCAATTACAGAATTGTACCAAATCAAGTCTATAAAAGGTTGGAAAACTTTCTATCTTGACAGCATTCTTTTTACACATATGGTAAAAGTCACTAACAAGATCCAATCACTAGGGCCAGCTCACAAATATTGGCTTTTTAGAAACGGTTCCTAATCAACACTAAAAAAGCTAAATAATTTTGCAAACATAGAAACAAAAGATCGCATCAACACAGACTGCAAACTGGCTACACAAAGTTTAAGTAGGCTACCACAAAGGGAATTTAAACACTATTCACTAGAAGAATCAGGTGTTTCAGCCTATGTAAAGGTGCCTAATGTATTTGTTTGTAGGGCATACATAATTTCAGATTTTCTAAATTGATAAAATCTCAAATCTAATGCAAAGGCATTTTAGAAACATTGCCTCTATAGCCAATACCAGACACTCATTCATTCTCAATCGTGCAGTCTTCTAAACTCCTGACTCCATTTAATACCAAGATGTTAATATTTATTTTTGAGTATACTTTTTGTGACGTACAGTTACAGTCTATCAGGTTGCGTGATCCTCGTAATATTACGTGGAAAATACAACTAATTGGAAGCAGAATTAATTGTAAACTCAGCAAAAAAAGAAAAGTCCACTCACTGTCAACTGCGTTTATTTTCAGCAAACCTAACATGTGTAAATATTTGTATGAACATAACAAGATTCAACAACTGAGACATGAACTGAACAAGTTCCACAGGCATGTGACTAACATAAATGGAATAATGTGTCCCTGAACAAAGGGAGGGTCAAAATCAACAGTAACAGCCAGTATATTGTGTGGCCACCAACTGCATTAAGTACTGCAGTGCATTTCCTCCTCATGGACTGCACCAGATCTGCACTTTTTGCCAGTCCTGTCTGGTCCAGCAACGGTGGGTTTGTGCCCATAGGTGACGTTGTTGCCGGTGATGTCTGGTGAGGACCTGCTTTACAACAGGCCTACAAGCCCTCAGTCCAGCCTCTCTCAGCCTATTGCGGACAATCTGAGCACAGATGGAGGGATTGTGCGTTCCTGGTGTAAGTCGGGCAGTTGTTGTTGCCATCTTGTTGCCATCCTGCCTCTTTGGTGTTCCAAGTTTTTATAACTGTGACCTTAATTGCCTGCCGCCTGTAACCTATTAAGTGTCTTATTAACGACCTATCCACAGGTGTATGTTCATTAATCGTTTATGGTTCATTGAACAAGCATGGGAAACAGTGTTTAAACCCTTTACAATGAAGATCTGTGAAGTTATTTATTTTTTATAAATTATCTTTGAAAGGCAGGGTCCTGAAAAAGGGACGTTTCTTTTTTTGCTGAGTTCATATCACACTTGCACATTTGCATTTAATTTCTTTCACTTGCAAATGCGAGTAAACTGCTGGCTCTTTAGAGCCCACTGAATGTCCATCTTATGTTCGCTAACGTTAGCTTGAAACATTTTGTGTTTACCTTTCCACAACACACAGAGTCAAAGGGATTTGTCCACGTGTTTACGTACAGATGACAGTCGGCAAACTCAGCATCACAACAAACAGGAGGGGCAGACACGGGGTAGCGACGTCGAATAATGATGTATTAATCTCCATGTCCGTTGACACATGTCTGTGTGTTGCAGCTCGAGAATCGGGATGTTAGATTTACTCAGTGGATTTATTTTTTATTAAAAGTTTAAAAAATAATAAATCAGGCTCTATTCATTCATACATACTTTTAACTCGGCTCTCGTACCTGAGTACATGGACAGAGACTTGCGTAGTCGGTACGCAAAATGTGTGCATGTTGGCAGGTCTGTAATAGGCCTGTGACACTAACCTGTAAACAACAGCCATCTCTATAGTGTTGGTCACCAGGAGGTTGTAACCAACGACATCAACTTCTGAAAAAAGTATTTATGTCGTTGTTCTCAATTAATCCTATTATTACATTTCATTTTTTTGTGATTTTTCACAGTTCTACAACGATTGTCAGTGTAACCAAACATTCCCTCTCTCCCACCTCTACATAGAATGTTCAATATACAGGGATGCAAACTGGTGAGGGGCCAAAAAGGTAAAACTTTTTTTTGCACTGAATTAATTCATTAACAAAGAATATGATCTACATGATCAGTCTCGTGAACCTAACTCACAGCTAAAAAATGTAAAGAAAGCAATCCAATGTTATTTGTGGGCCAGAATTTACCACAAATGACACTCAAGTCTTGAGAAAAGAAAAAAAAACACTAATATTGCAGTTAGCCATGACAGCCTTTATAATAGAACGCTTGTGACCACACACATCTAAATATTGCACTTGTGAAAAAAACTAAGTAGAAATAGAATGAAACAAACAGGCTTTCTATTTTTTCTCTATTATAGTGGCCACTGTAGTAGACATCGATCAAGTGCACAAGGCTACATGTGTACAAAAATAATATTCACTGAGTAAAAAATGTAATAATCACCCCTCACTCACACCTGTAACTGTCAAGTTCAAAACAACAAAAATAATATATTTGGGCTACACTGCACATTATTACAGATGCCTGTGGACATCTGTTCTACAATGTGCTAGCAGAGCACGATACCCTTTGTTGGCATAATTGATCTCTTTTAGGCAGAGAGTACACCTGGCATACCCCTTTTTATCCACTGTATTGAAAAGTGAGAAAGAGGTTAGGTATGTGGTGTTCCTTTCAACTCTATAGTGGCATCCAGTTTAAGCCAGGCCCAGCTCCAGCTATACTTGATCCCTGAATCCACTCGTTTAACAAGTAACGACTCATTTTCACCCACTTCTCTTATTCTGAAAATTGACCACATACTGTAGAGGGAAAACATTAGTTCACAGATAATAGTTAGTTCGTTAGCTATTTAACATTTCACGGATTGCCAGGGTCCAGAAAGCTACTAACGCGTTATAACTTGAGGAACGGCAAGGATCCGTATACCAGTTAATACTAGAGCGAATTGGTTAGGTTAGTAACGTTCGCTCACCTGATGTTGTAACGTTAGCTAGCTGACTTCATTAGCCATCAATTTTTCACACCATAAACTCAATTATTTGATCAGTGAAGTTGGCTAATGTTGCTCAACATTTTTCTGGCTAACTAACGGAGAATTCGATCAAACTAGCAATGGTAAAAATACTTGTTCCACCACACTTTCTCCCTCACCTAAAACTTTCCAAATGCCAGTTGTTTTTCGGTTACAGCTCATGAAATACGCTTCATCAATTTCTCGCCCCCATGGTCAGGCTTCTCACCTACCTCTTTGTTATCGTTCAGGAGACGCGCTGCTGTAGCTGGCAAACTGCCATTCCCCTCTCCTCTCTTTCCAGAGCGCACGCTGATGCTAATTGGTTGCCTCTTCTCTCTTCAGTCGCGTGCTGCATTCTGTTGTTGTGTAAACGATGGGCTGAGCTTTGGATACAGCCAGTATTGCCACAAACACGCATCACTCGTTCGCATACAGCCAGTAGTGATCCAAAGCCACCCCCTCGCCCAAACTTTTCTCATCGGATCTACACGAATCACATAGGTCACCTATTTTGGATTCAAAACAGCGGATTTCGGAAAGGTGACTAGTTAGCATCCCTGAATATACCAATAGCTCCACCTAGCCCAATGTTAGGCTAGGGAGAGGTTCTGACCAAATGCTCTCTCCTCCCATCTAATCATTTCAGACGGGGGATTTAACCAAGTGGGTGTTTGAGATTGATTGCAGTAGTGATGTGATGCTCTCGAACAGAGTTTTGTAAGGAAATGCATCAGCAAATCATAGGTTGTGTCCCAAATGGCACCCTATTCCTTGCCATTTGGGCGCAACCATACCCAGATGTCAAAGGACATAGCAGTGCTGCTCAAAAATACAGTACACTCCCGCCTCTCCGACCCTGTCGGGGTCGGCCGGCTCTGCCCTGGAATGCAAAGGGGTGAGCAGCACAGTGGAGATGGGAATGTCCTGCTACACCCACCAACTCTACACAACCTCTAATCCGTGCGGACGCATGTAAAAACAGACACAAGATGGATGGGTGACCACAATGGAGAAAAAAAACAAACACGGGAATTCAATGCATTCCAAAGTGATGTAGCTAAACATCCAGCCTTGCTTTTTTTGGTGAAAGGGATAGTCCACTCAAAGTACCCCCTTTGTTACCTTGCTAGCTATGTATAGTCATAGTAAGAGAGAGTGAGCAAGGTGGCCACTGTTAGGTTAGGTCGCAAATGGCACCCTTAACCCTATATAGTGCACTACTTTTAACCAAAGCCCTATGGACGCTGGTCAAAAGTAGAGCACTAAATATGGAATAAAGTACCAATTGGGGCGCAATTTTTGATGGGGTAGTTTGTAAGTTGTGTATAGGCCATCCTCACCAGGTACAGTCTGGTCCACCAGAGTCAGGCCCACGCAGCTGTTCTGACAGCTCGCCGAGAGACGACGACCGCCGGGAATACTCAGCACATCCAGCCACAACACACTGCAGAAAGAGGGAACAGTGAATACACACACACAACTGAGAGGCAACAGCAGACAGAGGGAACACAAACTAACTTGCTGGGCAGCTCAGGGATGAGTCTCCACTGGCTGCTCTTCAAATTGGTGAAAGAAAGAGTTCTATTGGAGAGAAAAGATGTTTACTCGTCTCCCACACCAAACATGACAAAACTCACTGTACACACACACAGGCACATAGGCTTACCTCCTTGAAAAGATGAATCCACTGGTCATGACCACTGAGCAGAAACACTGTCTCACTGCATCCATCTCTACACTGCACTCTGGCAGAGTTGTTATTCATGTCATTAACAATGTAAGGAAGTGATAAGCCAGGCTTTTTTATACATTTTATGTAAATAGTCCAGTGGCCATTCGATTAATTGTTCAGCAGTCTTATGGCTTGGGGGTAGAAGCCGTTAAGGAGTCTTTTGGTCCTAGACTTGGCACTCCGGTACCGCTTGCCGTGCAGTAGCAGAGAAAATAGTCTATGACTTGGGTCTGACGATTTTACGGGCTTTCCTCTGACACCGCCTATTATGTAGGTCCTGGATGGCAGGAAGCTTGGCCCCGGTGATGTACTGGGCCGTACGCACTACCCTCTGTAGCGCCTTACGGTCAGATGCCATAACAGGCGGTGATGCAACCGGTCAGGATGCTCTCGATGGTGCAGCTGTAGAACCTTCTGAGGATCTGGGGATCCATGCCAAATCTTTTCAGTCTCCTGTGGGGGAAAAGGTTTTGTCATGCCCTCTTCACGACTGTCTTGGTGTGTATAGACCATGAAAGTTTGTTGGTGATGTGAACACCAAGGAACTTGAAACTCTCAACCAGCTCCACTTCAGCCCCGTCGATGTTAACGGGGGCCTGTTCGGCCCACCTTTTCCTGTAGTCCACGATCAGCTTCTTTGTCTTGCTCACATTGAGGGAGAGGTTGTTGTCCTGGCACCACACTGCCAGTTCTCTGACTTCCTCCCTATAGGCTGTCTCATCATTGTCTATGATCAGGCCTAGCACTGTTGTGTCGTCAGCAAACTTAATGATGGTGTTGGAGTCATGTTTGGCCATGCAGTCATGGGTGAACAGGGAGTACAGGAGGGGACTAAGTACACACGCCTGAAGGGCCCCAGTGTTGGGGATCAGCGTGGCAGACGTGTTGTTGCCTACTTTTACCACCTGGGGCGGCCCGTCAGGAAGTCCAGGATCCAGTTGCAGAGGGAGGTGTTTAGTCCCAGGGTCCTTAGACCACAAAGCTTAGTGATGAGCTTTGTGGGCACTATGGTGTTGAACACTGAGCTGTAGTCAATGAACAGCATTCTCACATAGTGGAAAAGGGCAGTGTGGAGTGCGATTGAGATTGCGTCACGGTAGTGTGTACAATACTACTCTTTGTGGTAAAGCTGGAAGGGGGTAAACTGCAGCTCCAGGTTCAGACAGCTCTCTAAGAAGACAAAGCAATAGGCTATAATCATGTTCACTAGGCATTAAACAGAAGAAAATTATTCATAACAAAGTGAAAGGGGGAGGTACTATCTGAACTGTCCGAAAATAAATTCTTGTTTTCCATCATATAACATTTTGAAACACTTTACTATGGTGTTCTTAATTAACACAACCCTGCAGAACTACGTGAATACCAGAAGGGAATTGTGTGTTAACTTCTATGTGATTCAACTGCAGCGGGTGACAGATAACTTATGTGCAATGAACTCCAGGTTAAACTCTGACCATGGCTTGTAGTCACAGTAGATGTTGAGGAAAAGAGTGGCTTTGTCACCAGAGTCCTGGGGGGAAACGAGTGAAGACAAGTGTTATGGATACAGTCATGGATGAATACACTTTCATCTACCAAAGAGAGAGAGAGAGAAGTGATCAGGGTCATATTATGTTCAGTAGTCAAGAAATATAAGAAAATGTCCCAAAACAGATAGAAACATGGAGGCACTGAACTTTCCCATTAGAAAAGCTTTTTTCCAGTTATCCTACAGTGTTGCCTAATGAACATGACCCATGGAGGATATGTGTATGGGTTGGATATGTGTACAAATCCACTCACTAGGAGAAGGGTAGGGAATTTAAGAATATCTTGATGGACGTTATGCCTACGACCAGCCCCCTGTTTGGTGGGGATTTGTTGATAGCATCAGTTGATACAATCTCTGCATCAACTGAAGAGACAGACATACATTAATTAGCAAGTTGACTGACGTTACACATTTTGTACACACGCACGCACATTTTGAACTTGTATGAGTCGATTAACTTTTATGGCTTTAAGGCTTTTATGGCTTTAAGACAGGATAGTACCTATCTCCTCTTGGGCAGGCGTTTATAAAAAATAAAATAAATCACTGTCTTTCTTACCGAGAGCACACCTCACTGTCACAACCAAGTTCACCAGTGTAGCAATAATGCAACAGTAGCAGGATACATTACGGAGCTATCTCATCTTCACCTGGTATGTAGATGTACTTCTTTGGCAACAGGTCTGATTTTCTGTTGGAGGTATTGGTACATGAAACAGACAACTTTGCCTTTCAGAGTAGCGGTGAGTAACGTTAGCTCTTGCTCTCCAGCCAGCAGAGTCCGTACATGTGTTACTCTGGGACAGAAAAAGCGGCTGAAACTATCCTCTGCGAAGGGACACACTTCTTTCCCCTCACGCAGCATGCTCTTGACCTAGTAAATACCATGTATTTCATATGTATTTGCCAAAACTAGTGCAACTTCGCAACTTCCCATCACCAGCATAGGAGCAATCGAAAAGCACAACATCCGGGTGTGGGAGGAACCACGAGTAAAATGGTCAACAACTTCTAGCAAATCAGCGTGGAGTTCTTCAACCAATCACTTCACTTCATAGTTCAGTCACTGCAAAGCAATTTGTTAAATCAACCACTAGCTGTCAGCAAAATCTCAATAAAAAAGTATATGATCCTGTCTGTGGATGTTCCAAAGCAACGAAAGAAAAAGCATACAAATTTCTTGGCGTTGTATATAAATCGAAGTCATCCGTTAGTTTATTCAGTTTATATATTGACTTATTTGACTCAATGTCCTCAAACGGTTTTCATTTGTGGCTTTAAGACAGGATAGTACCTATTACTTCTGATTGGATGTGGGCTCTCCTCTTGAGCAAGCGTTTATAAAAATAAAAATAAATCACTGTCTTTCTTACAGAGAGCACACCTCACTGTAACAACCAAGTTCACCAGTCAGTCCCTGACACATTTCTACATATATCTCTGTGAGTCAAGCATCTCTAATTAAAACAATTGTTATATTGTGGAGGTGAGATGAATGATGAGTTTTTGAAGACCCCATATCAGACAGTAGGCTTAAACAATTTAGAATATGGTTATCAGTGTGTGTGTGTGTGTGTGTGTGTGTGCTAGTGATGTGCGGGTCAGTTGTTCATAACCCATCCACAACGGGCCCGACTATATGTGATTAAGTGAAAATCTGAGACCTGACCTGACCCGACCCTAACCCGCAAAAATATAAAATGCGCTTTACATTCAGTACATTTTTTGACAGGGGGTGCAGGATCTTTTTTAAAGCCTTATTTAGATAGACCTATGTTCCTGCTTAATATTTCCGACAATTTGGTAGGCTATGTTAGACAACTTGTCTATACATTCAGCTCTTCTGTCTTTACTTGTTTCCCTAGAATACTAAATAGGCTGGGTTTCTGTATAGCACTTTGTGACATCGGCTGATGTAAAAAAGGGCTTTATAAATACATTTGATTGATTGATGGATTGATAAAGAGCCTAAACCCTTGCTCACCAGAAAATATGTCATACATCGATAGAATGCTTTAATCTAAGTGATATTGGTAAAGTTATCTTTCATATCTGCTTCTCTTGAGCAGCAAAGACATTTACAGACCGGGGAGAACATGCAATAGCTCAACAACAAAAAAACAGGAAATATATTCCATGCAAAACTTCCAAATGAGATCATTTTGACCAGTTTTAAGGGAACTAAAAGCTGTGAAAACGATGCATATTTTATTTGGATGAAATAGCCTACTAGCTGTTATGATGTTGATAAAGATAGGCCCTAGCACATTTCTCCACCCCTGTTCCCAAAATGTACATTTGATGTAGAATCTTTCCAAGAACTGCTTAATTTTGTTCATATTTTATTAGGCTATGTGAGAGGTTATAGACCAGGAGTCAGTGTCCAGATTTCATTTACTGTTCCATTTAACCCATCTGAACAATAGCCTAGCCTAGTTCCTTTGACATGCCATATTTGAAGTCCCCGTCTTATGACTGTCGAATTTGTATTGTGCCTCACAAAAATCCACATAACATATTTCCCAAACATTAGGGTACCGTTCTGGCCCTCCCTTCTCTTTATTTTCTACTCTCCATTTTGCAGATTTTCTCTTATTGAATTAAACTCTGACATAGTCCTTTTTGCCTCAGTTGATCAATGTTAACATTTTCTGCCCAAATTCCCAAAAGCATTTGGCAATTGGCCTGTAGTTGGCGCCCATGTAGTAAGGCCCTAAGGAACAGGAGGGTTTCTAGGTCGAATCCAGGTCTGACTGAAAAGATAGGGTGGAATCATTTTGTGCTCTGAGACTTGACGACTGTCGCCTCATCCATAGTGAATTGCACTCGTAAACACCCCACTGGGCACAGGTGCAAGTTAAACATTTACATTTGGTTGAGTTGTCAACTAACTGAATTCAACGTGAAATCAAAAAAAAAATTCGCCATGACGTTGGCATAGGTTAAAGTTGGGTGAAAAGAGGTAGGTAGGTGGCGTTAATGCACAATGACGTTGGATGCCGGACGCCTAAAAACTCCACCGAAGAAGGGGAGGGGGCGACAATGATAGCTAGCTAGCGAACAACACTGTGTGCTAGCTTAGCCAGCTAGTCTGGTACACAGCAGGGGGGACAACACTGTGTGATAGATGCTAGCTAGCATCTATCACATGTGCTAGCTAGCACATGGTGTCCCTAACTAGCAAGCTAGCTAGTTAGGCAACACACAGTGTGCCCCAGCCTCCCGCCTGCTGTGCTAGCGACCGGTAGACAGAAGGCAGGAGGCAGGGGCCACACTGTGTGCTAGCTAACTAGTTAGCTAGCTCATGGTGTCACCCCAGCCTCTCGCCTTCTTTGCTAGCGTGTGGCAGGGGCGACTGGTAGACAGTGCCCTTTGCCCCTGCCAGACGGGTACTATTTTCCAACAGTTCTGTTAACGACGGTGAGGCGTTCATGCAGGAACCAATAGGTGCTCGAGGGGGGCCGTTCAAGCAGGGAGACAGTTCCAGAAAAAAAGGAAGTCTGTTTTTAATGAAAAACTGACTTTGTCTTGTCCTGTATTAGTCAGTGAGATCATTGGCAGTTCTTGCGGAGTAATAATGAACTTGAGTATTGAATTGAAGAAGAATATGGAGAGAAACTAGGAGCAGATACATTTTTATGTATTGTTGAGGTTAGGCTACTTAAATTGCACTAGGAGATGAATGGATATACTGTGTCATGGTGTAATACAGATTCAAAATGTTTGTTTTTTCTGGAGATGAGATGCTGAATTATTCTGATGACACCAATACCCTTCACAATTTTATTAGAGACAAATGACATGTGATCTTTCCAGTTGTGGATTCCTAGGAACTTGGAAGATTGTATATGGCATATTGGACATGCAGATATCCTCATGGAATTTTATTTATTTAAGGTTAAGAAATCACATATGTGCATTTTTGACTTATTTGCTTTGAACCAGTTGTCTATCAAGTTCAATATGACTATACGTTTTAGGGTATCTTTATCTGATATAAAAATACTGGTGTATTTCATCATTTACAAATAGTTGAACTCGGAAGTTTACATACACTTATGTTGGAGTGTAACGGCTTTCATTGGTAGAAGAGGAATCATCGGACCAAAATGCTGCAGGGTACGTGTTCATCTTTAATAATTGCACTGAACACTGAATATAGAAAACAACAAAAGGAAAACTGAAACAGTCCTGCAAGATGAAAAACACTAAGCAGAAATGAACTACCCACAAACTAAGATGGCAACACAGGCTACCTAAGTATGATTCCCAATCAGAGACAACGAAAGACAGCTGTCCCTGATTGAGAACCATACCCGGCCGAAACATAGAAATACAAAAACCTAGACAAACAAATATAGAATGCCCACCCAAATCACACTCACAAAAACAGAAACATACAAAGCAATCTATGGTCAGGGCGTGACAGTACCCCCCCCCAAAGGTGCGGACTCGGGCCGCAAAACCTACAGGGGAGGGTCTGGGTGGGCATTACTCCGCGGTGGCGGCTCTGGTGAGGAACGTGGACCCCGCTACACCTTTGGCTCGGCCCACTTAGGTGATGCCTCTAGAGCGGGGACCCTCACCGCCGACCCCGGACTGAAGGACGCCTCTGGACTGAGGGGCTGCGACTCTGGCGGCTCCGGACTGAGGGGCTGCGACCCTGGCGCCTCCGGACTGAGGGGCTGCGACTCTGGCGCATCCGGACTGAGGGGCTGTGACTCTGGCGCCTCCGGACTGAGGGGCTGCGACTCTGGCGCCTCCGGACTGAGGGGCGACTCTGGCAGCTCCGGAGTGAAGGGCGACTCTGGCAGCTCCAGAGTGAAGGGCGACTCTGGCAGCACTGGAGTGAAGGGAGAATCTGGAGGGAGAGGACGGAGAGACAGCCTGGTGCGTGGGGCTGCCACAGGGCTGGGGAGACCTACAGGAGGCCTAGTGCGTGGAGGAGGCACCGGATGAACCGGGCTGTGGGGGAGCACTGGAGCTCTGGTGCGCAGCCTTGGCACCACTCCTCCAGGCTGGATGACCACTTAAGCCCGGCCACTCCAGAGTGCAGGCACAGGTCGAACCGGGCTGTGGGGGAGCACTGGACATCTGGTGCATACCAATCTCACCTCTCCCTTAGGCTCAATGCCCACATTCGCCCGGCACGAGCGGAGCGCAGGCATAGGGCGAACTGAACCCTCCCAACACCCCGGAGACACAGTACGCAGAGCCGGCGCAGGATACCCTGGACCGGCCCTACGCACCAGAGACCAAACGCACTGAGCTGGCATAATCCGCCCTGGCTGGATGCCCACTCTCGCATGGCACTTGCAGGGGGGCTGGCCTATAGCACTCCGGGCTATGAACGCGCACTGGAGACACTGTGCGCTCCATCGCATAACACGGTGCCTGACCAGTACCACACTGCTTCCGGTAAGCACGGGGAGTTGGCTCAGGTCTCTCGCCTGACTCCGCCAATCTCCCCGTGTCCCACCCCCCCAAAAAAATTGGGGGCTGCCTCTCGTGCCTGTTGCGCTGCCTTACCTCATATCGCCGCCGCTCAGCTTTAGCTGCCTCCAGTTCTTCTTTGGGGCGGGGATATTCCCCAGCCTGTGCCCAGGGTCCCTTGCCGTCCAATATCTCCTTCCATGTCCATGAGTCCAACACTTTCTGCTCCCTGTTACCCCGCTGCTTGGTCCGTTTGTGGTGGGTAGTTCTGTAACGGCTTTCATCGGAAGAAGAGGAATCATCGGACCACAATGCAGTAGGGTACGTGTTCATCTTTAATAATTGCACTGAACATTGAATAAACAAAACAACAAAAGGAAAACCGAAACAGTCCTGCAAGGTGAATAACACTAAACAGAAATGAACTACCCACAAACTAAGATGGCAACACAGGCTAGCTAAGTATGATTCCCAATCAGAGACAACGAAAGACAGCTGTCCCTGATTGAGAACCATACCCAGCCGAAACATAGAAATACAAAAACCTAGACATACAAACATAGAATGCCCACCCAAATCACACCCTGACCAAACAAAAATAGAAACATACAAAGCAATCTATGGTCAGGGCGTGACACTTACTATACTAATTGCCTTGGAGAACTGAGAATGAAGGGTTTGGAATTATGAAGTGTCTGTTTATTTTCTGTGTTGATTTCCCTTACTTTAATAGGAGTATAGAATATTTTGATATAGAAGCTAAAATCTAAATGCCTACATTAAAATGTAATGTCTATTATCACACAAGTGATAAGAGGACGGAATGTGATGCAAAATTTTATGTTGGTGCATTTCTACATTATACATTTCTGTGTTCAATGTTTGCGCTTTTCTATAAACCTATTTCCGTGTTAATGTAAGTGACTTATTGAACAAATCCTCACTATCAGTATCTGCAATTTGGCAGTACGCCCAGACCCTGGTTTTGAGAACCATATCACAGTTTCAAGGTATCAACTTAGAGAGAAGAAGCCTTGTGAGGTATTGGTCTGTCACATGCATGACCCATTATTGGTTTTTCACAGGAATGAAGCAGACATGAATGATGAATAAGCTAAGTCATGCAAATATGACTTGTCAGTACATAAGAGAACTAACGGGACTGCCCCGTTAGCGCTCCTGACAGATGTTCACTTTGGTGCATCAAGTTTGTTGGAACCTCTCCAACGTGCTGACAATAAACAATGATTAATTTAAGATTGACTTTGAATGTCCCTGTTTAAGAGTTTCCACAACAGTGTGTTGTATGTAGAGACAGTGAGATCTCCTGTTGGACTATGTTCTCCAGTTCAGGAATAGCTTGTGCCACACTCCCAGTTGCCCTAATACCACCTGGATAATCTCCAGGCAGGATTACTGTCCACTGTAATCAGTCAACCACATTGTCACCTAAGATAGCATCCTCTGACTAAACACACACACACACACATAGAGAGAGAGAGAGAGCCGGCCCTAGCCTTTTGGGGGCCTAAGCAAAACAGAAAAAAAGTATATTTCCTGCAATTCTACACATTTTGCCATGGGGCGTAGAGAAAGTGATGCAGTTTTTAAGCAAGTTTACTGCAATTCAACACATTTTCCCATGTTAGCAGAGAGAAGATGTTTCAGTTGTATAACTTATTTTCATGCAATTCTACTCATTTTACGATGGGGTGGAGAGACAAATGTGCAGTTTTACAGCTAATTTCTTGTAATTCTGCACCATTTCCATGGGGTGAAGAGACAGTATTTGCAGGTTTTGAAACTAATTTACTGATATTCTAATAATCTTGCCCTGAGTTATTTCTTGAAATTCTGCACCTTTTCCATGGGGTGAAGAGACAGTATTTGCAGGTTTTGAAGCTAATTTACTGATATTCTAATAATCTTGCCCTGAGTCATGTTAATATGATATTTGAGTGAGAGTGACGAATAAAATCAATGGGGGCCCCCTGGAGGTCAGGGCCTCTGGGCAAGTGCCCTGCGTGCCTGGTCGTTAATTCGACCATGATTAGTACAAGTTTAGATAGTCCAGTCAGCTAACATACCAATCTAAAAAAATTAGCTGACATGGGCTAATTGAGTGATTGTCAGTGACTGACATAAAAAGAGAAAAACTGCTGATGCACAACCAAATTCCAGAATTGCACCTTATGTGTTCTACTATTCTAACTCTCAAAAGTAAGTTGAGTGGCTAGGGTGTGCTCTGCAGACACACACATGCACTCGCACGCACTCACACGCACTCGCACACACACACGCACACGCACACACACACACACACACACACACACACACACACACACACACACACACACACACGCACACAAGCATGCACACATGCACCTTACACACAAATGCACGCAGGCATGCACACACACACACGTATGTATGCACATTACTATCTTACTCATCTCACTCTCTGTCACAGAAACACACACCCACACATAAAGAATAACACACACCATGTTTTGTTTTCCTTTACTTTGTCTCAAGTCGATTGTGTTTGTTCTTCGTCTTGTTGAGGCAAGGAGCAGAGAATGTCTGGATTGTGCCTTTAATTATTCTGTATCAAATGATAAAAAGTAGTTCAAGTGTATTGATTGAATGATTGATTACACACATTACCATTCATGGGGAACTGGGGTTCAAATGCAGGGACAGAGCCACTGGGTACAAGCTGGTTGAATCAATGTTGTTTGAACGTAATTTGTCAACGTATTGCAAAAAATGAAATATACACTAACGTTCAAAAGTATGGGGTCACTTAGAAATGTCCTTGTTTTTGAAAGAAATGCAATTTTTTTGTCCATTAAAATAACATAACATTGATCAGAAATACAGTGTAGACATTGTTAATGTTGTAAATGACTATTGTAGCTGGAAACGGCAGTTTTTTAATGGAATATGTACATAGGCATACAGATGCCCATTATAAGCAACCATCACTCCTGTGTTCCAATGGTACATTGTGTTAGCTAATCCAAGTTTAGCATTTTAAAAGGTGAATTGATCATTAGAAAACCCTTTTGCAATTATGTTAGCACAGCTGAAAACTGTTGTTCTGATTAAAGAAGTAATAAAACTGGCCTTCTTTAGACTAGTTGAGTATCTGGAGGATCATAATTTGTGGGTTCGATTACAGGCTCAAAATGTCCAGAAACAAAGTACTTTCTTCTGAAACTCGTCAGTCTATTTTTGTTCTGAGAAATGAAGGCCATTCCATGCGAGAAATTGCTAAGAAACAGGAGATCTCTACAATGCTGTGAATACTTATGTAAATGTGATATTTCATTTATATATATATATATATATATATAAGTTAGCAAACATTTCTAAAAACCTGTTTTTGCTTTGCCATTATGGGTATTGTGTGTAGATTGATTGGGGGGAAAACAATTTAATCAATTTTAGAATAAGGCTGTAACGTAACAAAATGTGGAAAAAGTCAAGTAGTCTGAATACTTTCCGAATGCACGTTATATAGTGCAAGAGAACAGCAAACCTGGTTTTAAAAAACAAATAAAGCAACACCTCATGGCACAACACCTCTCCCCCATGTGACCTACTTGTTGTGTGTATATACTGACGTGTATGTGTAACTGATAGATGCACACACACACACACACTACATTACATGATAATGTTTTTAAATGTATGTAAATTGAGTCTTTTGTCTGTAATGTATTTTTCGTTATATGTCGGACCCAAATAAGACTACCTGTTGTCATTGGTGTCGGCTAATGGGGATCCTAATAAATCAAATCCTACTGAAAAATGATCTATCTACAGCTAATGGGGGATCCTAATAAATAACAAATACCAACACTACCAGGGTTTTAACCAAGCCCAGCCTGCTTAGCTTTGATATTTGTCACTGACCACTACCAATGTGCTATCATGAGAATGATTATTAAGCGATCACTTAATAACTAAATATAATCACTGTTCCTATTGAAATCAGGGTAGGTTAAAAAGAGCAAATGAAATGTAACCATACTTTATAAGTAATGTATCATCAATAATACTATTTAGGCCTATATAGCATTTGCAAAGTCATCAACAGCTATTGTTTCAATTCAACCCAGGATTAAATTTTAAAAATAGACAATACATATAAGCCTAGGACTTCAAGCTTTGGTTGATTTCAAATATTAAATATCAAATATCAAGTTAATCATTAAACTGATGGATTTTGATGGGGACTTTTTTGTATTATGTTAATTAAGGATTTTTAATGTTGGATTCAAAAATCGAAGTTAAAGAATAGGGCTAAATCAAATTTAATTTAAAGTGGATTTAAAGTTTGATTAGATTAGAATTAGGCCTATTCTTTCATTTAGATTTTTGGTTCAAATGGAGACATGAATCCGACAATATCAATGACTCATTTGTAGACAAACTGTATATTGAATTGTCAACAACCAAATATAAACATTTGAAGGAGATGTATCTTCTGCTTGGATAGTTCCATCTCTGCCAATGACTTAGTCTGGTTTTAATTCCAGTTTGTCTACAAATTAGAAATTGACATGTTGGATTAACGTCTCCATCTCTACCAAAAAATTGCAATATAATTGCAACTGGGTTAGGGATATGTGTGTGTGTGTGTGTGTGTGTGTGTGTGTGTGTGTGTGTGTGTGTGTGTGTGTGTGTGTGTGTGTGTGTGTGTGTGTGTGTGTGTGTGTGTGTGTGTGTGTGTGTGTGTGTGTGTGTGTGTGTGTGTGTGATTGGGACTGACAGCAGTCTGTATTACTGGCTGGCCAGCAGATTTAGCCGACCCATTTTAGACACTCTAATCTGGATTAACCACTGCAGTGTGTCAGTGGGGACACGGCCCGCACCCTCCTTCACCCTCTTTATTCCTTCACCTGCTTCCCCCTCTCCATCCCTCCCACCCTCCATCCACCTCACCCCAGCTTCCCTCTGCCACCTTGTTCCTCCTCCCTCCAACTCTCCCTACTCTCAATCTCTCTGAGTTTACGTGTTTTTCCTCCCCTCCTCTTTCCTATCCTCCTCCTTGACCGCCTTAGCCGATTCTCTGTAATCACTTCTGTCTACCTGTCCCCTTCCCTCCCTCCCTCTCTCTCTCTCCTCTCTCCCTCCCTCCCTCCCTCTCTCTCGGTTTCTCTCTCTCACCTGATTCACTCTGTCCTCAATCTGTTTCCATCTCCCTGTCTCTCTAACTGCACCATCTTCAACAATTCCGTCCCAAAGCTCTACCGTAGCGTAATTTGGTGTGTGTGTGTGCGTGCGTGAGTGCGTGTGTGCATGTAGGGTGCGGCACGTGGCAGCATGTGGCCAAGGATTATGGGGGCTCAGTCCTCTTCCTCTACTTCCCTAATTGCTCCTGCAGCTGTTCCACAATCTAGCTGCCTGTCTGAATCATCTGTATTGCGACAGTGTAACGGTTTTCTTGCGGTGAAGGCGAGGCGGACCAAAATGCAGCGTGGTTTCTATTCATGGTTCTTTAATAAAGACTCTACACATGAACAGACTAACAAAACAAGAAACGTGAAAACCTAAAACAGCCCTATCTGGTGCAAACACAGAGACAGGAACAATCACCCACAAACACACAGTGAAACCCAGGCTACCTAAGTATGATTCTCAATCAGAGACAACTAAGAACCATACTAGGCCGAAACATAGAAATACCCAAATCATAGAAAAACAAACATAGACTGCCCACCCCAACTCACGCCCTGACCATACTAAATAATGACAAAACAAAGGAAATAAAGGTCAGAACGTGACAGACAGTATGTAGACACTGAATAGTTGCTGACTGTCAATAAAAATGAAATATCAAAAAAGTTTAGAACAAAAGTGGTTAACTATTGGATTTGACCAAATATTTATTTGACAACAAAAAAAATCCAGAGGAAAATATCCAGCCTTAAAATGATTGTTTTGTCCAAATATTAGTCAACATTGATCTCCAAAAAGACAGCTAACGAAAGCCACAACCACGTAGTTCATTTTCTCTTAGCTTGAACTGTTGACCAACACATTGGCACTGGCACACTCACACTCACACACACACACATGGGCATCAATGATGTTAGTCCACAAAAATACGGTCGGTCGTTGTTCCATCTCGCTTGTTTAATGAGTTTAGTGACTTGTCTTTTCTGTCCATGTAAAGTATTTTTGTTATTGTTTTGAGTTGCATGTGTAGAATATATCTATATTTTCTTCATTTCTATCTGTCTGCCAGCTGTCTGTACATCTCAACACCTCTCTGTCTGTCTTTATACCTACATGCCATTCTGTCTTCTTGTCTGTCTGTCCAAGTTGTCTATACTTCTCTTTATTCTATCAGCTGATAGCTCATTCTCTCTATCCTTGTTCTCTCCCTCTGCCACTGAATGGATTGCTCTCTCTTGCCTGACTTTATTTGGAGATAAGATACTTACTTTTCAGATAAAGTATATTATTATAGCTAAATTGAATGAGCTGTGTGGATGTTTGTGAATCTGTGAGTGTGTGTTTGTTTTTACACTGGTTTATTACAGCTCACTGTAATCTTTTGATGATGTGTCAATGAATGTGTGAAAGGCTTGATTTGATGAACGGCAATTTAATGTGTGATACACCTGTTCAATAACTGATTGAAAACCTTGAGTTGCAATTCATAATGAAAGTTGAAGCCACATTCCTGAGTTTCAGCCAGGCTAAAAACCAAAATATAAATGTTGGACATTTAGGCTACAAGTTGTTATATGCTAATAAAGCATAAGTTATATTCTTAGAGAATGGTTATATAATTGAAATTACCATTAAACAGAAGAAAATATTGAAGATTGTGCAACAATCACCATCCTGTTTACAGTTGTGGTCAATCGTTTTGGTGCTATTTTTACAAGTTTCTGGTGAATTTTCAAAACTCTTACTACAAAACTCCAAACTGGTAACACTTATAACAGAGCAAGTTTCATATTCAAAACTTTTTTCCAGATTTTTTTCAATCACTTTGGTGCAATTTCCACAAGTATGTGGTACATTTTCCCAACTCTTAGTACAACATTCAAAACATATCATCAAAAAAGCAGTTGTTTCAAAACTATAAGCACATTTTCAATTGACTAAGTACAACACACAAAACCATGCAGACACTTTTTCATCAAATGTCATTTGTGTTTCGTCTAGAAATACACGTTTCACATTGCAATACATGTTAATATAAAGTAATTGCCTTTCACAAGGCAATGATCACATTACTTTTGATATGACTCATTTGTTAAAATACATTTTACTATTGCTTAATATGACTGCTCTTAATTGATAATCACTTACAAAATGTAAATCTGATATGGACAAGATCAGATATGTACTGTACTGTATGTAACAAATGCATCCCCTATCCAAAATAACGTTTTTTTGATGGGGAGTTAGGTAACACTGCGTTACTAAAATTGCATTGGCCAATGCAATACTGTAACACCGTAATATATGCCATTTACGTACGAGCCACTTTTACCCAAAGTGACAACAGAGTCCACAAATGTTCATATGTGACCCCAGTAGGAATCAAACCCGACAACTCTGCTGTTGCTAGTGCCATGCTCTTACGAACTGAGTCACGTACAGGAGCACTACAATACATAAGTACAATACAATACTGTAAAATACAATACATGATTACAATAGAGGTAGAAGATGTATGATTGTAATCCCCATGAGCCCCACCCTCCTTGGGGGCAAGGATGAGGCATGCAATAACATCAATCCAGACCTGTCAGGCAAAATCTATATTCATCATCATCATAATAATACATTACGGTATATATCATACTTTATATGTTTATACACTATAGACATACATCGACAATCCAGTTTAAAATATATATGATTACCAAACGGTTAAATTATTATAAATTAAGAGCAGTCGGATTAATTCATAGTAAAATGTATTTTAACAGATTAGAAGAGGATCATTTCAAGTAATGTGGAAGGCAACTATTTTATATGAACATGTATTGCAATGTGAAACATGTAGGCCTATTTCTAGATGAAGCACTGATTCAGTTTGGTGAAAAGTGACCGTATGATTTTGTGTGTTGTACTTAGTCAATTTAACATGTGCTGTTGAAACACCTGCCTTTTTGATTATCTGTTTTTATTTTTGTAGTAAAAGTTGTGAACATTTACCACATACTTGTGAAAATTGCACCAAAGCAACTGAAAAAAACTGCAAATCAGGGCTTAATTAGCTTAATTTGTCAAATTATTGGCAACATGTTTATTGTCCACCATATTCTAAATAAAAATGCAGTTTAGTTGGGCCAACATAACTCTACGAAACAAATCCCGTGAAAACCTCGCAAAAACACAATCAAATTAAACGAATATGAAATATTTTTCGGCGTATCACAAAAAATTGAAAGTCAAAAGAAATGATGAATAAAATGTTGGTTCAGAGGATAGTTGATTACATCAACGTTTTAATTGGATTCCAAAGTAGGCTAATCGAAATGACTCTGGACCAACATTAACTATTTTCTCATTGATTTTCAAATTATAATTACAAATTGAAACGTAAAATTTAATGGGAATATACTTTTTGAGTAATGCAATATATTAACCATGGACTCAATTCAGTCATTTTAATTACTATATTAATATAGGCCAAATATGTCCTCGGCTGTATAATTTATAATATTATGTCTTGATTTCAAATGTTTAGAGGACGAATGTTTATCAGTTGTCGTTATAAATCCTCGCATTTTAAAAAGTAGACTTACTAAATATTATTTTTTTGCTACAGCCCTGTATGTATAGTTTGAAATATACATATGTTCAACAAAAACAAAAAACGTTACCCAACCCATTACTAAGCAAAGATAAATCAGCCCAGGGCGTATACATCAGCAAATGCTTATTTTGTTCCATGGAAATGTGATGAATGCGAAAATCTTAATGTGACACATTTCGTTTTCTACTACGAAAAAGTAGACCTATCTGCAAATTTGTTTTGTAAATGTATCTGGGAATAAAAGTTTAATAGATGATGCGATGATGTGTAGTGGGATGGGCAGAGACAAAAGAGAGCGAGAAAGAGAGAGAGAGAGGGGGGGGGGGTTCTGTGCGTCCACTTGGTACCTTTAATTAGCTCACCGTGTCTGTAAAATAAGTCAGTGTCGTGGCATCACCCCGCTCACCGGCAGCACGCACCTCTTTACCTACTCCTGGCGCGCCAAATTATAAGTGTCCGCGCACTCTACTATGTCCTAAACTGCGGTGCGCAATTATCACGAGGGTTGCACTTTGTATTTTTTTGTGTTTTCGACAAGTCAAGTGAGAAAGAGTAAGAGGGAAAATAAAGAAAGGCAAATAACTTTGAGACATCTCAAGATACCTTTGTCCCTTGGCGAGGTCGATTTGGAGCGGGACCTAAACTTCAATACATTACCGACGGAGAGGGACTAGTGGGAAATAGCCAAGTAAGTCCGTCGTGTGTGCCTGTTCAGAGAGACGACCAAGTGAGGGAGAAGGCATAAAAACCCGGTGCGAGGATGATGTCCTACATTAAGCAACCCCATTACGCCATGAACATGTCTGGGATGGACCTGCTACACACCACCGCTGGATACCCATGTGAGTAAAATAATATTACCTTTTTTTTATTGTCATTTACCTCCTTTTGTATTTTTTTTGTCAGAATTGATAAAAAAACAAAAAACAACACAAAACATACACATAAAACGACGATAACATCACCCATGCCCAGACCCACCTGCTCATACCCCCATCTCCAGCGCACATATCATTCTCGGCCACATGGCCTCAAACTGCACCATAGTGTTTATCTCCATTGCCCACGCACTTTCAACATTTAGATAATAAAGAATTTACCACATTTTTTTCAATTTACCAATGTTTTTTCATTTTTCAAATATATATATATATATTTTCATTTTATATATATATATATATATATATATATTTGAAAAATGAAAAAACATTGGTAAATTGAAAAAGATTTGGTAAATTCTTTATTATCTAAATGTTGAAAGTGCGTGGGCAATGGAGATAAACACAATAGTGCAGTTTATATATATATATATATATATATAAAAATATAAATGCAACATGCAACAATTTAAACGATTTTACTGAGTTACTATTCATATAAGGAAATCAGTTAATCAAATAAATTCATTAGGCCCTAATCTATGGATTTCACATGACTGGGCAGGAGCTTAGCCACAGGTGGACCTGTGAGGTCATAGGCCCACCCACTGGGGATCCAGGCCCAGCCAATCAGAAGGAGTTTTTCCCCACAAAAGGGCTTTATTACAGACAGAAATACTCCTCAGGGTGGCTGGTCTCAGACGATCCCGCAGGTGAGGAAGCTGGATGTGGAGGTCCTGGGCTGGCGTGGTTACATGTGGTCTGAGCTTGTGAGGTCTGTACTGCCAAAAAAATTGTGTTGGAGGCGGCTTATGGTAGAGAAATGAACATTCAATTCTTTAGCAACAGCTCTGGTGGACATTCCTGCAGTCAGCATGCCAATCGCACGCTCCCTCAAAACTTGAGACATCTGTGGCATTGTGTTGTGTGACAAAACTGCACATTTTAAAGTGGCCTTTTATTGTCCCCAGCACAAGGTGCACCTGTGTAATGATCATGCTGATTAATCAGCTTCTTGATATTCCACATCTGTCAGGTGGATAGATTATATTGGCAAAGGACAAATGCTCATTAACAGGGATGTAAACAAATTTGTGCACAAATTTTGAGAGAAATAAGCTTTTTTGTGCGTATGGAACATTTCTGGGATATTTTATTTCAGCTGATGAAATATGGGACCAACACTTTACATGTTACATTTATATTTTTTCTCAGGATACATTGGCCAAAGCTTGACGCTGCTCATGCGTAAAACAGTGTGCAGTGTATGCATTATGTCCATGCACCATGGATTTTTCAGCCCCTAAGGATTGGACCCTTTTTTTCAATTTTCGCCATAAATGACATGCCCAAATCTAACTGCCTGTTGCTCAGGACCTGAATCAAGGATATGCATATTCTTGATACTATTTGAAAGGAAACACTTTGAAGTTCGTGGAAATGTGAAATTAATGTAGGAGAATATAACACATTAGCTCTGGTCTCCCCATCATCTTTGAAAAGCAAGAGAAAGGCCACAATGTATTATTCCAGTTTAGGCGCAATGTAGATTTTGGCCACTAGATGGCAGTGTATGTGCAAAGTTTTAGACTGATTCAATGAACCATTGCATTTCTGTAAAAAAATATTGTATCACGTCTGCTCAAATGTGCCTAATTGGTTTATAAATACATTTTCAAGTTCATAACTGTGCACTCTCCTTAAACAATTGCATGGTATTATTTCACTGTAATGGCTACTGTAAATTGGATAGTGCAGTTCGATTAACAAGAATTTAAGCTTTCTGCCCATATCAGATATGTCTATGTCCTGGGACATTTTATTGTTACTTACAATCTCATGTTAATCACGTTAGCGCACGTTAGCTCAACCGTCCCACAGGGGGACACCGATCCTGTAGAGATTTTAATAATGTATAACAACATAACATAATAATAATAATAATAACTACAACAACAATAAGAATAAGAATATCAATGATAATATCAATAAGAATATCAATACTACTAAGAATAGATTATTTTGAGACTTGTTCATGTGACAATATTCAACAAAGGGTAGGCTAATAGCAAATAATAGCGATTCCTATTCAAAAAGAAAATATAAAATCATTGTGAGAATTGAAAAGAAAAACAATGTCGATAGTCCAGGTTGGATAAATGTCAGAGTAGTCCTTTACATTCGGCTATGCATTTCTGTGTCAAAATTTCTATTTTTGCATCTGCCATTACCATCATCACCAGTTGTAACAATTCTTCAACTAGCACACAATCACCATTTAGTGTAACCTATATCTTCTCATATATGGGGTAAGACTAGTCAGGAAACTAATAGTTTTCACATAGCCAACATTAGCATAGGTGTCTTTCTTTTTTGCCTTTTTGTATTACTAGGCTAATACCTGCTATGATTCATTTGAATATCTCAAAATACCATAAAGATAATAGAAACTATAGGCTATGACATTGCCCAATGACTTGTTTTACCATAGAGAGTGGTCATGATAGATATTGAAACCAATACCACTGTTATCAACAGATATAGCTACATCCCTTTACCAATGAACTGTATGAATGAACAATGAACTGTACTTGCCAGCCTAATGAAATGCAATGTGAATGTCAATCACTTTGAGCACTGAGGAGTGCTACTGTCCATTAATGCCATTCCATCATACCATTATTGTCACACAGTCTCTGTGTCTCTGGATTTCTCAGCCACCCCGCGGAAGCAGCGTCGCGAGCGCACCACTTTCACACGCAACCAGCTGGATATCCTGGAGGCCATGTTCTCCAAGACCCGCTACCCCGACATCTTCATGAGGGAGGAGGTGGCCCTCAAGATCAACCTCCCGAGTCGCGTGTACAGGTACAGTCTAATGATGATGGAATTATGTTTAACCTGATTTTTTCATGACTATCTCATCTCTGTACCCCACACATACGATTATCTGTAAGGTCCCTCAGTCGAGCAGTGAATTCCAAACACAGATTCAACCACAAAGACCAGGGAGGTTTTCCAATGCATCGCAAAGAAGGGCATCTATTGGTAGATGGGTACAAATAAAATAAGCAGACATTGAATATCCCTTTGAGCATGGTGAAGTTATTTATTACACTTTGGATGGTGTATCAATACACCCAGTCACTACATAGATACAGGCGTCCATCGTAACTCAGCTGCCCGAGAGGAAAGAAACTGCTCAGGGATTTTACCTTGAGGCCAATGGTGACTGTAAAAAAAGTTACATGGCTGTGATAGGAAAAAACTGAGTTAGTTACTCCACAATACTAACCTATTTGACAGAGTGAAGAAAAGGAAGCCTGTACAGAATAAGACTATTTCATCACATGCATCCTGACAAATTGAGTGTTCCCGAGTGGCCTAGTTACAGTTTATACTTAAATCAGCTTGAAAATCTATGGCAATTGTCTGTCTATCAATGATCACCAACCAAATTGACAGAGCTTGAAGAATTTTTTTTATTTTAATTTTTAATTTTACCCCTTTTTCTCCCCAATTTCGTGGTATCCAATTGTTTAGTAGCTACTATCTTGTCTCATCGCTACAACTCCCGTACGGGCGAGAGAGACGAAGGTTGAAAGTCATGCGTCCTCCGATACACAACCCAATTAAGCCGCACTGCTTCTTAACACAGCGCCATCCAACCCAGAAGCCAGCCGCACCAATGTGTCGGAGGAAACACCGTGCACCTGGCAACCTTGGTTAACGCGCACTGCGCCCGGCCCGCCACAGGAGTCGCTGGTGCGCGATGAGACCAGGATTTCCCTACCGGCCAAACCCTCCCTAACCCGGACGACGCTAGGCCAATTGTGTGTCACCCCACGGACCTCCCGGTCGCGGCCGGTTACGACAGAGCCTGGGCGCAAATCCAGAGTCTCTGGTGGCGCAGCTGGCGCTGCAGTACAGCGCCCTTAACCACTCTTGAAGAATTTTTTAAAGAATAATGTGCAAATATTAGACAATCTAGGTGTGCCAAGCTCTTAAAGACATACACAGAAAGACTCACAGCTGTAATCGCTGCCAAAGATTATTCTAACATGTATTGACTCAGGGGCCTGAATACTTATGTAAATTAGATATTTCTGAATTTCATTTTCAGTAACTTTGCAAAAAGTTCTAAAAACATGTTTTCACTTCGTCATCATGGGTTATTGTGTGCAGATGGGTGAGAGAAAAAAATATATTTTATCCATTTTGAATTCAAGCTGTAGCACAACAAATTGTGGAATAAGTCGGAGTTGAATACTTTCTGAAGGCACTGTAGATAAAGTAGCCAATATGAAAATATAAAGAAGAGATAGTGGCATATGCTCGAAGAGGACAATTCACCAGTATTGTGGTAAAGACTGTAGAAGGACATGTAGCCTACTAAATGCTCTGTACATACACATCCCACACTCGTGACAGTTTAGCTCACAGTTCTGTCTGGTACGGTTTTGATACACAAATACTATCACAGAGTATACAGATGTAGGATCTTAAGTTGAGCCAGTATATTATGTGGATTATAATTCATGTAGACAGCCAGTATGAGGGTTTGCTCTCAAGCTAGTAAGAAAGGTGGGTTGTGCGTAGGAGAAAAAAATCAAGTTCAAAAGGTTTTTCCCTTACAAAAAAATGAATCAACCCTGACAAAAATGTCCATTCATTACAATCGAGAGTTCAAAAGGTACTCGCACTCAAACCATACAAAGGAATAACCCAAGGAGGCTGATTTATATAATTTAAGCATGGATTAAATAAAGTATATTATTTTAGCATATCAGCCTCCTTTGATTCTTCCTTTTCATGATTTGAGTGCGAGTACCTTTAGAACTCTCGATGGTAATTAATGTACATTTTTGTAGGGAATGATACATTTTCATAAGGGAAAATCAACTTCAGAAGCATTTTTAAACCTCAAATATACAACAAGTTTTAAAGTTGTAAAGCCTTCTTAAACCTCAAATACACTACAAGTTTTTTTCATTTCAATAAAGTTCTCTTGCAACAGGGTGATCAAATGAAGATCCTACATCTGTAGGTGCACATTGGCGTAGTGACAGATATATCAACAATTATGTAGTAACATGATGTCCTTTTCCCTCCACCAAACAACTTACTTTCACAATCAGAGAATTTCTACATATTTTCTTTCTCTATTCTAAGGGGTTGTGTTTGTCTGTCTCGGTATCTGCAGGTGTGGTTCAAAAATCGCCGTGCCAAGTGCCGCCAGCAGCAGCAGCAGAGCAGCGGCCAGAGCAAGCCCCGCCCGCCCAAGAAGAAGGCGTCACCGGCCCAGGACCAGCCCAGCAATGGCCCCGACCCCTCATCCAACAACCCCTCTGGCTCCTACAGCCCCTCCCCCGACCCATCAGGCCCCTCACTGCCCACTAGCGGCAACAACCCAGGCAATGCACCCATCTCCATCTGGAGCCCAGCCATCTCGCCACTCCCTGACCCTCTGGCCTCCTCGGCGCCCTGCATGCAGCGGCCCTCTGCCTACCCCATGAGCTACGGCCAGCCTCAGGCCTACGCCCAGGGCTACGCCGGCACCTCCTCCTATTTCACAGGCTTGGACTGTGGCGCCTACCTCTCGCCCATGCACTCACAGCTGTCGGCAAACGGTGCCCTCAGCCCCATCACCGTGCCCTCCATGGGGGGCTCGCTGAGCCAGTCACCCGCCTCGCTCTCCTCCCAGGGCTACGGCACGGCCGCTTCGCTGGGCTTCACCTCCGTCGACTGCCTGGACTACAAAGACCAGCAGGCGTGGAAGCTGGGCTTCAGCACCATGGACTGCCTGGACCACAAAGACCAGAATTCGTGGAAGTTCCAGGTGCTGTAGAGAAGAACAAGAACAAGAACAAGAGTGGGAGGAGTTGTGAATGAATGAGGCCCTCACCAGATACACGATCAAATACGATCAAATTATTCTGACAGATTACTTTGTTTTGGTTATTTCTTGTTTGTAAGTTTTGTTTCTCGTTTGTAATCTTGGTTTTTACAACCCCTGTAGAATGTGTTTTCCATTCAGGTGAGAGAGGAGAAGATAGACGCAGGGATATAATTGATACCTCCTGACTGTGAATGCAGGAGATCAGATCCAGTTACTTTCTCATACAGTAGAAGGGAAGGATGCCCCTGAGGATCATACTATATGGAAAGACACTCAACTAGAAACGGACTTAAACACACAGGCCATGGTTCAGATGCATTGATTGGTCTGTCATGGAAAGACATCCTCAAGAGAATTCTATTGATACAACCACGCAATACTCAATCATTCCTCTGTTCTTTTTTCTGCTGTTTTCAAGAAACATATCAATAGATCATATTCACAGGGCTTTAATACTCTCTTAGTCTCTCTCTTTTTTTGTTCTGAAAGACTATCAGTGTTAATTTGAGTTTAGTTGTTGTTATATATGCTACAATTGAAATCTTAATTTGGTTACTTTTAGGCTATTGGAGCTAACATGTTACTATGGTGTTAGGCTAGCATCGTTGCTATTACATTTTGATGGGAGAAAAAAAAATGGCTTCTATGTTTTTTTGTGTGAAATATTAAAGCTAACTTTGAATCTACATTTATGGCCAACGAACGTCATTGTGATTACAAGTTTGAGTGACATTTTCGTTTCACAATTTATATGAAGGGGTTCAGGTTTTTTTGCATTCAAATGTACTGTACATCATGTATTGGTATTCCCTATTCGGATTTTAAATTGGTTGAGTTGAAGTACAAAACTGACCCAGAACTTAACAAGTGGCCATGTTGTTATGTGTTATATTATGTGAGTGTAGTTTCTGTTGTGTTGCCCCCTTGGCCCACGAGTGCGTCTTGCTGTCAGGTATTTTTGCTGATCTGATTCTGGAGTGGCTCAATCCTCTTACCCTCCCTTTAGCAATGTCCTAAGTGAATTAGTCAGGATTACTCCTCTGTCCCCCTCTATCTCTCTTTCCTTATCTCTCTCCCTCCTTCATTCCCTCCCCATCTCTCTCTTTTCTCTTTACCTCTATCTCTCCCCCTCTTTTCCTCTTCCTTCTCTCTCGCAGTCTCTTTCCCTGTTTGTCGGTCATCTACATGTCTCTCAATCTCCTCTACCAATGGTCTCAATTATTCCCTTTCTCCTTGAAAAAAGCTAAGTATACCCTATAAAAAGAAGGAAGGACACCCTTGATGATAATACTATATGGGAAAGACTTAACTAGAAACTGATTTAAACACACAGGCTCAAACTCTGCTATAGAGGAAAATGAGTGACTCAGAGATGTCATCACTTCCTCTTTATTTATTTCCTTCCAAAAATTGTTCAATGTCCAAAGAACAATCAAGGCTGTCATCTGTGACATAAAGTATTGTCTATCGTCCCTCAGGGTAACACAAAGAACATTTACTTCCTGCCATATCCCACCCCTTCCCTCAAACCCATCTATTCTCCTTCATCTCTGCCAGCCTCTTATCCCCCTTTGCCTCCCTCCACACCCCCACTACTCCACCTCACCCCCCTCTTCTGACAACTCTGACAACTCAGTAATCCCTAGTTGACCTGGTTACATGCCATGCAATTTGACCACAAGTGGACATTTGTGTGCGGGTGTATACTTGTTTGTGAGTACAATATGTGTATTCAATGTGTATGCGATGTGTGTGTGTGTGTTCGTGTGTGTTATAAAATAGATGGGCACTGAGTTACCCTGCAGCAATGTTCCTATCTTTGCCAATACGGCATCTTCATTACAAATGTGTGTTGAAATCTAGACATTGCAAATGATGGATTCCATAACATATTTTACAGTATCTGAAGATGACTAGATTCCTCATTAGGTGACAGAGTAACAATTTGTTACTTTAAACTTGGACAAATATGGACTCTAAAAATGAAAAACCTATTAATTTATTGAACAGAATAACTTTGTTTTTCAGAGTGGAACAAAAGTATATTTATCTAACAATGTTGCGAGTGAATAACATAGGAGGGTAATGAATTGATGAAGAGTTCATTTGAACACAAACATAATAGAGTATAGCATTGAGACGTAAAAGGGAAACTGGAGAGTTTTCCATAGCGCACTCAATACGCACACCACATACGCACTCAACTCGCTGGGTTAATCCCACACTTTAATCCCTCTGCCCTCCCTCTCTGTGATCTGATTGGTTAATCCCTGCCCTCTCTGTCTGGGTCCTGATTGGTTAATCTCTCTCAGAGGGTGCAGTGTGGTTGTAATCTGCCCGTCATCAGCACAGAGAGTTTTAGACAGACAGACATGTTGCCGGTAATCTCTGAAAGGAGCAGATGTGGTGGGGGATGGAGGAAGGACAGCAGCACTCAGCAGACCTTGGGGAAGGTGAATATAGAGACACAGCATTCCCAATGTGGGTCGTGTTCATTAACCACCAAACAGACACACAGGGAGGGACTAGCTGGAGTTGTCCAATCACAAACAACATCACAAACAACAACGTCCTACTACATACCCCAGCTGCAAAACTAACCCCGATTTCTTGTTTTCCATTGCAAAGAGTTTTAAAATGTTGCCCATTGTGTGCCCTTCTCTCTGAAGTATACTCACAAACTGTAAACCCTTAACACATAAGACCTAAATCACCAAATCATGACCCCTTAAAATATAGCATTTCCTTTCTCTTTAGGGAATAAGGAACACAAACACTCAACCACATCAGTTTAAACTTTTGAGTCCAATGACTACTCTAACTCAATGATGGAGAACTTAGTTCAGACGAGATGTGCGTACCCTAATGCAAAGAAACACTTATTCACACAACAAACGCTATTTACAAAATAAAGAGTGGGTCAAGTGGTATATGTATACAACATAAACCTGTATAAACCGGTTTTAAAAAAACAAACAATTGTAAAGCAATGGTCACCAACCCTGGTGATCATTGGAGAGCTACTGGACGTGGAGGTTTTACCTCCAGCCCAGCACAAAACTACTTCATTCATCTGAGTTTATCGAGACCTTGAGTTGATTAGCTGTATCAGGGTGGTATACATTCCACCGATTCTGTTGCAAAACATTTCTTAAACGGGAGAAAATGGAATGAAACGGGGAGGGACATACCTGAATGTGTTCAAAATAAACTCTAATTTTGCTCTGTTTGCCTCCGTTTGGTTCTTAAACAGTAAATGGTTTCCGTCATGAATACACCCCAGGTGTTTTGGTGCTGTGTTGGCCGGAGAAAAGCCCTGCACACCACCGTACCTCTGCAGGACCAGGTTGATATTCATTAGTATCAAATTTGAGAGAATTTGTGCCTTTTGTGATAGAGGCACCACATTTCACACACAGCTAGGGCAAGTCCTACTACCTTCCCCAGCTGCCAAACTAACCCTGATTCAGATGACCATCCTACCCATGCTAGATTACGGAGATGTAATTTAGATTTTTTAAAATCCTAGCCCTTGTAGGAGGATGACTTGCCTATTTAAATAAAGGTGAAATAAAAAATGGAAGAAATAAACATAGGCTACCTGGGTCATATTCACTAAGCAAGAAACTGAAGGAAAAAAACAGTCCAAAACAGAGAGATACTATTTTAACTTCAGAAACACTCATTTTCATTTTCCACCGCACGTTTGGAAACTTTTGGCAACTATATATCCCTACTAGTTGGTGGAACTGTAGCGCAGTACAAACTGTGCCAAATCTACTGCTGTTCAACTTCTTACCCCTCTGGTCAGGCATTGTAAGAGGAACTAGGAAAGAAAACAGGCACGTCTACCTACGCACACGGATCTCTGATGATGTAACAAAAATAAATACATTTACAAAGCTAATCTAACTTGGGAATCGCTATCTTTCACTGCTATATAGCACATTTTCGACAATTCCTCGGAGTGGGCCACTAACAAAAGTGTAAGCAAGGAGCAAAGGATTGCAATGCATATTCACATGCAAATAGCAATTGGTTTCTATTGTGCTTTAGGAATGACATTCCATGAGAGCAACATTACTTTCAAAAACATGATTTCAAGCTGTATATCATTTGTTTGCCTTGCCTTATTGGCAAAGATAGGAACATTGGTGCAGAGTAACTCAGTGCCTGCAAAAACAAACGTTTGCGTTCTGGCTCCTTAGTTTTTTGGTTACGACAGGGCAGGGATGGGCAACTGGCTGCCGGCGGACCGCACCCCTTTTGAAGGCACTCATTCGGGGTCTCAACTTACTGTCTCAACTTACTGCAAGATAGAATAAACAGGGTGCAATTTCAAAATGTGGTTGCGCATCAAATCAAATCAAAGTTTATTTGTCATGTGCGTTGAATACAACAGGCAGACCTTACAGTGAAATGCTTACTTACAAGCTCTAACCAATAGTGCAAAGAAAAGGTGTGTGTGTGTGTAGGTAAGTAAAGAAATAAAACAGTAAAAAGACATTTGAAAATAAGAGTAGCAAGGCTATATACAGACACCGGTTAGTCAGGCTTATTAAGGTAGTATGTACATGTAGGTATGTTTAAAGTGACTATGCATATATGATGAACAGAGAGTAGCAGTAGCATAAAAAGAGGGGTTGGCGGGTGGTGGGACACAATGAGGATACCCCGGTTAGCCAATGTGCGGGAGCACTGGTTGGTCGGGCCAATTGAGGTAGTATGTACATGAATGTAAAGTTGAAGTGACTATGCATATAAGATAAACAGAGTAGCAGCAGTGTAAAAGAGGGGATGCAAATAGTCCGGGTAACCATTTGGTTACCTGTTCAGGAGTCTTATGGCTTGGGGGTAAAAACTGTTGAGAAGCCTTTTTGTCCTAGACTTGGCACTCCGGTACAGCTTGCCATGTGGTAGTAGAGAGAACAGTCTATGACTAGGGTGGCTGGGGTCTTTGACAATTTTTAGGGCCTTCTTCCGACACCGCCTGGTGTAGAGGTCCTGGATGGGAGGCAGCTTTGCCCCAGTGATATACTGGGCCATTAGCACTACCCTCTGAAGTGCCTTACGGTCGGAGGCCGAGCAATTGCCATACCAGGCAGTGATGCAACCGGTCAGGATGCTCTCGATGTTGCAGCTGTAGAACCTTTTGAGGATCTCAGGACCCATGCCAAATGTTTTGTTTGCTGAGGGGGAAATCGGCAAGTTTCTCTTATGTCAGTCACTGCTAGTCACTCAATTAGCCCATGTCAGTTAACATTTTTTAGATTGGTAAATAAGTCTAGCGGCCAGGTATCTAAATTTAGTAATCATGGTTGAATTATCGGCCAAGGGTTTCCACATTGATTGTTTTTATTTAACTAGGCAAGTCAGTTAAGAACATATTCTTATATACAATAACGGCCTACCCCGGCCAAACACTAAACCGGACGACGCTTGGCCAATTGTGCGCCACCCTATGGGACTCCTAATCACGGCCGGTTGTGATACAGCCTGGAATGAAACCAGGGTCTGTAGTGACGCCTCTAGCACTGAGATGCAGTGCCTTAGACCGCTGCGCCACTTGGGAGCCCTGTCAGTCTCACTCAGATATATTAAAAACTGCAAACATTTCTCTCCAGTTAATGGCAAAATGTGTAGAACCACAGGAAATTAGCTCTAAAACAGTTATTTCCTCTCTACCCCATAGCAAAATTAGAATTGCATGATGCACATGTGGGCATACAGACACGTGAGCAACCCCAGCCCCTCAATGACTTCAGATTTTTTGTGGCCCCCACCCCCATCAAAAGGTTCCCATCGGTAATCTAGTTGCATTTATAAGTCATATTCTTTCAAATCAAAATGGGTAGCTCACCGGAATGTTTCATCAATCAAAATCCTACATCTCTTAGACTACACACACACAAGAAGTAAAGAGCGAAACATTTGTAGAAAAGGAAACGGACAAAGACACCCATTTGGATATCTATTTATTACCACCATAATATGAGAAATTTGGAAAATACAAACATCAGCTTATTTAAACATCTGAAAATCTGGAGGAATAAGAAAAAATATAAGAAAACAAACATGAGGTTATATTGTGTATCACAAATTTCGAGGAAAAGGACAGATTCTATGGTCAGAGCTAAAGACGTGAGAGCAACAGAAAAGAACCCAAACGTGCAGAGTAACTCTTGCTACTACAAAGTCAATTTATACAGATGTGACAACTCTAATGCTCATCTTAAGAAACAGTGATCAGGTAAAGAGATTGAGAGTAGCATCATGGATAATGACAAACTGATAGTGAGAAAAACTAAATAGGAAGGCGGCTGGTATATATCGGCCCCGTGTGGCTGCCATTGGAACAGGAGCTCGCTTATGAAACAGAGCTCTTCCTGATTGGTTTAAAAATAATTCTGTAAAAACAAGAGTTTCCCATGTCTTAAAAAGTCAATCACTTTTTTTTCCTCCTTATTCCTATTTTGACATCTGGCAGTTGTAAAAAGAAAATATATGTATGAATTATATATATCTTTTTTAATGACACCATATCCACAATGATAGTAATAATAATACAAAAAATTAAGTAGCCAAGAAGAGATACTCGTTTGCCTTTGAATACAATTTGCTTGGCTGATCAGAGCTCTCACACCAACAGACTAACGGCGCTCCACAGACAACCACCCCCCAACCATCAATTTAGAGGGGCAGGAGAGTGTGGAAGGGCTGGATAGGGATCAGGGGAGTAGGCGGGGAAGGGGTCTGGCTGTGGTGGGCAGGAGGGTGCATGGGGAGAGTACCCCAGATCAGGTGTAGAGGATGGAGCAGGAAGTGGGTGAGAAAGGGAGGTGGGCAGACAGGGCAGAGGCCCTGGGGTTAGTTTAAGTAGCACCCTGCTGTGGAAGTTGCCACTCCCCTTAAGCAGACTAGCCCCGGGCAACACCCCTCTGGTCTGCCCCCCTGTGTGTGTGAGTGTTGCAGAAACCCGACGCCTGTCGCAAAACACACACATGCCTGATATCTCCCCTGGTCAATCAGAGTGGTTTTGTTGTAGGAGAGCTGAGGATGCATGGTTCTAAGCATGTGTGTGTATTTGTCTGATCAGCGACTCCTACTACATGCACAAAAAAAGATACCCTAAAGCATCTGCTGAAGACAAAAACTATGAGAGACGAGACTTTTCAAACACATTTCTATCTCATCATAATCACCATTACTCTAAAGTCTACCAAGAAGAATACAGCGAGAGGGGGCTGAGGAGAGAGATGGAAGGGCGGGGGGAACGAGAGAGTGAAGGTGAGGACAGTTAGAGGTAAAGAAAAAAAAAGAGAATAGAGCTGAAACATTGGAGAAAAGAAAGGGCGGCATCTAAGCACGCTCTCCACGGATGCGGCGTGCCAGCTGGATGTCTTTGGGCATGATGGTGACACGCTTGGCATGGATGGCGCACAGGTTGGTGTCCTCAAACAGACCCACCAGGTATGCCTCGCTCGCCTCCTGCAGACAGAATCATTTTCACACACACACACGCATGGTGAACAGTGGGTCAGCACAAAAATAGGAATTTTGAGATGTGTATAGGCCAATTAGGACATGATCTGGGTTAGGAGGAACAGAGCTTCACTCACACACAGCCACTGACCTGAAGTGCTCCGATGGCGGCGCTCTGAAAGCGCAGGTCGGTCTTGAAGTCCTGAGCAATCTCCCTCACCAGGCGCTGGAAGGGCAGCTTGCGGATAAGCAGCTCAGTGGACTTCTGGTACCGACGGATCTCACGCAGGGCCACAGTGCCGGGCCTGGAACCAACACACTGTCAGTATGACTAGGGGGAAAAAGTCATTATATTCTTTTCTCTTTTACTATAGTACTTCACTGCTCATATCCCCATGCTGAATGCTACTGCCCTGGTCGTTTCTGGCCATGGTAAACACTGAATGGTGTCGACCGTTTACCAGCAGTCACTGCTTAGTTATAAGGCTTGTTGAACGGCTAATTGAAAACAGTGTCTGCGTCTGAAATGGCCCCCTATTTCCTATGTGTCCTGGTCAAAAGTAGTGTACTATATAGGAAATAGGGTGGCATTTCGGACACATGGGGACTTATAGGATTGTCAAGTCATTTCCATAACAATATGGATTGGTAGCACCTGTGTGGTTTCACACAAGCTCTACATGTCATAATAGGGCTGTATCCACGTGTGTACTTTCAATGGTGAACACAAACTTTTATTTCTAGGGGTGAACCGATGCTTTACCTGTAACGATGGGGCTTCTTGACCCCACCGGTGGACGGCGCACTCTTGCGGGCAGCCTTGGTGGCCAGCTGCTTACGTGGAGCCTTTCCTCCAGTGGATTTACGGGCGGTCTGCTTGGTACGAGCCATGACGAGTTAGTTATACTTGAAAGACAGGAAAAACCACATTGGAAACATGTTGAATATGTGTCAACAACGCTCTGTTATACACATTCTGTGAGTTGCAAATATATTGAAATATAATTTTCCCAAGTGTTAAACGTACTAGTCTGATTAATCAGACTGTAATACACAATTCATTGGAATATACAGCCTGAGACATTTGTGTGGAAAATCTTGTAAATGTTCCTTACGAGCCAGAATGTTAAATAAGATTACATTTAAACTTACTGTACCAGTTGTCTGTGCGGTTTGTCCTTCTGCTACTCAAAATGAGAAAAAACATCCATAGGAAAGTATTGCTAACCTGACTTTTTAGAGAGCTGGTATATGGTTCAGTTCAGCACCTAGGCAGTTTGTTTTATATTGGAAATTGAATAAAAAAACATCGTTCTCCATCCTCCCCTGATTCAGAATATACAATTTTCTTTGTCATGTCATGCTTGCTTCAATAGCTACTGATGGAAAAAATATATATAAAACTAATTTTACCTAGGTCCCAAACAAATATAGGGCGTGTTCGCAAAGTATTCAGACCCCTTGACTTTTTCCACATTTTGTTATTTTGCAGCCTTATTCTAAAATGGATTAAATGTTTATTGTTTTCTACCCTTTATCAATCTACACGCATAATGACAAAGCAAAAAAAAATTGTAGGAATTTTTGCAAATTTGCACAAAAAAAAAAAAACACATTTAGGGAAACTACTCAATCCTGAGTAGTTTCCCTGTCCCCGACGCTGGAAAAACATCCCCACAGCAGAATGCTGCCAGCACCATGCTTTACTGTAGGGATGGTGCAAGGTTTCTTCCAGACGTGACGCTTGGCATTCAGGCCAAAGAGTTCAATCTTGGTTTCCTCAGAGCAGAGAATCTTGTTTTGTATTGGATATAAAACCTGGCTGGGGAGCCAGCTCTAGGAAGTCTTGGTGGTTCCAAATTTCTTCCATTTAAGAATGATGGAGGCCACTATGTTCTTGGGGACCTTTAATGCTGCAGACATTTTTGTTACCCTTCCCCAGATCTGTGCCTTGCCACAATCCTGTCTCAGCGCTCTCGAGACAATTTTTTCAACCTCACAGCTTGGTTTTTGCTCTGACATGCACTGTCAACTGTGGTACCTTATATAGACAGGTGTGTACCTTTCCAAATCATGTCCAATCAATTTAATTTACTACAGGTGGACTCCAATTAAGTTGTAGAAACATCTCAAGGATTATCAATAGAAACAGGATGCACCTGAGCTTAATTTCGAGTCTCGTAGCAAAGGGTCTGAATACTTAAGGTATCTGTTTTTCTATTTCTAATCAATTTGCAAAAATGTCTAAAAATACATTCTCGCTTTGTCATTATGGGGTATTGTGTGTTGATTGATGAGGACTTATTTATTTAATCCATTTTAGAATAAGGCTGCAACGTAACAAAATGTGGAAAAAGTCAAGGCGTCTGAATACTTTCAGAATGCACTGTACCTACAAGCTCTCTTAAAAAGTCAGGTAAACAATACTTTCCCGTGGATATTTTGTCTAAAATTTTGAGCAGCAAAAGGCCAAACCACACGTACAACCGGTATAGTAATTGTAAATGTAAATTCATTAAACATTCTGGTTTGTAAGGGATATTTACCCTATTTTTGTAAACAAATGTCTCAAGTTTATATACCAATTTATTGTGTATTACAGCCTGATTAATCAGACTAACTATTAATCAGACTAACTAGTATGTTGCTATTATGGAGAAATGATGATTGAAATGGTTCCATCTGGAGTACTACTCTGTTATGACAACTTTCTATTTTGCTGAACAGCTGAAATGCTACAGCAACAGTGGGCCAGTCATGGAAATCTATTTCTCTGGGCCAGTATCCTACCCGTGAACACTCGGATACTGCCCAACCAATCAAACTAGTATGCAGATCGCCTATCGAAAAACATCCAATCCAGTGGGCATTTTTCTCGCTGTCGACCAATCAAGATACACTACTTAGAACGTAGGGATGGGTCCACAAACCATTGTGCCGCCTCTAACCGCAAGATTATGGCCGCAGATGAAGAGGCAATCGAATAGTCTACCAATGTACTGGCAAAGAGCGGGACATGAACTTTGAAAAATCTAATAAAAACAAAGCAAAAATCAGAACTACGAGTATTAAAACATCAAAATAGACAACTGTAGCTATCCAAAAAGTTGCTTTGAGTTGTATTTGAATGTTTGTTTACACCGTACAAGCGAAGTAAAACTATACATGAAATTGGATCAGAATTGTATATCTGCTTCCGCCAGTGGAAGTAGAAAGCTTCTGGCATCGCGGCAGTCGCTTTTCCATTTCTACACCGACGGAATGGAAGGATATTTGGAAATAAAATGAAGTTTAACCAATCTAAAACTTATATAAAAATGTGGTTAAGTGTTTTAGACAAAACAACATGCTAAAATATGCCACTTACCTGACGTGAATATAAATGTTTTTTCGCAAGGAAATAAATGTTATGGTTGTCTAGCAGTTTCAGTATTTACTATCTCTTACACAATGGTGGGAACACGGCGTCCAGCAGGAAAATGGCTGCCGTGTCAATCATTCTACTCCCATAATGCAACGTGTTTCATTTTTGTAAACACCGTTTTCTGATGATTGAATCTTTCCCTGAAAGGAACATTTCCATTGCTTTCTAGTGAATTGTCTATCAATGTGAAGTAATATAATAAGAAATACCCTAAAGTGCTCAATCAATTATCTGTCTGCTTTTCCAACAGCGTGTGCTATGCCAAGGAGGCAGTCTCCTCTTTCACTGCAACAGCCTACATTTATTTGTAGGCTAAAACATGTACGTAGGCCTATATTATGCAATAAGGCATCAGCTGGCGTATAAAAGTTTGCTAACAATTTATTAAGCAAATACAAGATATTCAAAACTATGAGGATTCTGTGTTATGCAATATAGCAGTTACCATATATGTGATTGAATATTATCTGCTGTTGGCTTGTGTGGATGTATGTGTTATGCAACATTGCTGACTTGAGACATTGTTAACAGTTTCAGGCACATGGGCCTTTCTCATGATGGAAAAATACAGAATAACATGAAGACAGGAACTGTGCAATGAGTTGGGGGGGGCACATTCAGAACGTAGTGTTGCGAGAACTAACGGTCTTTTGTTAGATAACAGGAGCCAGGTGCCTGATAACAGTATATTCTACACAGCTACAACGACTGACCGCTGAAGCGCTTAGGGGGCTGGGACCAGCCTCTGCGCCAACAATCAACGATAGGCTGGGTGAGTCTAAACCACTCCCAGTCTCTACTCTGACAGGCCGGCTCGGAAGCAGGAACTACCTCTGTAAGAGTATATTTATAATATCTTTGTCAGGAACAAGTTAGTTCTCTGTTTTGCCCTGCGAGGTGTGACAGAGAGCCCGTATATACGAAAATTGCATTTACCACTTATTGCTTAGCTAATAAAAAATACATAGTATACAATCGGTGACTCAGTGTCATACTTATCCAGATACCAGATTCGAATTGATGCAACCCTAACAAAACAACCACACAATCTGGGAAAGGGTTAAGAAAAAAGGAGAGAGGCACAGACTGGTGTCAATGACCATCAAAGTGAGTGTCATGGACATTTAAAGCAAAAATCAAGGATAATTTAAGGTTTTGTTGATTAATCATGGCTGATCTGAGAGTTTCATAAAAAATATCATTTTATCGTTTAGAGATTAAGTAAATAATGTTAATTTGCCTTACTGTAGGTCTGCTTTACAACAGCCTTCCCATTGTGTGTGATGAATCGGATCACTGAATTACAGTGTTATTAAGAAGTTGTAACCACTGACATTTAATTCAAACAAAAAACAACACTTGATTTTGTAGGATGGTTTATTTTTTATGGTGGAAAGGCATGGTGTAGAAGGGTCAGACTTGATTTATGACTCGACGCTAAAAACCACATGAACAAGCAGAGTTTAATAGGCTATTGAATTCGGTTTTAAAATATTTGTAAATATTTGTAACAAACAGTGATATTGCCTCTTGTTTCTAATATTTAAAGTGAAGGTCTTTTAGGGGAGTATGCGAGGCACAGACATTCGCTTAGGCTAGCAAAATTCTGCTAGGAGCAAACCATTAGATGTTAGTTTCATGTGCTCTGTCTCCCTCTAGTGGTATGGTTTGCTTCTGCTTCTCTGAAGTTCATCATCATGTGAATATTGTTTTGGAGAAAAACTACATCAACATAGATTGATTGACAAGTGTGTAGGCTACAACTGATGTCTAATAAATTATACATTTATTCCCCTATGTATTTATTTGGACAGTGAAGCTAAACCTTTTAATTCGGCTCTCTCAGCATTTTGGATATGAGATACAATGGCTACAGTACAAAATGTCACCTTTTATTTGAGGGTATTTTCTTACATATTTGTTTTACCATAGAAATGAAAGCCTTTTATGTATATAGTCCCCATTTGAAGGTGTCATACTGTAAGTATTTGGAGAAATTCACTTATAGTATATTACATTTAGTCAAAAGTTTAGTATTTGGCCCCATATTCCTATCACGCAATGATGGGAGCATGATCTTAGTTGAGTCTGTAACTTTCTCACTCATCATTAGTAATTAATGATTATCTGTAATCATTGTAGCATTCACATTAATGTAGAAGTGTTCAGAAACATATTCTATTCTTATTTACAATAAAATTGACTCCAAAATCACCCAATGCATTATTTACTGTACATTTCTATTGGGCACAACATAATCCGAAACAACCAAAACCAAATGCAAATGCTTCCAACAAATTTTCAGTTTGCACAAGCTTGATTTAGTTATTGCATGCTAGGAATATGTGACCAAATTCTAAACTTTGGACTACATTTAATGCACTTTGTTCAAATACTTATGACACCCTCAAATGCATTCATTTCTAAACTATAAAACAGATATATATGAAAATACCCTCAAATAAAAGGTGACATTCTGTACTGTCGCCTCATATAAAACATTTGATCTGAAATCCAAAATGCTGGAGTATAGAGACCAATGAAACTTTTTAACTTCACTGTCCAAATATATAAGTAGGGGAGTGTATTTTATACATATTTCTCTATGCTTTATATCATAAAAGAAACGGCTGCTACCCTAAAGAGACACGGAGGAAAAGCCAAGAAGATGAAGGACTGTGGAACACCATCACCAGACAGGCTGAATACAGGCAACAGTGATGCACTCTCATGAAAGCCTTATATTCCACATAGGAATTACGATTATGCAAGTAAGTATTCTGTCATCTTATATACATTTTCATAGCCATGGTTTTGAAACTATTTTATTCAATTTGAAAGTAACAACAGCATTGCACTCAAACATTGTGAATGGAAAACTGTACCTGAAATTAAGTAAAGGATCTAAGGTTAATAAATGTAATCAGCGTTTGCACCTCAATGTTTCAAGTTAAAAAAGTATTGCAGTCAAGGGTTCTGTGGGGTGCCATAAACCTCAAGCAGCTGAATATGCAAGTCGGGTCATTTACGTTTTTCATATATGTTGCATGACGTATACGTTTCATATAGAGTACCAGTCAAAAGTTTGGACTCATTCAAGGGTTTTTCCTTTTTTTTATTACTATTTTCTACATTGTGGAATAATAGTGAAGACATCACAACTATGAAATACTCATTCAAGGGTTTTTCCTTATTTTTTAAACTATTTTCTACATTGTGGAATAATAGTGAAGACATCACAACTATGAAATAGCACACATGGAATCATGTACAGTATTAACCAAAAAAGTGTTATAAAATCAAAATATTTTGAATATTTTTGATTATTCAAAGTAGCCACCCTTTGCCTTGATGACACGTTTGCACACTCTTGGCATTCTCTCAACCAGCTTCATGAGGAATGCTTTTCCAAAAGTCTTGAAGGAGTTCCCACATATGCTGAGCACTGGCATCTTTCTCTTCGCTCTGCGGTCCAAGTCATCCCAAACCATCTCAATTGGGTTGAGGTCAGGTGATTGTGGAGGCCAGGTCATCTGATGCAGCAATCCATCACTCTCCTTCTTGGTTAAATAGCCAATACATAGCCTGGTTTGGGTCATTGTCCTGTTGAAAAACAAATGTTAGTCCCACTAAGCACAAACCAGATGGGATGGTGTATCACTGCAAAATGCTTTGGTAGCCATGCTGGTTATGTGTGCCTTGAATTCTAAATAAATCACAGTGTCACCAGCAAGCACACCGACACCATCCCACCTACTCCTCCGTGCTTCACGATGGGAACCACACATGCAGAGATCATCCGTTCACCTACTCTGTGTCTCATAAAGACACGGCGGTTGTAACCAAAATCTCAAATTTGGATTCAGACTAAAGGGCAGATTTCCACCGGTCTAATGTCCATTGACATTATTTCTTGGCCCAAGCAAGTCTCGTCTTCTTATTGGTGTCCTTTAGTAGTGGTTTCTTCTAAGCAATTCGACCATGAAGGCCTGATTCTCGCAGTCTCCTCTGAACAGTTGGTGTTGAGATGTGTCTGTTAGTTGAACTCTGTGAAGCATTTATTTGGGCTGCAATCTGAGGTGCAGTTAACTCTAATGAACGTATCCTCTGCAGCAGAGGTAACTCTGTGTCACGAACGTTGTTGTAAGAATCTGACCAAAATGCAGCGTGGTTTGGGTTCATCATCTTTATTACGTGAACCGGCAAAAAAACAAAAAAGAACAAAAAGAACATGACGCTATGCAGTGCTCAAGGCAACTATACACAAACAAGTGGGAAAAAGCTGCCTAAATATGATCCCCAATCAGAGACAACGATAGACAGCTGCCTCTGATTGGGAACCATACCAAGCCAACCTAGAAATAAAGAAACTAGAAAGCCCACCCTAGTCACACCTCAACCTAACCAAAATAGAGAATAAAGGATCTCTAAGATCAGGGTGTGACACTCTGGGTCTTCCTTTCCTGTTGCGGTCCTCATGAGAGAGCCAGTTTCAACATAGCGCTTGATGGTTTTTGCGATTGCACTTGAAGAAACTTGAAGAAACTTTTTGTCATTGACTGACCATGTCTTAAAGGAATGATGGACTGTCGTTTCTCTTTGCTTATTTGAGCTGTTCTTGCCATAATATGGACTTGGTATTTTACCAAATAGGGCTTCCTTCTGGATACCACCCTTACCTTGTCACAACACAACTGATTGGTTCAAACGCATTAAGAAGGAAAGAAATTCCACAAATTAACTTTTAACAAGGCATACTTGTTAATTGAAATGCATTCCAGGTGACTACCTCATGAAGCTGGTTGAGAGAATGACAAGAGTGTGCAATGCTGTCATCAAGGCAAAGGGTGGCTAATTTGAAGAATCTCAAATATAAAATATTTTGATTTGTTTAACACTTTTTTGATTACTACATGATTCCATATGTGTTATTTCATAGTTTTGATGTCTTCACTATTATTCCACAATGTAGAAAATAGTAAAAATAAAGTAAAAACCTGGAATGAGTAGGTGTGTCCAAACTTTTGACGGGTACTGTACATTCATACTAAATATGCTGTGTGAATTTAGCCTATGTCATTAAGGACAAATGCACAACAAATGATGATACACACACACACACACACACACACACACACACACACACACACACACACACACACACACACACACACACACACACACACACACACACACACACACACACACACACACACACACACACACGTGCACCCATATTCTGCAATGGCAGTGGTCTAAAGTACTTAAGTAAAAATACTTTAAAGTATTACTTAAGTAGTGTTTTGGAGTACCTGTACTTTACTATTTATTTTTTGGAGTGTGCCCCTGGCTATCCATAAAAGTTATTTTTTTAAATTGTGCAGTCTGGTTTGCTTAATATAAGGAATTTGAAATAATTTATACTTTTACTTTTACTTTTGATACTTAAGTATATTTAAAACCAAATACTTTTAGAATTTTTCTCAAGTAGTATTTTCCTGGGTGACTTTCGCTTTTACTTGAGTCCTTTTCTATTAAGGTATCATTACTTTTACTCAAGGATGACAAGAAAATAAGACTTTTAGGAGTGATGCCTACAGCAGCACTCCTACATATATGCGCCTGGGAGTTTCCCAGCCGTGCCTCCCTGCTCATAGAGGCCTTCTATATCAGCAGAAAAAGAAGGGCATCCAGAGAAAGGAGCGCATAGCAGCGCCTGCCGCCATGCCCGCCAGTAGCCCCAGTGCCACCTGTTCTCCTATGCCATCGTATGGGTCTCTCTGGATCAGTATGTGGTGGGTACCTGAGAGAGATGGAGGATGAGACAGGATGCTTAATATATGGTGTACTACTGTATACAGGAGCATAGGTGAATATATGAGTGTGTTTTATCAGAATTTCCGGATTTGACAAAACCAGGATAGTTTTCTCAACAACTGATTTCAGGGAGGATTGCTAGATTCACACCTTTTACTTGCTGACATCAGTCGTATTCACTAGGCACCAAACGGAAGAAAACGGACTGAAACAGGGAGGGACTACCTGAACTTGTGATAAGCAATGTTTTGTTTTTTATTGCAAAAAGTTTTGCTACGGTGTGCAGTAATGAATATGACCCAGAGCTCGGGTGTGTTGTCTTTACCTGATCCAGGAGCCAGGTACATGGTGTTGTGGCCGTCCATTGGGACGGACGGGTAGGAGTCGTTATACGGGTCATACACAAACTGAAAAGGATGAGAAGATAAGATAAGGCTAGGGATAAAACAAGACTGTCCTCTGAGCATCCCAATAAACATTGATCATATACTGTATGCTATGGGTTTATGGATATGGGATATATTGATACAGTACTCAGTGGTGCACGTTGTAGAAATATACTGGGTTACTTACTGGGTTTCGTCTCACCTCTAGAATTGTCAATTTCCACGCTCTGCCAAAACAGAATGAGAAAATGAGAAAGAAAGGAAGGGAGAATTAGAGAGAGAGTGAGAGAGAAATAAAGAATGTGTACTGTAAAACCGAGGGGTGTGTGTGTGTGTGTGTGTGTGTGTGTGTGTGTGTGTGTGTGTGTGTGTGTGTGTGTGTGTGTGTGTGTGTGTGTGTGTGCGTGTGTGCGTGTGTGTGTGTGTGTGTGTGTGAGGGAAAGAGAAAGAATACAGACTCACAGTGCCTCATCCTCACTGTTGGCACACAGGATCACTGTGGTACTGTCTCTAAGCTGCACCACCACCAGGTTTTCCCTGGGGTGGTTCTCTGGGGGAGAGAGACCTGCACAACAACAGAGACAGATAGGGTTACACACACTTACACACACATTATTAGGGTGTCCATATTAGGACAGCCTCAGTATAAACTGGTGTTGTGTCAGTCTAATATGGACACCGTACATTTCAATGCTTTATTTGGATCCACAGCAAAGGCACAAATCTTTTGTAGGTCAATAAAGATATTTGGACTCCACGTTCTTTCTGTAATAAAGAATACAGCATGTCTCAAGAAACTCTGGTCAAAAGTAGTGCACTATAAGCCCAGGGAATAGGTTGCCATTTCGGAAGCATCCATTGTCTGTTGAACACCCCAATCTTTCCATACACTCCCTCCTCACCTGCACACTCCAGGCCAGACTTGACGCTCACACAGCTGGTCTTGAGGCCCACTCGGTGCTCAAATTCTCGCCTACTGTCCGTCTTGTAGAAGGCCAGGGTTCCATCGATCCACAGGTCACACCAATTCAGCTTCCAGTGTTTTAGGATAGAGGCTGAAGGAAGTAAGTAAGGAAGAGAGGGAGGGAGGAAAGGAGAGAGGGAGGGGGAGATGGAGTGTGAAGTGGAGTAGAGTAGATTTGGGGTTAGTTTATGATGTCTAGTTTTCAATCGGTCAGGTCGAATTTGACAACTGTGGATACTTGTATTTAGTTTATCCACATTAACTGAAATGCTCTACTTAATTTATCCACATACTGAAATGCTCCAGCTATTTCATTTATTCACATTAACTGAAATGCACCGTCAGACAGATTCTGTCTCAATTCAGCACATACCCATTTTAGTCAATGATTCTGTAGTGGGTAGACCTACAGCCATTTTAAGTGGTTTTTATTTATATGGTTGAAGCTCTAAATCCGTTGTTGTTTTTCTCCGGCGGTTGTGGTTGGCTTGTGGCCTGTCTGTGTGAGTCACTGATTCGCTAACACTCATTAGATTATGGCCAGGCTGCACAAGTAGAGTGAGGATTGGAATTTCATAACCATCGTAACATTCACCTTCTAGAATGATTCTGATCTTATTTAAAAGTCCAAATCAATCGATCTTTATGGCATCAACAGTCTTAAGAACATGGGAGAACAGTTTTTGGAGTGAGTGGCATAGACTGCGAATGGGAGAAAAGATTTCTACAGACCTCACACGCCACTTAACCTGTCTTTCAAAGTGTACTATATAGTGCTGATATCACTCTTATACTAGTGCCCCACATAACTTCTTATGCTTTGTTGAGCTGTTGAGGTCTATACTTGGTAAAGATAGTACCTGTAAAGGCTAAGGCTGTATCCAAGACCAAAACATGTAGACACTAGGTTAGACTACAACATGACATTATTCGAGAGACATTGAAGCTACAGTACTCACTCTGTCTCCAGAGCCAGCCTGACTTCAGTAGAGCCATGGGTACGGTCAGTGAGCTGTCCACAACACAATTCCTCAAATAATATGTTTGTGACAGGAGTGTTTGTCCTGTGTATGTTGAGAGTTTGTTCTTGGTTGTGGAGCTGTCTGCAGAGAGACAGAGGGACATACGGTGCCTTTATTTTGATTCTGGCCCACACGTCTAATCTGAGAACGAGGGGCGGAGACGGGGGCTAAACTAGATAATTTGGGATTAGTGGGCCTGGATTGGCCACACCTTTTCTCCTGACTCATCTACCTCTTCCCTCTCGGACTGGAATGTTCTCACTTCCTGTCTCCTCCACCTCCTCTTCTTCCGCCTCGATTTACTCTGCTTTGCCTCTATTTATATTTTATGTATTTATGTATTTATGTCATCTCATCTGCCTTTAGGAACTAGGGTTATTGGACTACTGCATATGTTGATAGTGTGTAGTGAAAAAGGCATACCACACTAACACAACTTAATCCCTGCATGAATTAGATAACTGTTACAGTTTCTTTGGGTCACTGGTGAGAACCTTTTTTCCTTAAACCCCCATTATTAGCCAAATAGTGGTCCTTCTGCATAAATTAATTTTTTGACTGAACCACTGGGCTAAAGTTTGACTAGCCCATCTGGCATTTTCTCAAACTGCCCTATGGCCAGTCCATTTCTGCTTCCTGTTTTAGCTCAGATGCACTTGTGACCCGAGTATTCTTGAGTCACTGTAGTAATATCATTATGAAAGCTGTCCAAGTATTTTCACAAGCAGAAATGTGGGTCTGCTGAGAAAGAAATCATGATGCCAATTATATGACGTGAACCCAGTGGAAATGCTAAGGCGTATCAGATTGATTCAGTAGGGAATCACCTTGGCTCTATTTTAAACCTTACTAGAAGACTGTCTATTCTGTCCAAGTGAGCCAATCCCATGGAGGTATAATGATGACCTCCTTTCTGTTGCCTGTATCATGGACACTGCCTCAGGTCAGTGCGTTATATAGAGGGTTTGAGTTTGAGATGGTTAGAATGATCTGGATATAGCCAATTAGAAATTGCAAAACAATATCAATAACTGTATTTATAGAAGTACGAAACAATATCAGTAACTGTATTTATAGAAGTATAGATACATTAGGTATTTATTGATGCATTATTACTAATCATACTGTAATATTACACAATGAATGCCTCTATGACATAGTCCATCCCTGCCATGGTGGAACTGGGAATTTTGGGAAGTTGAAGCTCATGTACTGCAAGGAATTTTCTGGAAGTTGAAGCTCATTTATTACATTCCTACACTATTTAAAACCTCTAAAATGCTATTTGGAGAACAGCAAAAACAAGCACATATCAAATAAAATTGTATTTGTCACATGTGCCAGTGAAATGCTTTCTTACAAGCCCTTTAACCAACAATGCAATTTTAAGAAAAATGTGTTAGGTAGAAAGTAGATAAGTAAGAAATAAAACTAAAAGAGCAGCAGTAAAATAACAGTGGCGAGGCTATACACAGGGGTTACCAGTACAGAGTCAATGTGCGAAGGCACAGTTTAGTCGAAGGTAATTGAGGTAATATGTACATGAGGTAGAACTAAAGTGACTATGCATAGATAATAATCAGAGAGTAGCAGCAGCGTAAAAGATGGAGCAGGGGGGTTGTTCACGAGTCTTATGGCTTAGGGGTAAAAGCTGTTAAGAAGCCTTTTGGACCTAGACTTGATGCTCCGGTACTGCTTGCCGTATGGTAGCAGAGAGGACAGTCTACAGTTGAAGTCGGAAGTTTACATACACCTTAGCCAAATACATTTCAACTCAGTCTTGTAAACCTAGTAAAAAATTCCCTGTCTTAGGTCAGTTAGGATCACCACTTTGAATTAAGAATGTGAAATGTCAGAAAAATAGTAGCGAGAATGATTTATTTCTGCTTTTATTTCTTTCATCACAGTCCCAGTGGGTCAGAAGTTTACATACACGCAATTAGTATTTGGTAGCATTGCCTTTAAATTGTTTAACTTGGGTCAAACGTTTCGGGTAGCCTTCCACAAGCTTCCCACAATAAGTTGGGTGAATTACGGCCCATTCCTCCTGACAGAGCTGGTGTAACTGAGTCAAGTTTCTAGGCCTCCTTGCTTGCAGACCCTTTTTCAGTTCTGCTCACAAATTTTCTATGGGATTGAGGTCAGGGCTTTGTGATGGCCACTCCAATACCTTGACTTTGTTGTCCTTAAGCCATTTTGCCACAACTTTGTAAATATGATTGGGGTAATTGTCCATTTGGAAGACGCATTTGCGACCAAGCTTTAACTTCCTGACTGAAGTGCACCAGCCCCTCCTGCAGCAAAGCACCCCCACAACATGATGCTGCCACCCCCATGCTTCACAGTTGGGATGGTGTTCTTCGGCTTGCGAGCATCCCCCTTTTTCCTCCAAACAAAACAATGGTCCTTATTGCCAAACAGTTCTATTTTTGTTTCATCAGACCAGAGGACATTTCTCCAAAAAGTACGATATGTGTCCCCATGTGCAGTTGTAAACCGTAGTCTGGCTTTTTTTATTACGGTTTTGGAGCAGTGGCTACTTCCTTGCTGAGCGGCCTTTCACGTTGTGTCGATATAGGACTCGTTTTACTGTGGATATAGACATTTTTCTACCCATTTCCTCCAGCATCTTCACAAGGTCCTTTGCTCTTGTTCTGGGATTGATTTGCACTTTTCGGCGCCAAAGTACATTAATCACTAAGGAAATATAACGTGTATCCTTCCTAAGTGGTATAACGGCTGCGTGGTCCCATGGTGTTTATACTTGCGTACCATTGTTTGTACAAATGAACGTGGTACCTTCAAGCATTTGGAAATTGCCCCCAAGGATGAACCAGACTTGTGGAGGTCTACAATTTTTTTCTGAGGTCTTGGCTGATTTCTTTTGATTTTCCCTTGATATCAAGCAAAGAGGCACTGAGTTTGAAGGTAAGCCTTGAAATACATCCACAGGAGCACCTCCAATTGACTCAAATGATGTCAATGAGCCTATCAGAAGCTTCTAAATCCATAACATCCTTTTCTGGAATTGTCCAAGCTGTTTAAAGGCACAGTCAACTTAGTGTATGTAAACTTCTGACTCACTGGAATTGTGATACAGTGAATTATAAGTGAAATAATCTGTCTGTAAACAATTGTAGGAAAAATTACTTGTGTCATGCACAAAGTAGATGTCCTAACTGACTTGCCAATACTATAGTTTGTTAACAAGAAATGTGTGGAGTGGTGGAAAATGCGTTTTAATGACTCCAACCTAAGTGTATGTACACTTCCGACTTCAACTGTATGTCTAGGGTGGCTGGAGTCTTTGACAATTTTTAGGGCCTTCCTCTGACCCGCCTAGTATAGAGGTCCTGGATGGCAGGCAGCTTGGCCCCAGTGATGTACTGGGCCGTATGCACTACCCTCTGTAGTGCCTTGCGGTTGGAGGCTGAGCAGTTGCCATACCGGCAGTGATGCAACCAGTCAAGATGCTTTCGATGGTGCAGCTGTAGAACCTTTTGAGGATCTGAGGACCAATGCCAAATCTTTTCAGTCTCCTGAGGAGGAATAGGCTTTGTCATGCCTTCTTCATGACTGTCTTGGTGTGTTTGGATCATGATAGTTTGTTGGTGATGTGGGCACCAAGGAACTTGAAGCTCTCAACCTGCTCCACTACAGCCCCGTCGAGGAGAATGGGGGCGTGCTCGGTCATCTTTTTCCTGTAGTCCACAATCATCTAATTTGTCTTGATCACGTTGAGGGAGAGGTTGTTAACCTGGCACCACACGGCCAGGCCTCTGACTTCCTCTCTATAGGCTATCTCATCGTTGTCGGTGATTAGGCCTACCACTGTTGTGTCGTCTGCAAACTTAATGATGATGTTGTAGTCGTGCCTGGCCTGCAGTCATGGGTGAACAGGGAGTACAGGAGGGGACTGAGCACGCACACCTGAGGGGCCCCCGTGTTGAGGATCAGTGTGGCAGATGTGTTGTTAACTACTATTACCAGATGGGGACGGCCCGTCAGGAAATCCAGATCCAGATGCAGAGGTAGGTGTTTAGTCCCAGGGTCCTTAGCTTAGTGATTAACTTTGAGGGCACTATGGTGTTGAATGCTGAGCTGTAGTCAATGAATAGCATTTTCACGATGGTATTAATTTTGTCCAGGTGGGAAAGGGCAGTGTGGAGTGCATTAGAGATTGCATCATCTGTGGATCTGTTGGTGCGGTATGCAATTTGGAGTGGGTCTAGGGTTTCCGGGATAATGGTGTTGATGTGAGCCATGACCAGCCTTTCAAAGCACTTAATGGCTACAGACATGAGTGCTACGGGTCGGTTGTCATTTAGGCAGGTTACCTTAGAGTTTTTGGGCACAGGGACTATGGTGGTCTGCTTGAAACATGTTGCCATTACAGACTCAGTCAGGAACAGGTTGAAAATGTCAGTGAAGACACTTGCCAATTGGTCAGCGCATGCTCGGAGTACACGTCCTGGTAATCCATCTGGCCCTGAGGCTTTGTGAATGTTGACCTGTTTAAAGGTCTTACTCACATCGGCTACGGAGAGCGTGATCACACAGTCGTTCGGAACAGCTGACGCTCTCATGCATGCATGGGGCGGCAGGGTAGCCTAGTGGTTAGAGCGTTGGACTAGTAACTGGAAGGTTACAAGTTCAAACCCCTCGAGCTGTCAAGGTACAAATCTGTCATTCTGCCCCTGAACAGGCAGTTAACCCACTGTTCCTAGACCGTCATTGAAAATAAGAATATGTTCTTAACTGACTTGCCTAGGTAAATCAAGTTTTTAATTTTTTTTTTTTTTTAAATAATAATTTTTAAAAAATGCTTCAGTGTTGCTTGCCTCAAAGCAAGCATATAAGTAATTTAGCTTGTCTGGTTGGCTCGTATCACTGGAGTGCTTCCCTTTGTAGTCTGTAATAGTTTGCAAGCCCTGCAACATCCGACGAGCGATGGAGCCAGTGTAGTACAATTCAATCTTAGTCCTGTATTGAAGCTTTGCCTGTTTGATGGTTCGTCTGAGGGCATAGCAGGATTTCTTATAAGCGTCTGGGTTAGAGTCCCGCTCCTTGGAAGCGGCAGCTCCACCCCTTAGCTTTGTGCGGATGTTGCCTGTAATCCATGGCTTCTGGTTGGGGTATGTACGTACGTACTGTCACTGTGCGGACGATGTCATTGATGCACTTATTGATGAAGCCAGTGACTGATGTGTTCTACTCCTCAATGCCATCGGAAGAATCCCGGAACATATTCCAGTCTGTGCTAGCAAAACAGTCCTGTAGCTTAGCATCTGCGTCATCTGACCACTTCTTTATTTACCAAGTAAATGGTGCTTCCTGCTTCAGTTTTTGCAGAAATCAGGAGGGTAGAATTATGGTCAGATTTGCCAAATGGAGGGCGAGGGAGAGCTTTGTATGCATCTCTGTGTATGGAGTAAAGGTGGTCTAGGATTTGTTTTCCTCTGGTTGCAGATTTAACAGGCTGGTAGAAATTAGATAAAACTGATTTATGTTTCCTGCATTAAAGTCCCCGGCCACTAGGAGCGTTTTCCTGGTTTTTAATAGCCTTATCTAGCTCATTGAGTGTGGACTTAGTGCCAGTATCGGTTTGTGGCAGTAATAGACAGCTACGAAAAATATAGATGAAAACTATCTTGGTTAATAGTGTGGTCTACAGCTTATCATGAGATACTCTTCCTCGGGTGAGCAAAACCTTGAGTCTTCCTTAATATTAGATTAGATAAACAACAGCACCAGCTGTTGTTTACAAACATACACACACCGCCACCCCTTGTCTTACCGGAGGCAGCTGTTCGACTTGCCGATGCAGCGTAAACCCTGCCAGCTATATTTTATCCATGTCATCGTTCAGCCACGACTCGGTGAACCATAAGATATTACAGTTTTTAATGTCCTGTTGGTAGGATAGTCGTGATCATAGCGCATCTATTTTCTTATCCAATGATTGCACATTGGCTAATAGGACTAATGGTAGAGGCAGATTATCCACTCGCCGTCGGATCCTTACAAGGCACCCCAACCTACGTCTCCGATATCTCTTTATCATGAGAATGACGGGGATGTTGGCCTTGTCGGGTGTCTGAAGTAAATCCTTCATGTCCGACTCGTTAAAGAAAAAATATTTGTCCAGTACGAGGTTAGTAATCACTGTCCTGATATCCAGAAGCTCTTTTCGGTCATAAGAGACAATGGAATAAACATTATGTACAAAATAAGTTACAAATAACACAAAACGACACACACACAATAGCACAGTTGGTTAGGAGCCTTTAAAACGGCAACCATCTCCTCCAGCGCCATTCAGTTTCCTCAGCCATTAATTATTTAAGGGATAATCAACAAGGAGCTATGTGTTCTCTGGAAAATAATGAATGACAAGGTAGGTGTGTTCCACAACACGCTAGCGGATTGGTTAAAACCGCATTCCAGCCGACACAAGTTACCACTGGCTAAATCTATGTTAAATCTACGTTAAAATGCCTATTTACTCTGTTCCATCTGACGGCGTAATCCACTGTCTCATCAGCCCAGCCAAGCAATTTATAAACTTGATATCCACTATAAAAAGCATCTTGACATTATCTCACATTTCTTATAGACTAACATTTAGTTTTCAACAGCGTAGAATTGTATAAACCTTGCCGTCTGTCACTCCAACATTTGCAACATTGTTTCAATATTCAAATTCGATCTCCAGTTGTCCTATAGTAATGAACGAGTCAGGATGAGACAGACATGCAGGCAGCGTTTCTCAGCCAGTCGAAATCATGAATCAGCTGGCATCATTTTTTTTATATATACAAAGAAATAGAAAAAAAGTGAAATGAAAAGAAGAGCAACTAGCTTGCTGTCTTTCCATCTTTAGTTTGTTATTGGCTAGCTCCTCTGAACAACAGTGTCCTGACGAGTGAGCACATTTTCTACGCCAGGCGAAGTCGCGTCTCGTTCGTTCATTGTTATGGATGTATCCAAATAAATCTCACTATAAAACATCTCAAACAAATGCAAATGCAGCTACTTTGCTTTTATTCTGGCTTCACTTCTTGACGTGACTGTAAGTTAGCCATAGTTGGCTAGCTAGCAAGCAAGGGATAAGAACATTGCCAGCCAGGATGGCAACGGAACATTTCAAACGAATGAGTGGGTCACATCCATAGTTACAGAACAAAAAGACTGAACGACTGGGTTATGTCTCTGGCAACGGAACCGTTAGAACAAATGATCAGCTGGTTTAGGTAGCAAACCTAGATTAGACCTAGACTATATCTTGTGGAAGGATTAAATAGTTTTATTGTTTTTCATGAAAATATGTCAATCATTATTTGAATATGTTGGTAACCCGTTGTATAAAAGTGCCTTCGTCTTGGGTCTATAGGGATAGGGGTCCCGTCAGCGGGACACCTGTCGACAACATCCGGTGAAATTGGAGGGTGCGCAATTCAAATAAATAATCGTATTATTAAACATTATGAACATACAAGTATCTTATATCGGTTAAAAGCTTACATTCTTGTTAATCTAACTGCATAGTCCGATTTACAATAGGCTTTACAGCTAAAGCATACCATGCGATTGTTTGAGGACGGCGCCCCACATCAACATATTTGTCAACCAGCACAGGCTTCATAAAATCACAAATAGCGATTAAATAATCACTTACTTTTGAAAATCTTCTTCTGTATGCAATCCCAAGGGTCCCAGCTACAACATGAATGGTTGTTTTGTTAGATCAAATCCATCTTTATATCCCAAAAAGTCTGTTTAGTTATAAAACTCATTTTTCAACCACTCCACAAATTTCTTGTTTAGCAAACTATAGTTTTGGCATGTCAGTTAGGACATCTACTTTGTGCATGACACAAGTAATTTTTTCAACAATTGTTTATAGATTATTTCACTTAATCACAATTCCAGTGGGTCAGAAGTTTACATACACTAAGTTGACTTTGCCTTTAAACTCAAATCAAATCAAATGTATTTATATAGCCCTTCGTACATCAGCTGATATCTCAAAGTGCTGTACAGAAACCCAGCCTAAAACCCCAAACAGCAAGCAATGCAGGTGTAGAAGCACGGTGGCTAGGAAAAACTCCCTAGAAAGGCCAAAACCTAGGAAGAAACCTAGAGAGGAACCAGGCTATGTGGGGTGGCCAGTCCTCTTCTGGCTGTGCCGGGTGGAGATTATAACAGAACATGGCCAAGATGTTCAAATGTTCATAAATTACCAGCATGGTCAAATAATAGGTCTGGGACAGGTAGCACGTCCGGTGAACAGGTCAGGGGTCCATAGCCGCAGGCAGAACAGTTGAAACTGGAGCAGCAGCAGCATGGCCAGGTGGACTGGGGACAGCAAGGAGTCATCATGCCAGGTAGTCCTGAGGCATGGTCCTAGGGCTCAGGTCCTCCGAGAGAGAGAAAGAAAGAGAGAAAGAGAGAATTAGAGAGAGCATACTTAAATTCACACAGGACACAGGATAAGACAGGAAAAGTACTCCAGATATAACAAACTGACCCTATCCCCCCGACACATAAACTACTGCAGCATAAATACTGGAGGCTGAGACAGGAGGGGTCAGGAGACACTGTGGCCCCATCCGAGGACACCCCCGGACTGGGCCAAACAGGAAGGATATAACCTCACCCACTTTGCCAAAGCACAGCCCCCACACCACTAGAGGGATATCTTCAACCACCAACTTACCATCCTGAGACAAGGCTGAGTATAGCCCACAAAGATCTCTGCCACGGCACAACCCAAGGGTGGGCGCCAACCCAGACAGGAAGATCACATCAGTGACTCAACCCACTCAAGTGACGCACCCCTCCTAGGGACGGCATGAAAGAGCACCAGTAAGCCAGTGACTCAGCCCCTGTAATAGGGTTAGAGGCAGAGAATCCCAGTGGAAAGAGGGGAACCGGTCAGGCAGAGACAGCAAGGGTGGTTCGTTGCTCCAGAGCCTTTCCGTTCACCTTCACACTCCTTGGCCAGACTACACTCAATCATATGACCCACTGAAGAGATGAGTCTTCAGTAAAGACTTAAAGGTTGAGACCGAGTTTGCGTCTCTCACATGGGTAGGCAGACCATTCCATAAAAATGGAGCTCTATAGGAGAAAGCCCTGCCTCCAGCTGTTTGCTTAGAAATTCTAGGGACAATTAGGAGGCCTGCATCTTGTGACTGTAGCGTACGTGTAGGTATGTACGGCAGGACCAAATCAGAGAGATAGGTAGGAGCAAGCCCATGTAATGCATTGTAGGTTAGCAGTAAAACCTTGAAATCATCCCTTGCCTTGACAGGAAGCCAGTGTAAGGAGGCTAGCACTGGAGTAATATGATAAAATTTTGGGGTTCTAGTCAGGATTCTAGCAGCCATATTTAGCACTAACTGAAGTTTATTTAGTGATTTATCCGGGTAGCCGGAAAGTAGAGCATTGCAGTAGTCTAACCTAGAAGTAACAAAAGCATGGATAAATTTTTCTGCATCATTTTTGGACAGAAAGTTTCTGATTTTTGCAATGTTACGTAGGTGGAAAAAAGATGTCCTTGAAACAGTCTTGATATGTTCGTCAAAAGAGAGATCAGGGTCCAGAGTAACGCCGAGGTCCTTCACAGTTTTATTTGAGACGACTGTACAACCATTAAGGTTAATTGTCAGATTCAACAGAAGATCTCTTTGTTTCTTGGGACCTAGAACAAGCATCTCTGTTTTGTCCGAGTTTAAAAGTAGAAAGTTTGCAGCCATCCACTTCCTTATGTCTGAAACACAGGCTTCTAGCGATGGTAATTTTGGTGCTTCACCATGTTTCATTGAAATGTACAGCTGTGTGTCATCCGCATAGCAGTGAAAGTTAACATTATGTTTTCGAATGACATCCCGAAGAGGTAAAATATATAGTGAAAACAATAGTGGTCCTAAAACGGAACCCTGAGGAACACCGAAATGTACAGTTGATTTGTCAGAGGATAAACCATTCACAGAGACAAACTGATATCTTTCCGACAGATAAGATCTAAACCTGGCCAGAACTTGTCTGTGTAGACTCATTTGGGTTTCCAATCTCTCCAAAAGAACGTGGTGATCGATGGTATCAAAAGCAGCACTAAGGTCTAGGAGCACGAGAACAGAGGCAGAGCCTCGGTCTGATGCCATTAAAAGGTAATTTACCACCTTTACAAGTGCAGTCTCAGCGCTATGATGGGGCCTAAAACCAGACTGAAGCATTTCGTATTCCTTGTTTGTCTTCAGGAAGGCAGTGAGTTGCAGCGCAACAGCCTTTTCTAAAAATGTTGAGAGGACTGGAAGATTAGATATATGCCAATAGTTTTTTAAATTTTCTGGGTCACGGTTTGGCTTTTTCAAGAGAGGCTTTATTACTGCCACTTTTAGTGAGTTTGGTACACATCCAGTGGACAGAGAGCCGTTTATTATGTTCAACATAGGAGGGCCAAGCACAGGAAGCAGCTCTTTCAGTAGTTTAGTTGGAATAGGGTCCAGTATGCAGCTTGAAGTTTTAGAGGCCATGATTATTTTCATCATTGTGTCAAGAGATATAGTACTAAAACACTTGAGTGTCTCTATTGATCCTAGGTCCTGGCAGAGTTGTGCAGACTCAGGACAACTGAGCTTTGAAGGAATATGCAGATTTAAAGAGGAGTCCGTAATTTGCTTTATAATAATCATGATCTTTTCCTCAAAGAAGTTAATGAATTTATTAATGCTGAAGTGAAAGCCATCCTCACTTGGGGAACGCTGCATTTTAGTTAACTTTGCGACAGTATCAAAAATAAATGTAGGATTGTTCTTATTTTCCTCAATTAAATTGGAAAAATAGGATGATCGAGCAGCAGTATGGGCTCTTCGATACTGCACAGTACTGTCTTGCCAAGCTAGTCGGAAGACTTCCAGTTTGGTGTGGCGCCATTTCCGTTCCAATTTTCTGGAAGCTTGCTTCAGAGCTCGGGTATTTTCTGTGTACCAGGGAGCTAGTTTCTTATGAGAAATGTTTTTAGTTTTTAGGGGTGCAACTGCATCTAGGGTATTGCACAAGGTTAAATTGAGTTCCTCAGTTAGGTGGTTAACTGATTTTTGTCCTCTGATGTCCTTGGGTAGGCGGAGGGAGTCTGGAAGGGCATCAAGGAATCAATGTGTTTGGATGCTCCTTGGTTGGGGTGTGAGCAGATTATTTGTTGCAATTGCAAACATAATAAAATGGTGGTCCGATAGTCCAGGATTATGAGGAAAAACATTAAGTTCCACAACATTTATTCCATGGGACAAAACTAGGTCCAGAGTATGACTGTGACAGTGAGTAGGTCCAGAGACATGTTGGACAAAACCCACTGAGTCGATGATGGCTCCGAAAGCCTTTTGGAGTGGGTCTGTTGACTTTTCCATGTGAATATTAAAGTCCCCAAAAATTAGAATATTATCTGCTATGACTACAAGGTCCGATAGGAATTCAGGGAATTCAATGAGGATGATGTATATGGCCCAGGAGGCCTGTAAACAGTAGCTATAAAAAGTGATTGAGTAGGCTGCATAGATTTCATGACTAGAAGCTAAAAAGACGAAAACGTCATTTTTTTGTAAATTGAAATTTGCTATTGTAAATGTTAGCAACACCTCCGCCTTTGCGGGATGCACGGGGGATATGGTCACTAGTGTAACCAGGAGGTGAGGCCTCATTTAACACAGTAAATTCATCAGGCTTAAGCCATGTTTCAGTCAGGCCAATCACATCAAGATTATAATCAGTGATTAGTCCATTGACTATAATTGCCTTTGAAGTAAGGGATCTAACATTAAGTAGCCCTATTTTGAGATGTGAGGTATCACGATCTCTTTCAATAATGACAGGAATGGAGGAGCTCTTTATCCTAGTGAGATTGCTAAGGCGAACACAGCCATGTTTAGTTTTGCCCAACCCAGGTTGAGGCACAGACACGGTCTCAATGGGGATTGCTGAGCTGACTACACTGAATGTGCTAGTGGCAGACTCCACTAAGCTGGCAGGCTGGCTAACAGCCTTCTGCCTGGCCTGCACCCTATTTCATTGTGGAGCTAGAGGAGTTAGAGCCCTGTCTATGTTGGTAGACAGCTTGGAAAATTCCATAAAATGATGTCATGGCTTTAGAAGCTTCTGATAGGCTAATTGACATCATTTGAGTCAATTGGATGTGTATCTGTGGATATATTTCAAGGCCTACCTTCAAACTCAGTGTCTCTTTGCTTGACATCATGGGAAAATCAAAAGAAATCAGCCAAGACCTCAGAAAAAATTTCTGGTTCATCCTTGGAAGCAATTTCCAAATGCCTGAAGGTACCACAAGTTCATCTGTACAAACAATAGTACGCAAGTATAAACACCATGGGACCACGCAGCCGTTATACCGCTTAGAAAGGAGACGCGTCTCCTAGAGATGAACGTACTTTGGTGCGAAAACTGCAAATCAATCCCAGCAAAGGACCTTGTGAAGGTCTGGAGGAAACGGGTAGAAAAGTATCCATAGCCACAGTAAAACGAGTATATATCGACATAACTTGAAAGGCCGCTCAGCAAGGAAGAAGACACTGCTCCACAACCGCCATAAAAAAAGCCAGACTACGGTTTGCAACTGCACATGGGGACAAAGATCGTACTTTTTGGAGAAATGTCCTCTGGTCTGATGAAACAAAAATAGAACTGTTTGGCCATAATGACCATCGTTTTGTTCGGAGGAAAAAGGGGGAGGCTTGCAAGCCGAAGAACACCATCCCAACCGTGAAGCACGGGGGTGGCAGCATCACGTTGTGGGGGTGCTTTGCTGCAGGAGGGACTGGTTCACTTCACAAAATAGATGGCATCATGAGGTAGGAAAATGATGTGGATATATTGAAGCAACATCTCAAGACATCAGTCAGGAAGTTAAAGCTTGGTCGCAAATAGGTCTCCAAATGGACAATGACCCCAAGCATACTTCCAAAGTTGTGGCAAAATGGCTTAAGGACAACAAAGTCAAGGTATTGGAATGGCCATCACAAAGCCCTGACCTCAATCCTACAGAAAATGTCTGGGCAAAACTGAAAAAGCGTGTGCGAGCAAGGAGGTCTGCAAACCTGACTCAGTTAAAAAACATCTCTGTCAGGAGGAATGGGACAAAATTTGTCCAACTTATTGTGGGAAGCTTGTGGAAGGCTACCCAAAACATTTGACCCAAGTTAAACAATTTAAAGGCAATGCTACCAAATACTACTTGAGTGTATGTAAACTTCTGACCTACTGGGAATGTGATGAATTAAATAACAGTTTAAATAAATCATTCTCTCCAATATTATTTTGACATTTCACATTCTCAAAATAAATTGGTGATCCTACCTGACCTAAGACAGGGATTTTTTACATTTTCATTTTGCACTAATCTATGAATTTCACATTACTGGGAATACAGATATGTTGGTCACACATACCTTAAAAAATGGGCCTCACAATGGGCCTCAGATGCGTGTTGGTGGCAGGGAAGTCAGGCGCAGGAGAACGAACTTGGTATAACGAACCTCCCAGTAAGACAGCGCACCGTCTGACCGATCCCAGGATGACCAGAGGAGGGTGACGTATGGTCCCAATAGATCAGCCGATCGTGGACTGCAGACGGAACGTACAGACGCCCAGCTAGACACTGAGGGGGAGTGGGCTCTGCACGTGACGCCCGCTCAATGTCCACGTCCAGCTCCCACACTACCGACTCCACCAAACAAGAGGCGGGGAGTATGTGAGTGGGATCCATGGGCCGCTCCTCTCTGTCATACAGCCGGGACAATGTGTCTGCCTTAACGTTCTGGGAGCCTGGTCTGTAAGAAAGGGTAAACACAAAATGGGTGAAAAACATGACCCACCTTGCCTGGCGAGGGTTCAGTCTCCTCGCCGCCCGGATGTACTCCAGATTGCGGTGGTCAGTCCAGATGAGAAAGGGGTGTCTAGCCCCCTCAAGCCAATATCTCCACGCTTTCAGGGCCTTGACAACAGCCAACAACTCCCGGTACCCCAAGTCATAGTTTCGCTCCGCCGGGCTGAGCTTCTTTGAGAAGAAGTCACAAAAGGGCGGAGCTTCCGTGTCGTACCCGAGCGCTGAGAGAGCACAGGTCCTATCCCAGCCTCGGACTCGTCCACCTCCACTATGAACGCCAAAGAGGGATCCGGATGGACCAGCACGGGAGCTGAGGTAAACGACGCCCTCAGGTGACTGAAAGCCCTGTCCGCCTCAGCTGTCCACTGCAAGCGCACCGGGCCCCCCATCAGCAGTGAAGTAATGTGAGCCGCTACCTGACCAAAACCCTGGATAAACCTCCGGTAGTAGTTGGCAAACCCTAAGAATCGCTGCACCTCCTTAACCGTGGTGGGAGTCGGCCAATTACACACAGCTGCAATGCGGTCACTCTCTATCTCCACCCCTCACGTGGAAATGCGATTCCCTAGGAAGGAGACGGACTGTTGGAAGAACAGGCATTTCTCAGCCTTGACGTACAGGTCATGCTCCAACAGGCGACCAAGCACTTTGCGCACCAGGGACACATGCTCGGCGCGTGTAGCGGAGTATATCAATATACACCACTATACCCTGCCCATGCAGGTCCCTGAAAATCTCATCTACAAAAGCTTGGAAGACTGATGGCACATTCATAAACCCGTACGGCATGACGAGGTACTCATAGTGCCCAGAGGTGGTACTGAAAGCCGTCTTCCACTCGTCTCCCTCTCGGATAAGCACCAGATTGTAAGCGCTCCTGAGATCTAGTTTGGTGAAGAAGCATGCCCCGTGCATTGACTCTATCACTGTGGCTATGAGCGGTAGCGGGTAACTATACCTCACCGTGATCTGATTTAGACCCCGGTAGTCAATACACGGATGCAGACCTCCCTCCTTCACAAAAAATAAACTTGAGGGGACGGGTGAAGTGGAGGACCGAATGTACCACTGACGCAAGGATTCGGAGACATATGTTTCCATAGCCTCCGTCTCCGCCTGTGAGAGGGGATACACGTGACTCCTGGGAAGTGCAGCATCTACCAGGAGATCTATCACACAATTGCCCCGTCGATGAGGTGGTAATTGAGTCACCTTCTTTTTAGAGAAGGCAAGAGCCAAATCGGCATATTCAGGGGGAATGCGCACGATGGAGACCTGGTCTGGACTCTCTACCGTAGTAGCACCAACGGAAACCCCTAAACACGTACCTGAGCACGACCACCCCGTGAGAGTCCTCTGTGGCCAAGAAACAGTGGGGTTATGACAAGCTAACCAGGGTAGGCCCAGCACCACGGGAAACGCAGGAGAGTCAATAAGGAAAATACTAATTTTCTCTGTGTGACTCCCCTGCGTCACCATGCCCAAAGGAGTGGTGACCTCCTTAATTAACCCTGACCCTAATGGTTGACTATCTAAGGCATGAACGGGGAAGGGCACATCCACGGGAACAATGGGGGTCCCTTAACTATGAGCTAACACTCTATCAATTAAATTCCCAGCCGCGCCTAAATCTACGAGCGCCTTATGCTGGGAATCTCAGGAATGCTGGAAAACTCAGGAAAAGTGACAGACAAACATATGTGCAACAGAGGACTCTGGGTGAGAATGGTGCCAGTTCACCTGGGGTGACGCCAGAGTGCCCTGCCTGCTGCCTCGAGTCCCAGAGGAACCAACCCGGCACTGACCAGCAGTGTGACCTCTGCGGCCACAGATGGTGCACGAGCGGAAACCCCCTCCGGTCTCCCTGCACACCGCCCCTCCCAGCTCCATGGGTATCGGAGGGGGGGTGCGGGAGGATGGAACCACCAGACCCCGATCTGGACGTCCGCGAGTAGCCAGCAGGTTGTCCAGCCAGATGGACAGGTCCACCAGCTGGTCGAAAGTGAGGGTGGTGTCTCTGCAGGCCAGCTCCTGCCGGACGTCCTCGCGCAGACTGCAGCGGTAGTGGTTGATCAGGGCCCTGTTGTTCCATCCCGCCAGGGTCCTAAACTCCAGGGCAAACTCCTGGGCACTCCTCTTCTCCTGCCTCAGATGGTAGAGGCGCTCACCCGCCGCTCTGCCCTCGGGCGGGTGGTCGAAGAATGCCCGGAAACGGTGGGTGAACTCCTCAAAATGGTCCAACGCCGCATCTCCCTCTCTCCACACGGTGTTGGCCCACTCCAGGGCTTTCCCGGTGAGGCACGAGACGAGGGCGGACACCCTCTCACGGTCCGATGGAGCTGGGTGAACCGTGGCCAGATAGAGGTTTAGTTGGAGGAGGAAACCCTGGCAGTTGGCAGCACTGCTGTCGTACTCCTGTGGCATGGAGAGACGGATCCCACTGGGTTCAGGCGGGAAAGGGGCGCTCAGGATAGACCCCGGTTGTGCTGGTGGAGGCGGTGGAAGAACTCCCTGTCTCTCCCAGCGGTCCATTGTCTGGACAATGCGATCCATGGCGGTGCCCAGATGGTAAAGCATTAATGCATGCTCCTGGACGCGCTCCTTCACCTCCATGACCGGGGTACCTTCTCCTGCTGACTCCATAGGGGGTTGGAGATTCTGTAAGGGGTGCGTGTTGGTGGCAGGGAAGTCAGGCGCAGGAGAACAAACTTGGTATAAACGGAGTTGTTTAATAAATGCAGACCAAACTCCAAAACAATCTAAATGTACAAAATAACAAAGTGGGTACAAAACCTGTCGCACACCAACAGTAAATAGCACATCACATACAAACAAAACAATCTCCGACAAGGACATGAGGGGTAACAGAGGGTTAAATACACAACATGTAATTGATGGGATTGGAACCAGGTGTTTATTTTTTATTTTTTTAAATTTATTTTACCTTTATTTAACCAGGTAGGCAAGTTGAGAACAAGTTCTCATTTACAATTGCGACCTGGCCAAGATAAAGCAAAGCAGTTCGACAGATACAACGACACAGAGTTACACATGGAGTAAAACAAACATACAGTCAATAATACAGTATAAACAAGTCTATATACAATGTGAGCAAATGAGGTGAGAAGGGAGGTAAAGGCAAAAAAGGCCATGGTGGCAAAGTAAATACAATATAGCAAGTAAAACACTGGAATGGTAGTTTTGCAATGGAAGAATGTGCAAAGTAGAAATAAAAATAATGGGGTGCAAAGGAACAAAATAAATAAATTAATTAAAATTAAATACAGTTGGGAAAGAGGTAGTTGTTTGGGCTAAATTATAGGTGGGCTATGTACAGGTGCAGTAATCTGTGAGCTGCTCTGACAGTTGGTGCTTAAAGCTAGTGAGGGAGATAAGTGTTTCCAGTTTCAGAGATTTTTGTAGTTTGTTCCAGTCATTGGCAGCAGAGAACTGGAAGGAGAGGCGGCCAAAGAAATAATTGGTTTTGGGGGTGACTAGAGAGATATACCTGCTGGAGCGTGTGCTACAGGTGGGAGATGCTATGGTGACCAGCGAGCTGAGATAAGGGGGGACTTTACCTAGCAGGGTGAAGACGTGAAGGAAGACAAGACAAATCCAATGGAAAATAAAAAATGGATCAGTGATGGCTAGAAGGTTGGTGACGTCGAACGCCGAACACCCCCCGAACAAGGAGAGGGACCGACTCCGGCGGAAGTCGTGACACTCAGGATCTCGTCACAATATTTTTGTGCATTCAAATTGACATTCGTTGTCTGTAGCTTATACCTGCCCATACCATAACCCCACTGCCACCATGGGGCACTCTGTCCACAATGTTGACATCAGCAAACTGCTCGCCCACAGAACGCCATACACGTACGTGGTCTGCGGTTGTGAGTCCGGTTGAACGTACTGCCAAATTCTCTAAAATTATGTTGGAGCGGCTTATGGTAGAGAAATTAACATGACATTCTCTGGCAACAGCTCTAGTGGACATTCCTGCAGTCAGCATGCCAATTGCAAGCTCCCTCAAAACTTAAGACATCTGTGGCATTGTGTTGTGTGACAAAACTGCACATTTAAGAGTGGCCTTTTAGTGTCCCCAGCACAAGGTGCACCTGGGAAATGATCATGCGGTTGATGTATTATCTTGGCAATTGAGAAATGCTCACTAACAGGGATGTAAATACATTTGTACACAACATTTAGAGAAATAAGCTTTTTGTCCGTATGGAACATTTTTGGGATATTTTATTTCAGCTGATGAAACATGGGACCAACACTTTACATGTTGCGTTTATATTTTTGTTCAGTGTAGATGCATAATTCAGCTATCAAGTCACAACAAGGTCGACTTCAAATGCCGATATCCATAGGCTCGGCACTTGAGTTTCAAGTTCGGAGAAGCAATTTTTTCACTATAAAATTGCATCTTTATAATAAACGATTGCATACATCTATCATCGCATTACTAGACCAATTTAAGATGGGCTATTATTCCTAATGTGATGAGTAGATCATAATTTAGGATAATAATGTAACTCAATCCCTCTCTGCTGGTGTCAATTGGGAGACAGATTAGAGTATTTTCTTTGTCTTCTCGTTTCAGCAATAGCCATTTGCTTTCTAAACTTTGTTTTTCTTATGATTGTATTGTAAAATATTGCAATTGGCCTATTTAACTGCCTTTCACTGACCGCTGCAACTCAACAATCAGCTATTTTGTAGACCATATGCTTCACACACTGCCCAAATTACACACTTAAAACAATCTAAAGCTAATGATTCTCTGTGGCCAAATCATGCTCTCTGGTCTAGTATTTTGAATGATATAGCTAATTTTGAATCGATATAGCTAATTTTGGTACATTTAATAAAATGTACTTTAGGGGAAGCGTATCTTCTCCTAGCCAATTGGATGTGCCACCTATGCCAACATCAATGTGAAAGTAACCAGTGCATAAAACAGCTGGCTGAGTTCAAATTCAAAGCAATAAACGCCTGACCAGCAAAGCAAACTGTCTGGCATTGTCTCTGCGCTCTGCTTTCTTAAAGTGAGAGAAAGGGGCGCAGGCTGACAGCTTCTCTCCGAGCGATTTAATCTAGATTGGAATGATTTTAGTCTACATTTTTGTAGCCTACTTTTACATTTTTTGGTCTTGAGCTAGGGTATGTCAGCATACCCTGCCTAACCAAACTGAAGCCCCTGTCTCAGGGTTTGACCTTGAACTAGACTCTATTTTCTATCTCTGTACACTCTGTGGCCACTAGATGGTCCTATTCCTACCCCTATCAGTACCACACACTATTGTATTGAAGATCATGGTCAGCAAAGTCAGCAGTGACCCACTGAGTTCCATGACATTAAATTACATAACATGACAGTCCCTCAACATTCATCATAGCCCACCAAATGCATTTCTCTACTAGTGTGTTCTGTAGGATATAGTATCAGTGGTCAATGGTACAGATGTTGGTGACAGTAGCCCTATGTTTAGAGTGTAAGTGTTTTTAGACACAGCCCACCAACTTCCTGTCCTGTTAAGATAACAGACCCTCTTTAACCCAATCCACTGGCCTGCCCGAAATAACACTGACTTCTAGCTGTCTGGAAAGCACACGTCGAAAGGGGCTACATAACGCATATCATGTGTCAATAACATTCATGACAGCTAGTGTCTTGACAATTATCTCAACAATCATGATGACACAAACCAATGTGTGGTTCAGCTAATTTGCTTGGTAAAACACCAGCCAACTTGTAAAATAACTATCAGCTGTCACCTGTTATGACATTATTATGACAGCAATCAATTATATGGCTTCTAGGAAAGAGTGCTCAAGTCAAGTCATTCTGTAAACTGCACAGGCCTATCACATTACTTGTGGTGATAAAAGCAGAATTAGACTGCAGGGTCTGCAAATGTCAATAGATTTCAGAAGACTGTGCTCTCTGCAAATGAACACTTAGAGTTGAAGTCGGAGGGCTACATATACCTTAGTCAAATACATTTAAACTCAGTTTTTCCACAATTCCTGACATTTAATCCTAGTACCAAAATTCCCTGTTTTAGGTCAGTTAGGATCACCACTTTATTTTAATAATGTGAAATGTCAGAATAATAGTAGAGAGAATGATTTATTTCAGCTTTTATTTCTTTCATCATCATTCAAATCAAATCAAATTTATTTATATAGCCCTTCGTACATCAGCTGATATCTCAAAGTGCTGTACAGAAACCCAGCCTAAAACCCCAAACAGCAAGCAATGCAGGTGTAGAAGCACGGTGGCTAGGAAAAACTCCCTAGAAAGGCCAAAACCTAGGAAGAAACCTAGAGAGGAACCAGGCTATGTGGGGTGGCCAGTCCTCTTCTGGCTGTGCCGGGTGGAGATTATAACAGAACATGGCCAAGATGTTCAAATGTTCATAAATGACCAGCATGGTCGTATAATAATAAGGCAGAACAGTTGAAACTGGAGCAGCAGCACGGTCAGGTGGACTGGGGACAGCAAGGAGTCATCATGTCAGGTAGTCCTGGGGCATGGTCCTAGGGCTCAGGTCAGTTGAAACTGGAGCAGCAGCACGGCCAGGTGGACTGGGGACAGCAAGGAGTCATCATGTCAGGTAGTCCTGGGGCATGGTCCTAGGGCTCAGTTCCTCCGAGAGAGAGAAAGAGAGAATTAGAGAATGCACACTTAGATTCACACAGGACACCGAATAGGACAGGAGAGGTACTCCAGATATAACAAACTGACCCTAGCCCCCCGACACATTAACTACTGCAGCATAAATACTGGAGGCTGAGACAGGAGGGGTCAGGAGACACTGTGGCCCCATCCGAGGACACCCCCAGACAGGGCCAAACAGGAAGGATATAACCCCACCCACTTTGCCAAAGCACAGCCCCCACACCACTAGAGGGATATCTTCAACCACCAACTTACCATCCTGAGACAAGGCTGAGTATAGCCCACAAAGATCTCCGCCATGGCACAACCCAAGGGGGGGCGCCAACCCAGACAGGATGACCACATCAGTGAATCAACCCACTCAGGTGACACACCCCTTCCAGGGACGGCATGAGAGAGCCCCAGTAAGCCAGTGACTCAGCCCCTGTAATAGGGTTAGAGGCAGAGAATCCCAGTGGGAAGAGGGGAACCGGCCAGGCAGAGACAGCAAGGGCGGTTCGTTGCTCCAGAGCCTTTCCGTTCACCTTCCCACTCCTGGGCCAGACTACACTCAATCATATGACCCACTGAAGAGATAAGTCTTCATTAAGGACTTAAAGGTTGAGACCGAGTTTGCGTCTCTGACATGGGTAGGCAGACCATTCCATAAAAATGGAGCTCTATAGGAGAAAGCCCTGCCTCCAGCTGTTTGCTTATAAATTCTAATCATCATCTAATCATTCTAATCAAATCATTGTTTTGGGTAGCCTTCAACAAGCTTCCCACAATAAGTTGGGTGAATTTTGGCCCATTCCTTCTGACAGAGCTGGTGTAACTGAGTCAGGTTTGTAGGCCTCCTTGCTCGCACATGCTTTTTCAGTTCTGCCCACAAATTTTCTGTAGGATTGAGGTCAGGGCTTTGTGATGGCCACTCCAATACCTTGACTTTGTTGTCCTTAAGCCATTTTGCCATAACTTTGGAAGTATGCTTGGGGTCATTGTCCATTTGGAGACCTATTTGCGACCAATCTTTAACTTCCTGACTGATGTCTTCAGATGTTGCTTCAATATATCCACATCATTTTCCATTCTTCATGATGCCATCTATTTTGTGAAGTGCACCAACCCCTCCTGCAGCAAAGCACCCCCACAACATGATGCTGCCACCCCCATGTTTCACGGTTGGGATGGTGTTCTTCGGCTTGCAAGCATCCCCCTTTTTCCTCCAAACATAACGAGGGTCATTATGGTCAAACTGTTCTATTTTTGTTTCATAAGACTAGAGGACATTTCTCCAAAAAGTATGATCTTTGTCCACATGTGCAGTTGCAAACCATAATCTGGCTTTTTTATGGCGGTTTTGGAACAGTGGCTTCTTCCTTGCTGAGCGGATATAGATACTTTTGTACCTGTTCCCTCCAGCATCTTCACAAGGTCCTTTGCTGTTGTTCTGGGATTGATTTGCACTTTTCGCACCAAAGTACGTACATCTCTAGGAGACATAACGCGCCTCCTTCTTGAGTGGTATGACGGCTCCGTGGTCCCATGGTGTTTATACTTGCGTACCATTGTTTGTACAGATGAACGTGGTACCTTCCGGCATTTGGAAATAGCTCCCAAGGATGAACCAGAAATGTGGAGGTCTACAAATTTTTTCTGAGTTATTGGCTGATTTCTTTTGATTTTCCCATGATGTCAAGCAAAAAGGTACTGAGTTTGAAGGTAGGCCTTGAAATACATCCACAGGTACACCTTCAGTTGACTCAAATGATGTCAATTAGCCTATCAGAAGCTTCTAAAGCCACGGCATCATTTTCTGGAATTTTCCAAGCTGTTTAAAGGTACAGTCAACTTAGTGTATGTAAACTTCTGACCCATTGGAATTGTGATACTGTGAATTATATGTGAAATAATCTGTCTGTAAACAATTGTTGGAAAAATCACTTGTGTCATGCACAAAGTAGATGTCGTAACCGATTTGCCAAAACTATAGTTTCTTCACAAGAAATTTGTGGACTGTTTGTAAAATGAGTTTTAATGACTACAACCTAAGTGTATGTACACTTCTGACTTCAACTGTACCTGCTGCTAGCTCACCTCACATCAAACCCTTACACCAAACTAGCTAAGGTAACTTAATAGATTCTTTGTCTGGTGTGTTTATCTTCAGTTGCCACTGTAAAGCTTGGCCCTAAATTCCGTTGCATGTTTTTGTCCCTTTACTTAACCTCCTGGTAGCTTTCTGGGGCTGAGGCTTTTGAGTTTTTGTTGAGTTTGGTATTTTGGGGTATTTTATTAGGATCCCCCCATTAGTTGTTGCAAAAGCGGCAGCTACTCTTCCTGTGGTCCACACAAAACATAAAACATGACATAATACAGAACATCAACAGACAAGAACAGCTCAAGGACAGAACTACATCAAAGTTGTTTTTTAAAGGCACACATAGCCTGCATATCAATACATACACAAATTATCTAGGTCAAATAGGGGAGAGGCGTAGTGCCGTGAGGTGACTTGCCTAGTTAAATATTTTAAAAAACAGGTTAGAATTTGGTTTTCTGTTGACTTGCCATGTTTGTCTGATTCTATAAAACTCAGTCAAACTATCAAAAAAAAGTGGGACTCCCACTGTTTGTTATTCGCATACAAAACATATTATAGTGCTATTATGTCCATCACTCATGATTGCCATGGCAATAGTGAAAACACAACAGAGCTCAAAAGGCAGGAAGGCCAAGTATGTTTTGCAAAGTCATCTGGCACAAATCTCCAATTTGATTTCCAATATTTCTTATAGGAAACCCTCCCTGCTATTGTCATGCTCATTCTATAGAGCAAAGGTATTCAACTCTTAGCCTACGAGGTCCATAGCCTGCTAGTTTTCAGTTCTACCTGATAATTAAATAGAATGGAATAAATGGAACCGAGTCAAACATGTTGTTTCCATATGTTTGATACCCTTACATTCCATTCCAGCCATTACAATGAGCCCGTCCTCCTATAGCTCCTCCCACCAGTCTCCTCTGGTAGCGACACTTCTGAATTGGTCCCTGTTTGACATTCACCTATAAGAAAAAGTTCCTCCCATTGTGTTTTCAAGGTTTTACCCAAGACAGTACAATATGATTATAACTGATTTTCCAAAAGATAGCCTACGAGGTCTTAGCCTGCTGGTTTTCAGTTCTACCTGATAATTAAATGGAATGGAATAAATAGAACACTACGTTGGCTAGCTAAGATCATGCGCATAGTCATCCGCTCTAACGGTCGTCTTGCGCTGAACTGCGCATATATGCAGACTGTCAAATCAAGGCTCTCATTCAATATAATGTTGTTTTTGACGAAAGCTTGTCAGTTTGAAAATAACTTATCTAAATTACTTCACAAACCCCAAACACCGGCCTGGTCTGCTTGGTCTGCTTCGCAAGCGTTCCCGGAAGTATCGCGATGTTGCGCTTCTGGGTTTAGAAACTCTGTGGTTTTACTGCCACTCCGATACCTCTCCTTTGCTCTCTCTCAATATTCCCATCCCCCCACTTTGTATGGATGTCGACGTTACCAAAACGCTACTTAGAGAACCCACCGAAGTAAACCTTGGAGAAAACTGCCAGCACTGATCAAGGGAAAACAGTGACAACACCGAACTCGGCATATAATTAAAGGCAAGGTGCTCCACGATAACAAATTCCCTTTGACATTTGGTGAGTTTGATATTATAACGTGATCTAATATTTTAGACAGATGTGCCCTGAGAATGTAAATATATAGATTTGCTATGCATATATAAAATATGTAATGGTCATGCATGGTTAAAAATATTACAGATGGATGAACTAGGCTACACGTTGCACGCCATAGATCCAAGGGCAAAGAAAACAAGACAATAGTGTTTGTGTGTAGCAATGCGGCTTGATGTGTCCAACAATGTAGCCTGATCGCGGTTGCAACGGCTTTGGATCTAAATGATGCATTGTAAAACATGACAGGGACCGAGAGTGAGTGCAAAGGAATTGCTGCCGACCTCTTGTCCCGGCTATACATTTTTCCTACTCATGCAGCAACATTTTGGCTGTTGGTAAAGGTTCGTGCTGCTCAAAATGGTGTCGGGACGTTGAATGTGTGACATAAAAAAACAAGTACATTTCTGAGCGCTGTAATTATTTCAGGACCGCGTCCACATGATAGAGAGGACAGATAGGGAAAACTATTTATTTCACTTTCTCACATCAGCTGAATCCAAGTCAATCTTTCAGTTTGATATAGGACAAGAGCTGACATTCATTGACGTGTTGTAGACCTATGCGTGCAATAGCTGCCAGGGAAATGTTTTGTTATTACTTCTCCTATTTGCGGTGGTGATTATGCTTTTGGAATGTAGGCTAGTACGATGGCAAAATAGCCCCTTAAGTAGCTATGAAGTTACAATAGGCCTAGGTGGGCAAATTGTGCTTTGTGCAAGGTAAAAAATAGGCCTATGATCAAATCTAAACTGTTCAGTGATAATAATAAAACGCCTAATATTCATAATATAAGCATGCATAATAAAAATGATACTGTAATAACACTACAATATAACGAGAATAAGAATAATACCACAAATATTGTAGTTGTGATTTTCATTTTGAAGGAACAGATCACTGGCCAATAGCCTGTTGCATGTCCAAACAATTCACATTTTGAAAAATGTAGATGTCATTTGCTGCTGCTTTTAGAGAGGATGGGCAATTGTTAACAAAACCAAATATGTTGCTTTATTGACAATGCCCTTTGCTTTAGGACTTTAAAACCATAATTTAGGCCTGTGTAGGCTTGCCACCTTTGTGCATCTGAAATGGCACCCTATCCCTACTTAGTGCACTACGTTTGACTAGAGCCCTATGGGGAGCCTTAAGGGGATGTTAGTAAGACGACACAAGGGGTGCATCTGAAATGGCACCCTTGGGCTAGGGGAATAGGGTGCCATTTTGGATGCACACCTTGTGTTGGGTTGGTAACACCCCTTTATTGTTCTGGAAGGACAGGATGGACTGGCATGAGTGTCATCTTTATATTGATGAAACCTCAGAATCCATATAGACTTGTCTCTTGCCTTAGATTTAGTGTAAAGAAAATGCAAGCATCTGTATTTGAGATCTATCCCTTTCACTGTGCACTAGTAGCTACACTTGCAGTTACTTATACTTGCAGATACTACAGTTAACTGATGTAGCTTACAGGAAGGGCTAGATAGAGATTTGGGGGTATATCAACTACTTTCAATGTTGTTTTCAATTGCCAAGTACTGTATCTGCAGTGATATAACCCACTACACTCCTCCTGCCTCTCCTGGCTTTATCAAACCATGGATGTGCTTCACAATCACCCCTTGGGCTCTCCCTGCCTTTACCAACAACACAAGGGAGGGAGCGAGAGAAAATAATGACTGAGCAGAGCAATAGAGGAGAACGAGAGAGAGTGATGAACCAACATGCCCGCGGCTATGACCAACTGAACAATTCCCCTGTCTCTGTCTTTGAAGACACCCCAGGGATGTTGAGGATTTTTTTCTTTGCTGTTTTTTCTTCAAATGTTTTATTTATATCCCACTTTATCTCTCCACGCTGTGTATGTGTCTTTCTAGTTGGTTTACCTGAGGCTGATGGGGATCTCCAAAGCTCACTGAGTCATGCAGCAAGGCCTAGGGCAGAGGCACTGAGACTAGTCTAGCTTAATGTCTCAATGTCACAATCTGCTTTTTTTGTGGTTTGTTTCACATCTACCATAAAGCGAATCTACAGAGATGACTTGTAAAAATGTAATGAAAACTCAGAGATGACTGCATTGGGTTAGCACTGGACACTGCGAACAGACACATTGGCAATGCAGGGCATTGTGGGATTTGTAGTTTGGTGTGAAAAGGCTCATGCTGTCCTCACCACAGGACTGAAAGTCACATCAAACAAGATGCCCCACATGGTCATGAACCTGAAGACATCATTCAGTGCAGCAGAGCCATGTTCAATAGGCAAACATTGTGGAACATTTTAGATAGAAATGACATGAATCCCTATTCCACCCGTCAGAGGCATGTTTGTTCTACATAACATATTTCTACCTGAACGGTCCAGTTCCACTTCGTTGTGGCCTGCAGAACATGTTCCAGGTGTACACTGTGGCGTAGTATTGTGTCGCGCGAGGTGAATCTGCTACTCCACCATCTGTGAGTGCGGGTGCTGCTGTGTGATCTGCCGGGCTCCAGAGGGCAGTGAGACAAAACACACCACAGAGATGTAGAGATGCTCCAATGTAATGAAAACTCTGTGGAAAGGCACTTGTTCCCGTGTTACTGTTTTAATGTGTCTAAATGGCTGATTTCTTCGTTAATGATACACCGTTTCTCATTGTTTAATGACAAATCGTTTAATGTCTTGTGTAGCTCAGTTGGTTGAGCATGCAAGAGTTGTGGGTTCGATTCCCATGGGGGACCAATACAGAAAATGTATGCACTCACTACTGTAAGTCACTCTGTATAAGAGCATCTGCTAAATGACTAAAATGTCAAATGTAAAAATGACTAAGGCCTACCCTGTTCCACCATGTCATGTTAAAACGGTTGTTTCTGCAAGTCCTTTATCTGGATATGTACATAGTATATTGTAATTAATGTGTTGTTGGCCAGTGGCCAGGGTGTTTGTAGTGAAAGGCACAGTGCTGTAAAGTTGCTTTGAAGTTTTATCCGCTAATAGTTATAGTTAAGATTGGAAGAGGGGGAGCTGATCATTAATCTGTACTTAGGGGAAATTCAATCGCAGAGTGAAGGGGAGGGGTCAGGTCAGTAGGAGGATTGGATCCGGCAGTAGGAAGCTGATTGGCTCGTTGCTCGGTCCTCTGGGACAGATGTGTCAGAGGGAATCTGAACTCTCTCTCACCTTAGGTAGCCCTGGGCCGCTGAAACAAGTCTCCACACACGCATACTGTCGAACACTCACAACCCAAACACACAGCAGGCAAAAACACTAGCATTTGCAACTCACACACACACACACACAAGTTCTTTCTCTCTCTCTCTAACACACGCAAAGTGCACACACTCTCTCACACATTCACTGACTATACAAAACATTAAAAACACCTGCTCTTTCCTTTACATAGATTGACCAGATGAATCCAGGTGCAAGCTATTGTAAGAATATTTCCTATGTTTCTCACCCTGATTTGCTTTGGCGTCTGTGTTATTGAAGAGTAACATCAACTGCTAACACCGATCCCTTATTGATGGCACTTTTTAAATCTATTCCAATCAGTGTTGATGAAAGGGAGGAGACAAGTTAAAGAAGGACTTTTAAGCCTTGCGATGTGGATTGTGTATGTGTGCCATTCAGAAGGTGAATGGGTAAGACATAAGCATTTAAGTGCATTTGAACGGGGTATGGTAGTAGGTGCCAGGCGCACTGGTTTGTGTCAAGAACTACAACGCAGCTTGATTTTTCACGCTCAACCATTTCCTGTGTGTATCAAGAATAATCCACCACTGGCCTCCCGGGTGGCGCAGTGGTTAAGGGCACTGTACTGCAGCGCCAGCTGTGCCTCCAGACTGTCGTAACCGCGCCCAGACTCTGTCGTAACCGGCCGCGACCGGGAGGTCCTAGGGGCGACGCACAATTGGCCTAGCGTCGTCCGGGTTAGGCAGGGCTTGGCCGGTAGGGATATCCTTGTCTCATCGCGCACCAGCGACTCCTGTGGCAGGCAGGGCACAGTGTGCGCTAACCAAGGTTGCTAGGTGCACGGTGTTTCCTCCGACACATTGGTGTGGTTGGCTTCCGGGTTGGATGCGCGCTGTGTTAAGAAGCAGTGCGGCTTGGTTGGGTTGTGCATCGGAGGACGCATTACTTTCAACCCTCGTCTCTCCCGAGCCCGTACGGGAGTTGTAGCGATGAGACAAGATAGTAGCTACTAAAACAATTGGATAACACGAAATTGGGGAGAAAAAGGGGTAAAAAAAAGAAGAAGAATCCACCATTCAAAGGACATCCAGCCAACTTGACACAACTGTGGGAAGCATTAGAGACATGGGCCAGCATCCCTGTGGGTTGAGTCCATGCCCCAATGAGGGGGTGCAACTCAGTATTGGGAAGATTTTCCTAATATTTGGTATACTCAGTGTGCATACACACCTCAAAGTTATGAGGCGTGCAGGCTCACAGTGAATAGAGAAGTCTCTTGGCTGACTGCTGGCTGAGGAATAATTTTCTCCTGGAGGAGAGCCATCTTGAGATGGTTTCTATTCTCAAAATTGAGGAGAGAGAGAAATTGCGATTCCTTGGCGGGTTCTATGCGGGCTCTAGTTAAAACTAGTGTACTATATAGGAAATAGGGTGCCATTTCGGATGCATCGTAATCCCCTCTCTCTCCACAGCCCTGCAGTTCCTGTAACTGCTCTGTTTTGCTGTAAAGGAGGCACAAAAAACTCACCCCTCTCTCTACCGCTGACGTCATGGGTTCACTCCTTTCCTGTCTTCCTCTCTTCCTCTAACCTCCACATGTTCATTTGAGCCCCTCCCTTCATTTGTGTGCTGTGTTTTGATGCAGAGCTGAGGAGCTGACAGACACAGGGTTATTTTCTATGGGGGAGATCTGCTGGAATGTGTGTACAGAATTCTCCGCTGCTGTTCCGTAGGCCTCCTCCTGTGGAATGATGGAATGTCGGAGTTGTTCTTTTGGAATGTTGTACCTCTGAACCCTGTCGAGGAGGCTGCCAAAGGGTGTGTGTTCGAGTCTACAATGACTCCGTAACATGCCCATAGGATTAGGGCTGTGGCGGTCACAACATTTTGCCGGCTGGTGATTGTCAAGCAAATAACGGTCGGTCTCACGGTAATTGACCATTTAACATAAACACATTTAGCATCTCTTTGCTTACACACACAGCCTCCAAGCCATCTAAAAAATTCTAATAATTACAGTTGAAGTCAGAAGTTCACATACACTTATGTTGGAGTCATTAAAACTCGTTTTTCAACCACTCCACACATTTCTTGTTTACAAACTATAGATTTGGCAAGTCGGTTAGGACATCTACTTTGCATGACACAAGTCATTTTTCCTACAATTGTTTACAGACAGATTATTTCACTTATAATTCACTGTATCACAATTCCAGTGGGTCAGAAGTTTACATACACTAAGTTGACTGTGCCTTTAAACAGCTTGGAAAATTCCAGAAAAGGATGTTATGGCTTTAGAAGCTTCTGATAGGCTCATTGACATAATTTGAGTCAATTGGAAGTGTACCTGTGGATGTATTTCAAGGCTTACCTTCAAACTCAGTGCCTCTTTGCTTGACATCATGGGAAAATCAAAAGAAATCAGCCCAGACCTCAGAAAACAAATTGTAGACCTCCACAAGTCTGGTTCATTCTTGGGAGCAATTTCCAAATGCCTGAAGGTACCATGTTCTTCTGTACAAACAATAGTATGCAAGTATAAACACCATGGGACCACGCAGCTGTCATACCGCTCAGGAAGGAGATGCATTCTGTCTCCTAGAGATTAACATACTGTGGTACGAAAAGTGGAAATCAATCCCAGAACAACAGTAAAGGACCTTGTGAAGAAGCTGGAGGAAACGGGTACAAAAGTATCTATATCCACAGTAAAACGAGTTCTATATCGACATACAGTGGGGCAAAAAAGTATTTAGTCAGCCACCAATTGTGCAAGTTCTCCCACTTAAAAATGAGAGAGGCCTGTAATTTTCATCATAGGTACACTTCAACTATGAGAGACAAAATGAGAAAAAAATCACATTGTAGGATTTTTAATGAATTTATTTGCAAATTATGGTGGAAAATAAGTATTTTGGAAAATGTCCTCTGGTCTGATGAAACAAAAATAGAACCGTTTGGCCATAATGACCATCTTTATATTTGGAGGAAAAAGGGGGATGCTTGCAAACTGAAGAACACCATCCCAACCGTGAAGCCTAGGGGTGGCAGCATCATGTTGTGGGGGTGCTTTGCTGCAGGAGGGCTGGTGCACTTCACAAAATAGATGGCATCCTGAGGTAGGAAAATGATGTGGATATATTGAAGCAACATCTCAAGACATCAGTGAGGAAGTTAAAGCTTGGTCATAAATGGGTCTTCCAAATGGACAATGACCCCAATCATATTTAATGGCAAATTTAATGGCAATGCTACAAAATACTAATTGGTTGTATGTAAACTTCTGACCCACTGGGAATGTGATGAAAGAAATACATCTGAAATAAATAATTCTCTCCTATTATTCTGGCATTTCACATTCTTAAAATAAAGTGGTGATCCTAACTGACCTAAGACAGGGAATTTTTACTAGGATTAAATGTCAGGAATTGTGAAAAACTGAGTTTAAATGTATTTGGCTAAGGTGTATCTAAACTTCCGACTTCAACTGTACTTGTAATGTAGCCTACACCTTCACAATAAATCCATGATATATTTTAGACGGGTTTAAAGAAGCATAATATGAAGAAAATGTCTATTTCAGAAGAAAATAATAGCATAGAGTAGAGCTGGATGATATGGCCAAAATCTCATATCCTGATAGGTAATTTCATATCCCGTTAACGATACATATCACAATATAGCACATTTTCTGTAAATTCAATGAATAAATAGTTTATATTAAATTACCACTTGTAAAGGCCTATTTCTTATTACATTTTGAATTATTTTCAACAAATTAAAAGGTACTTACTCATATTTGATTATTTTATTTAGAACCTGTGCAAATTGTCAATTGAGCAAGTAACAAAATATGAATATCTAAAATGGGTAAATAGAAAACACTTAAAATATAGCCCTAAAATATATACACTGCTCAAAAAAATATAGGGAACACTTAAACAACACAATGTAACTCCAAGTCAATCACACTTCTGTGAAATCAAACTGTCACTCTTAGGAGGCAACACTGATTGACAATAGATTTCACATGCTGTTGTGCAAATGGGATAGACAACAGGTGGAAATTATAGGCAATTAGCAAGTCACCCCCAATAAAGGAGTGATTCTGCAGGTGGGGACCACAGACCACTTCTCAGTTCCTATGCTTCCTGGCTGATGTTTTGGTCACTTTTGAATGCTGGCGGTGCTTTCACTCTAGTGGTTGCATGAGACTCTACAACCCACACAAGTGGCTCAGGTAGTGCAGCTCATCCAGGATGGCACATCAATGTGAGCTGTGGCAAGAAGGTTTGCTGTGTCTGTCAGCGTAGTGTCCAGAGCATGGAGGCGCTACCAGGAGACAGGCCAGTACATCAGTACATCAGGGGACGTGGAGGAGGCCATAGGAGGGCAAACAACCCAGCAGCAGGACCGCTACCTCCGCCTTTGTGCAAGGAGGAGCACTGCCAGAGCCCTGCAAATTGACCTCCAGCAGGCCACAAATGTGCATGTGTCTGCTCAAACTGTCAGAAACAGACTCCATGAGGGTGCTATGAGGGCCCGAATTCCACAGGTGGGGGTTGTGCTTACAGCCCAACACCATGCAGGACGTTTGGCATTTGCCAGAGAACACCAAGATTGGCAAATTTGCCACTGGTTCCCTGTGCTCTTCACAGATGAAAGCAGGTTCACACTGAGCACGTGACAGACATGGCAGTCTGGAGACGCCGTGGAGAACGTTCTGCTGCCTGCAACATCCTCCAGCATGACCGGTTTGGCGGTGGGTCAGTCATGGTGTGGGGTGGCTTTTCTTTGGGGGGCCGCGCAGCCCTCCATGTGCTCGCCAGAGGTAGCCTGACTGCCATTAGGTACCGAGATGAGCTCCTCAGACCCCTTGTGAGACCATATTCTGGTGCGGTTGGCCCTGGGTTCCTCATAATGCAAGACAATGCTAGACCTCATGTGGCTGGAAGGTGTCAGCAGTTCCTGCAAGAGGAAGGTGTTGATGCTATGGACTGGCCCGCCCGTTCCCCAGACCTGAATCCAATTGAGCACATCTGGGACATCATGTCTCGCTCCATCCACCAACTCCACGTTGCACCACAGACTGTCCAGGAGTTGGCGAATGCTTTAGTCCAGGTCAGGGAGGAGATCCCTCAGGAGACCATCCGCCACCTCATCAGGAGCATGCCCAAGCGTTGTAGGGAGGTCATACAGGCACGTGGAGGCCACACACACTACTGAGCCTCATTTTGACTTGTTTTAAGGACATTACATCAAAGTTGGATCAGCCTGTAGTGTGGTTTTCCACTTTAATTTAGTGTGACTCCAAATCCAGACCTCCATGGGTTGATAAATTTGATTTCCATTGATAATTTTTGTGTGATTTTGTTGTCAGCACATTCAACTATGTAAAGAAAAAAGTATTTAATAAGAATATTTCATTCATTCAGATCTAGGATGTGTTATTTTAGTGTTGCCTTTATTTTGAGCAGTGTATATTGTCATATCGCCCAGCCCTAGCATAGTTGTCCTTATGTTAGGTACTGTGATGGCTATGCCCAATGGCTGTTGGCTACACTAGTTAATTTATCAGACAAGTTTAGAATTCCATGGAATATTTTATATTGTTTTATAGTATGACGGATACAATTGAACAAAGCTGAATAAAATATATATTTTCTCCAAACGATTTGAGGGAGTGCGCACATGCGGTTAACAAATAAATAGGTACTCCTATATGCTTAATTTAGAGTTATTCATGTAACTTGTTCTACAAACGTTGGGCTATATGTATTGATTTTTAATACATTGTAAGGCTGCATGATGACATTCTAATGATGATTTGGTAGGCTACTAATGACCAGCATCAGAGCTGGGAGAAGCCTAATTACCTTGACTAAATGGTAATGTGGAATTTGACAGCCTTCATGACTTGTGACCGCCGGTGTGGCGTTGATACGGTCACCACAACAGCCCTACCTAGGATGCCTATCGGCTCTTAACCTGTAGGGTCATAGCTTTGTCTCCATAGGTACAGCCAGGTATGTCAAAATAGACAAATCTCTACTTTACAATTCTACTAATTTCTCATCACTTATAGTTGAGGATTCAGCACTGGACCTCAACAAAAAGAAAAACTATGGAGTGAGCTCGGAAAACATTGTTTGCTTTGACCCGATCATAAGTCACTCTCTCCCTCTTGCTCTGCCATTTTGTTTACCTTGATCCAAGTGTCAGCGTCTGAGGAAACTAGAACAGCTTCTGTCGTGCTTCCCATGGCTGGTAAACACTTGTTTGCCGTCAGGGAGAGAGAAGTTAATAATTATTTATCTCCTTCTTGGGAGGCACTCTTGTGTTCGATACATGGGGCCTGGCGACAGACAGCCCACAGCAATCAGGAGTAGAGTAGTCCTGGCTGCAACGCATTCCAATCATGCACGGCTATGCTACAACGCTCCCCCAATGCTCCAACAAAGTTCCGGAGCTTGGTGTGCAATAGTGTTCTGCACTCCAGTCGTCTCTCCTCTACATCTATTAAAGTGTTGCTCTCAGTGGTGTGTGCTACTAAAATGAGAATATAAAAGGCAATAGATGGTGCTGGGTGATAGGGTGAGGAATGAGGAATTCTGGGAGGTTCTGAAGGTAGGCTATCAGAATTGGGCAAATCATCACATTGACCTTCTAACCTGGCTGTGCTAAATATCAAGGTATTATCCTGGATGGGATCAGATCTATGTAGATGTATGGTATACACAGTAGAGGTCGACCGATTAATCAGAATGGCCGATTTAATTAGGGCCGATTTTTCAAGTTTTCATAACAATCGGAAATCGGTATTTTTGGATGCCTATTGTTATCTTTTAATAGATATTTTTTACACCTTTTATTTTACTAGGCAAGTCAGTTAAGAACACATTCTTATTTTCAATGACTGCCTAGGAACGGTGGGTTTACTGCCTTGTTCAGGGGCAGAAAGACAGATTTTTACCTTGTCAGCTCTGGGATTCAATCTTGCAACCTTACGGTTAACCAGTCCAACTCTCTAACCACCTGCCTCTCATTGCACTCCACGAGGAGCCTGCCTGTTACGCGAATGCAGTAGAAGCCAAGGTAAGTTGCTAGCTAGCATTAATCCTATCTTATGAAAAACAATCAATCAATCATAATCACTAGTTATAACTACACATGGTTGATGATATTACTAGTTTATCTAGCGTGTCCTGCGTTGTATATAATCGATGCAACGCTGGGGGATGATTTAACAAAAGTGCATTTGCGAAAAAAGCACAATCGTTGGACAACTGTACCTAACCATAAACACCAATGCCTTTCTTAAAATCAATACACAGAAGTATATATTTTTAAACCTGCATATTTAGCTAAAAGAAATCCAGGTTAGCAGGCAATATTAACCAGGTGAAATTGTGTGACTTCTCTTGCTTTCATTGCACGCAGAGTCAGGGTATATGCAACAGTTTGGGCAGCCTGGCTCATTGCGAACTAATTTGTCAGAATTGTACGTAATTATGACATGACATTGAAGGATGTACAATATAACAAGAATATTTAGACTTAGGGATGCCACCCGTTAGATAAAATACGGAACGTTCCTGTATTTCACTGAAATAATAATGTTTTCGAAATTATAGTGTAATGGTTTTCTTCTGGGGAAAGAGAGGCGGACCAAAATGCAGCGTGGTTAGTTTTGTACATCTTTAATAAAGATGAAAGTACAACAATCTACAAAACAAGAAACGTGAAAAAAACAAAACAGTCCTATCTGGTGCCACAAACACAAAGACAGGAACAATCACCCACAAAACCCAACACAAAACAGGCTACCTAAATATGGTTCCCAATCAGAGACAATGACTAACACCTGCCTCTGAGAACCATATCAGGCCAAACATAGAAATAGACAAACCAGACACACAACAGAATGCCCACCCAGCTCACGTCCTGACCAACACTAAAACAAGGAAAACACACACGAACGATGGTCAGAACGTGACAGTACCCCCCCAAGGTGTGGACTCCGAACGCACAACCTAAACCTATAGGGGAGGGTCTGGGTGGGCATCTGTCCGCGGTGGCGGCTCTGGCGTTGGACATGGACCCCACTCTATAATTGTCTTAGTCCACCTCCTTAGCGTCCCTTGAGTGGCGACCCTCACTGCTAACCTTGGCCTAGGAACCCTAACAACGGGCCCCACTGGACTGAGGGGCAGCTCCGGACTGAGAGGAAGCTCCGGACTGAGAGGAAACTCAGGCAGGTTGATGAATCTAGCAGATCCTGGCTGGCTGGCGGTTCTGGCATATCCTGGCTGACTGGCGGTTCTGGCAGATCCTGGCTGACTGGCGGTTCTGGCAGATCCTGGCTGACTGGCGGTTCTGGCAGATCCTGGCTGACTGGCGGTTCTGGCAGATCCTGGCTGACTGGCGGTTCTGGCAGATCCTGGCGGTTCTGGCAGATCCTGGCTGACTGGCGGGTCCTGGCTGAATGGCGGATCTGGAAGATCCTGGCGGATCCTGGCTGACTGGCGGATCCTGGCTGACTGGCGGATCCTGGCAGACTGGCGGCTCTGGCGGATCCTGGCGGATCTAACTGATCCTGGCTGACTGGCGGCTCCTGGCTGACTGGCGGCTCCTGGCTGGCTGGCGGCGCTGGGCAGACTGGCGGCACTGGCGGTGCTGGGCAGACTGGCGGCACTGGGCGGCTCAGGCGGCGCTGGGCAGACGGGAGACTCCGGCTGCGCTGGAGAGGAGGAAGGCTCTGGCCGCTCTGGACTGAGGAGCGCAGGCGCCTCTGGACTGAGGAGCGCAGGCGCCTCTGGACTGAGGAGCGCAGGCGCCTCTGGAGCGCAGGCGCCTCTGGACTGAGGAGCGCAGGCGCCTCTGGACTGAGGGGCCCTGGCGCCTCTGGACTGAGGGGCCCTGGCGCCTCTGGTAGCGCCGGACAGGCGGGAGCACCTTTGTTGATAGGATGGAGAGACAGCCTGGTGCGGGGTGCCGGCACTGGTGGTACCGGGCTGGTGACACACACCTCAGGGCGAATGCCTTGCATACTACGCCAAATCAACTGCTCGCTCTCTTCACACTCCCCCAATTCTATTAACACCTCCTCGAGTGTCTCCTCATCTCCCATCCGTTCACTCTCCTCCATTCTGTCCAATAACTCCTCAACCCTCTCAGACTCAGCCCTCCGCTTCACCGATAGCTCCGATAACATCCATGGCTCCTTACGGTAAACAGGGGGAGTTGGCTCAGGTCTGGCTCCTGACTCTGCCACACTCTCCCTGTGCCCCCCCCAATACATTTTTGGGGGTGTCTCTCGGGCTTCCAGCCGCTCTGCCGTGCTAGCTCCTCATAATGCCGCCTCTCTGCTTTTGCTGCCTCCAGCTCGGCTTTGGGGGCGGCAATATTCCCCTGGCTCTGCCCAGGGTCCTTTCCCGTCAAGGATCTCCTCCCAAGTCCATTTCTCCAAATAGTGCAGCCTCTGCTGCTGCTGCTGCTGCTGCCTCTGTTGCTTCTCCTGCTGCTGCCTTTGCTGCTGCTGCTGTTGCTCCTGCTGCACCTGTCACTTCTCCTGCTGCTGCTGTTGCTGCTGCCTCTGTTTACCACGCCGCTTGGTCCTTGGTTGGTGGGTGATTCTGTTGGTTTTCTTCTGGGGAAAGAGAGGCGGACCAAAATGCAGCGTGGTTAGTTTTGTGCATCTTTAATAAAGATGAAAGTTACAACAATCTACAAAACAAGAAACGTGAAAAAAACAAAACAGTCCTATCTGGTGCCACAAAGACAGGAACAATCACCCACAAAACCCAACACAAAACAGGCTACCTAAATATGGTTCCCAATCAGAGACAATGACTAACACCTGCCTCTGAGAACCATATCAGGCCAAACATAGAAATAGACAAACCAGACACACAACAGAATGCCCACCCAGCTCACGTCCTGACCAACACTAAAACAAGGAAAACACACACGAACGATGGTCAGAACGTGACAGATAGTTTCTGGATTTGACCATATTAATGACCAAAGGCTCGTATTTCTGTGTGTTATGTTATAAATAAGTCTATGATTTGATAGAGCAGTCTGACTGAGCGATGGTAGGCAGCAGCAGGCTCGTAAGAATTCATTCAAACAGCACCTTCGTGCGTTTTGCCAGCAGATTTTCGCAAGCACAGCGCTGTTTATGACCTCAAGCCTATCAGTTTAATGGCTGGTGTAACCGATGTGAAATGGCTAGCTAGTTAGCGGGGTGCACGCTAATAGCGTTTCAAACGTCACTCGCTCTGAGACTTGGAGTAGTTATTCCCCTTGCTCTGCAAGGGCCGTGGCTTTTGAGGAGCGATGGGTAACGCTGCTTCGAGTGTGGCTGTTGTCGGTGTTCCTGGTTCGAGCCCAGGTACGGGCGAGGAGAGGGACGGAAGCTATACTGTTACACTGGCAATACTAAAGTGCCTATAAGAACATCCAATAGTCAAAGGTTAATGAAATACAAATGGTATAGAGAGAAATAGTCCTATAAATACTATATTAACTACAACCGAAAACCTCTTACCTTGGAATATTGATGTCTCATGTTAAAAGGAACCACCAACTTTCATATGTTCTCATGTTCTGAGCAAGGAACTCAAACGTTAGCTCTTTTACATGGCACATATTGCACTTTTACTTCTCCAACACTTTGTTTTTGCATTATTTAAACCAAATTGAACATGTTTCATTATTTATTTGAGGCTAAATGTATTTTTATTGATGTATTATATTAAGTTAAAATAAGTGTTCATTCAGTATTGTTGTAATTGTCATTATTACAAATATAAAACAAATCGGCAGATTAATTGGTATCGGCTTTTTCTGGTCCTCCAATAATCGGTATTGGCGTTGAAAAATCATAATCGGTCGACCTCTAATACACAGTATTATAAACTGGGTGGTTCGAGCCCTGAATACTGATTGGCTGACAGATGTCGTAAATCAGACCATATATCATGGGTAAACATTTTATTTTTACTGCTCTAATTACGTTGGTAACCAGTTTATAATAGCAGTAAGGCACGTTGGGTGTTTGTGGTATATGGCCAATATACCACGGCTAAGGACTGTATCCAGGCACTCTGCATTGCGTCGGACTTATAAACAGCCCTTAGTCATGGTATATTGGCCATATACCACACCTCCTCGGGTCTTAATGCTTAAATACACTCTGGTGGCATGGCTTTCAAGTGTCATTGATCATTAAATTCAATTATATTGCTTTGTTTGGTTTCCTTCCATCCACAGTTTTTTTGCATTTGCGCATCTGTCATGCTGTTACGTGTGCTCTGTGCTTCTACTTTAGAGGTGACCTACCTTGGCTTCTTCTGTTCAATTATCATGACCTATCTCCCTCACTCTTTCTCCACCTCTCTCGCTTTACCCCTTCTGTCTCCCCCTCTCCTTCCCCCCTCAATGTCTCTTTCTCCTTCCATCTCTCTGCTTATGCTACAGTCATACCCTCTCACTGCTACCTCTCTCCCAGTTTCTCTGCTTCTGTTATAATCATGGTTCATTTTCACAGATTTGCATTGCCATTTCCTCCTCCGCTCCTACACTAGCATTGCCCCGAGAATGGCCGGCGGGCACCCCACCGACCAATTCAGTTTCTTGTACCAACCAGAAAGTGCTCAGAACCTGAAGAGGTCAGTGTAGAACAACTTTGATACTTTAACCCCTCCATCCTCCCCTACCAATGTGATGAAATGGCCCAGAGTCTGTTCAGGAACGGAAATACGTTACAGAGCGTTGAGCTAGAAATAGACTGTGTAGAATAGGGAATCGTGCCAGCTCTATCTGTTACATTTTTATCTGCAACGTTATGAAAATGTTAACCTCACTGAATAGGCTACAGGTGTGAGGTTGAGGTTCACGAACTTTGACCTTGCTGACCTCCAAACATGGACCTCCACCAAATGAATATCTGAAAGTGATGAAAACAAAATTAGCAAAATGGATGACCACATCGTAAGTCCTTACAGTATGTATATATTACAGTGTATCATGCTAACCAGACAGCACGTGTGCAAGTTGATTTTGTCCACCCACACCAGGCGCGATCAGGACAAGCAGGTTGAAATATCAAAACAAACAACAAACTAATTATATTAATTTGGGGACAGGTCGAAATGCATTAAACATTTATGGCAATTTAGCTTGCTGTTAATTTGTCCTGGGATATAAACATTGGGTTGTTATTTCACCTGAAACGCACAAGGTCCTCTACTCCGACAATTAATCCACAGATAAAATGGTCAACTGAGTTCGTTTTTAGTCATCTCTCCTCCTTCAGGCTTCTTCTTCTTTGGACTTTATATGGCGGTTCGCAACCAACTTTAAGGTGCATTACCACAACCGACTGGAGTGTGGACCTCAGTTCATCTTTCAATCACCCACGTGGGTATATGCTAAAAATCATTGAGGACATGATACATGGTTATATGCTCCTAAAAACCAATGAAGAGATGGGAGAGGCAGGACTTTCAGCGTGTCAAGCATCACAAATAGAACCAAGTTGTATTTTAGCGCCTGGCTACGCAGATGCTCGCGAGCAGTATGGGTGCAATGATTTAATGACATGTATGTGTACATTTATTTTGCAACGCTAGTGCATGCGACGCGTCCGGGTCTGGTCAGCATGTAATGGTGTTATATAATTTTTTTCTATCTGCAGTATATGCAAAAATGAGTTGGTACCGAATTAACTGAATATATTGTAATTTTATTTCTGCATTTACTCGGTCACGGGTTTGGGTGGATGATGGATGTCCTGACATGTTCGCTACTTGTTTTTCTGTGTTTGAGATTTTTTGCCTCAGACATTATTTTATTTCCCAACGTCTATGCACAGTTTTATGTACAGTACCAGTCACAAGTTGACACACATACTCATTCAAGTGTTTTTCTTTATTTCTACTATTTTCTACATTGCAGAATAATAGTGAAGACATCAACACTATGAATTAACACATGGAATCATGTAGTAACCAAAAGTGTTAAACAAATCAAAATATATTTTAGATTCTTCAAAGTAGCCACCCTTTGCCTTGACAGCTTTGCACACTCTTGGTATTCTCTCAACCAGCTTAAACTGGAATGCTTTTCCAACAGTCTTTAAGGACTTCCCACATGTGCTGAGCACTTGTTGGCTGCATTTCCTTCACTCTGCGGTCCAACTCATCCCAGAACATCTCTATTGAGTTGAGGTCGTGTGATTGTGGAGGCCAGGCCATCTGATGCAGCACTCCTTCACCCTCCTTCTTGGTCAAATAGACCTTACACAGCCTGGAGGTGTGTTGGGTCATTGTCCTGTTGAAAACAAATGATAGTCCCACTTAGCGTAAACCAGATGGGATGGCGTATCGCTGCAGAATGCTGTGCTAGCCATGCTGGTTAAGTGTGCCTTGAATTCTAAATAAATCACTGACAGTGCCACCAGCAAAGCACCCCCACATCATCACACCACCTCCTCCATGCTTCACGGTGGGAACCACACATGTGGAGATCATCCGTTCACCTACTCTGTGTCTCACAAAGACACAGCGGTTGGAACCAAAAATCTAAAATTTGGACTCGTCAGACCAGACCAAAGGACAGATTTCCAATGATCTAATGTCCATTGCTTGTGTTTCTTGGCCCAAACAAGTCTCTTCTTATTATTGGTGTCCTTTAGGAGTAGTTTCTTTGCAGCAATTTGACCATGAAGGCCTGATTCACGCAGTCTCCTCTGAACAGTTGATGTTGAGATGTGTCCGTTACTTGAACTCTGAAGCATTTATTTGGGCTGCAATCTGTGGTGCAGTTAACTCTAATGAACGTATCCTCTGCAGCAGAGGTAACTCTGCGTCTTCCTTTCCTGTGGCAGTCCTCATGAGAGTTTTTGCATCTGCACTTGAATACATTTTCAAAGTTCTTGAATTGACTGACCTTCATTACTTTAACCTGTTGCGACGAGCAATCCCGTATCCGGGAGCGTAATTATAGCCTCAAGCTCATTACCATAACGCAACGTTAACTATTCATGAAAATCGCAAATGAAATGAAATAAATATATTGGCTCACAAGCTTAGCCTTTTGTTAAGACATGATGGACTGTCATTTCTCTTTGCTTATGTAACGGATGTGAAATGGCTAGCTAGTTAGCGGTGTTCGCGCTAAATAGCGTTTCAATCGGTGACGTCACTTGCTCTGAGACCTTGAAGTAGTAGTTCCCCTTGCTCTGCAAGGGCCGCAGCTTTTGTGGAGCGATGGGTAACTATGCTTCGTTGGTGACTGATGTTGATGTGTGCAGAGGGTCCCTGGTTCGCGCCCGGGAATGGGCGAGGGGACGGTCTAAAGTTATACTGTTACACTTATTTGAGGTGTTCTTGCCATAATATGGACTTCTTTTACCAAATAGGGCTATGTTCTGTATACCAACCCTACCTTTTCACAACACAACTGATTGGCTAAAACACATTAAGAAGGAAAGAAATTGCACAAATACACTTTTAACAAGGCACACCTGTTAATTGAAATGCATTCCAGGTGACTCCCTCATGAAGCTGGTTGAGAGAATGCCAAGAATGTGCAACGCTGTCATCAAGACAAAGGATGGCTACTTGAATAATTTGTTTAACACTGTTTTGGTAACTACATGATTCCATATGTGTTATTTCATAGTTTTGATGTCTTCACTATTATTCTACAATTCAAAAATAAAGTAAAACCCTGGAATGAGTGGGTCTGTCCAAACTTTTGACCGATACTGTATATATATATACAAAAAATTAGCTTCGGACCCATTGGTTAATATATGCATTTTTGACCGGACACCCTACATACATGTGTTTTACGTGAAAACGTAAGTATATGATCCTTCCTCTCTCTCTAACTGATACTCAGGGACAGAGTATAGGCCTTGAGTTATACAGTGAAGTATAATCCTATACATGGACAAAACATACATGAGTTATGTATGAAAAAACATAAGGGATTTCAAGCGTCTCCGTGCTATTTTGTGTGTGTATATTTGGACAGCCATTCGCTGGCGCTCTGCTGTCATATGAATCCTCTGAGCCCACAGTCTTGATGCTTTTTGTGTGTAGCAGAGCAGCCTGTTTTTCTCAGCAAGAACCCACCAGTTTATTTAGGGAAGGCTGAGGTAGGTGCCGGCCTTACTGCAGTGAGTGGGTAGCAGCTTGGAAGCCCTGCAGTGCTGTACCTGGGAATCATTGTATGTTTCAAGCTAGGTAAAATATGTACATTATATAATATGCATGATTTATATGTGTAGTACACTGTATATGTGCAACATATAACCAATATATTTGTAGAATATGGCAAATATATTTGTGAAATATGGTCAACGTATTGTATAGCCCATATGTGTAGTATATGGCCAATGTAGTATACAGTCAGGTCCAAAATGATTGGCAACCTTGATAAAGATGAACAAATAAGACTGTATGAAATAAATTGTACAAATTCTGAGCTACAGTGCATTAGGAAAATATTCAGACCTCTTGACTTTTTCAACATTTTGTTACCTTAGTCTTATTCTAAATTTGATTAAATTGTTTTTTTCTCTCATCAATCTACACACAATACCCCATAATGACAAACCAAAACCAGGTTTTTAGACATTTTTGCAAATTTATATACATTTTTTTTAAACTGAAATATAACCTTTACATAAGTATTCAGACCCTTTACTCAGTACTTTGTTAAAGCACCTTTTGCAGCAATTACAGCCTTGAGTTTTCTTGGGTATTGTAGAAACATCTTGGGTTGTAGAAACATCTCAAGGATGATCAATGGAAACAGGATGCAACTGAGCTCAATTTTGAGTATTATTGCGAAAGGTCTGAATATCTATGTAAATAATGTATTTCTGTTTTTTGTAATACATTTGCAAAAATGTCTACACCTGTTTTTGCTTTGTTATTATGGGGTATTGTGTATAGATGAGGATTTTTTTATTTATTTAAGCAATTTTAGAATAAGGCTGTAATGTAACAAAATATGGAAAGTCAAGGGGTCTGAATACTTTCTGAGTTCCCTGTATATTGCATTAACTTGGTAGGTTGCATGTATCTTTCTTTCAATGCCAAACCCACCACTGATGGGTGTGGCTAAAGTTCTCTATTTACAGTCATGGCCAAATGTTTTGAGAATGACGCAAATATTAATTTTCACAAAGTCTGCTGCCTCAGTTTGTATGATGGCAATTTTCATATACTCCAGAATGTTATGAAGAGTGATCAGATTCATTTCCAAGTCCCTCTTTGCCATGCAAATGAACTGAATCCGCCCAAAATCATTTCCACTGCATTTCAGCCCTGCCACAAATGGACCAGCGGACATCATGTCAGTGATTCTCTTGTTAACACAGGTGCGAGTGTTGACGAGGACAAGGCTGGAGATCACTCTGTCATGCTGATTGAGTTCGAATAACAGACTGGAAGCTTCAAAAGGAGGGTGGTGCTTGGAATCATTGTTCTTCCTCTGTCAATCATGGTTACCTGCAAGGAAACATGTGCCGTCATCATTCATTGCACAAAAAGGGCTTCACAGGGAAGGATATTGCTGCCAGTAAGATTGCACCTAAATCAATCATTTATCGGAGCATCAAGAACTTCGAGAGCGGTTCAATTGTTGTGAAGAAGGCTTCAGGGTACCCAAGAAAGTCCAGCAAGTGCCAGTACTTTCTCCTAAAGTTGATTCAGCTGCGGGATTGGGGCACCAACAATACAGAGCTTGCACTCACACCTGCCTGTTGCCATTCCTGAGCATCTGCACGCACAGTGAGGCGAAGACCTTTGGAGGATGGCCTGGTGTCAAGAAGGGCAGCAAAGAAGCCACTTCTCTCCAGGAAAAACATCAGGGACAGACTGATATTCTGCAAAAGGTACAGGGATTGGACTGCTGAGGACTGGGGTAAAGTCATTTTCTCTGATGAATCCCCTTTCAGATTGTTTGGGGCATCCGGAGAAAAGTTTGTCCGGAGAAGACCATGTGAGCACTACGATCAGTCCTGTGTCGTGTCATGCCAACAGTAAAGCATCCTGAGACCATTCATGTGTGGGGTTGATTCTCAGCCAAGGGAGTGGGCTCACTCACAATTTTGCCTAAGAACACAGCCATGAATTAAGAATGGTACCAACACATCCTCCAAGAGCAACTTCTCCCAACCATCCAGGAACAGTTTGGTGACGAACAATGCCTTTTCCAGCATGATGGCGCACCTTGCCATAAGGCAAAAGTGATAACGAAGTGGCTCGGGGAACAAAGCATTTGATATTTTGAGTCCATGGCCAGGAAACTTCCCAGACCTTAATCCCATTGAGAACTTGTGGTCAATCCTCATGAGGCGGGTGGACAAACACAAATCCACAAATTCTGATAAACTCCAAGCATTGGTTATGCAAGAATGGGCTGTCATCAGTCAGGATGTGGATGTTAATTGACAGCCTGCCCGGGCGGATTGCAGAGGTCTTGAAAAAGAAGGGTCAACACTGCAAATATTGACTCTTTGCATCAACTTCATGTAATTGTCAATAAAAGCCTTTGACACTTATGAAATGCTTGTAATTATACTTCAATATTCCATAGTAACATCTGGCAAAAATATCTAAATACACTGAAGCAGCAAACGTTGTGACACAAATATTTATTTCCATTCTCAAAACTTTTGGCCAGGCTGTACATGTCATCCAACAAATGTAAATGCCTGGAATCTGCTAAACGGCATTGGCACTTCGATTGGAACCGGTTCTATGGTCAGGTGACATGAAAATAGAGCTCTTTGGCCACGCACATCAGTGGTGGGTTTTGTGTCGAAAGAAAGATGCATATGCAGAAAAGAACCCCATAAAAATGTATTTGGTCATGGATCTTTGGTGTTCTGGTGCTATTTTGCTTCTACTGGTCCTGGGGTCATTCTTAAAGTCAACTATTGAAATTTGAAGAGGGCAGTCCATTGGCACAGAGGAAGGATTTCAAGGATCTGGAAAGATTCTGTATGGAGGAATAGTCTAAGATCACTCTGTGTGTCCAAGCTCATAAAACATTTGAGAAAAAGGCTGTGTCGTTATCCTCGCAAGGTGTCTTGCGAAAATCTCTGAACAATTTTATTTAGTACAAAATATTTCCCTTTTTTTTTGAGCATACAATACAGGTCAGTATTTGTAATATATACAGTTGAAGTTGGAAGTTTACTTACACTTAGGTTGGAGTCATTAAAAGTCATTTTTCAACCACTCCACAAATTTCTTGTCTTAACTGACTTGTTAACCAGCTATAGTTTTGGCATCTACTTTGTGCATGACATAAGTAATTTTTCCAACAATTGTTTACAGACAGATTATTTCACATATAATTCACTCTATCACAATTCCAGTGTGTCAGAAGTTTACATACACGTTGACACCATGAGACCACTCAGCCGTCATACCGCTCAGGAAGGAGACGTGTTCTGTCTCCTAGAGATGAACGTACTTTGGTGCGACGAGCAAATCAATCCCAGAACTACAGCAAAGGACCTTGTTAAGATGCTGGAGGAAACCGGTACAGAAGTATCTATATCCACAGTAAAACAAGTCCTATATCGACATAACCTGAAAGGCCGCTCAGCAAGGAAGAAGCCACTGCTCCAAAACCGCCATAGAAAATCCAGACTACGGTTTGCAACTGTACATGGGGAAAAATATTGTACTTTTTTGGAGAAATGTCTGATGAAACAAAAATAGAACTGTTTGGCCATAATGACCATCTTTATGTTTGGAAGAAAAAGGGGAGGCTTGCAAGCCGAAGAACACCAACCCAACCGTGAAGCACGTGGGTGGCCGCATCATGTTGTGGGGGTGCTATGCTGCTGGGGAGATTGGTGCATTTCACAAAATGGATGGCATCATGAGAAGGTAAATTTATGTGGATATATTGAAGCAACATCTCAAGACATCAGTCAGGAAGTTAAAGCTTGGGTCTTCCAAATGGACAATGACCCCAAGCATACTTCCAAAGTTGTGGCAAAATGGCTTAAGGACAACAAAGTCAAGGTATTGGATTGGCCATCACAAAGCCCTGACCTCAATCCTATTGAAAATTTGTAGGCAGAACTGAAAAAGCATGTATGAGCAAGGAAGCCTACCAACCTGACTCAGTTACACCAGCTCTGTCAGGAGGAATGGGCCAAAATTCACCCAACTTATTGTTGGAAGCTTGTGGAAGGCTACCCAAAATGTTTGACCCAAGTTAAACAATCTAAAGTCTATTTTACCAAATACTATTTGAGTGTATGTAAACTTCTGACCCACTGGGAATGTGATGAAAGAAATAAAAGCTGAAACAAATCGTTCTACTAATATTCTGACATTTCACCTTCTTAAAATAAAGTGGTGATCCTAACTGACCAAAGACAGGGAATATTTACTAGGATTAAATGTCAGGAAATGTGAAACTGAGTTTAAATGTATTTGGCTAAGGTGTATGTAAATTTCCGACTTCAACTGTATTGTACATTCTTTGTTCATCTTTATATTTTTGGACCTGAGTGTATATGTCTGGTTTATCACCTCTCTGTTTGTCTGCTGTCCTGGACTTTCCCTAACCAGTTGTAAATATTTTCTCTTTAATATACCCCTCCTTCAGTTCATCAACCTTTTCTTCTCACCTTGTCCATGCATCAATCCAGCATCCCATCTCATCTAATGTCTTTTTCAACATCCCCTTATCTCATCTGTCTGTCACCTCCCTTCCTCCACCTTTCCAGCTCCACTGTCTGGCCATCATGTGATCATGTCTTTTTATTCTGTTTGTCAGTCATCTTTTTCTATTTCACTCTATTTTTTATATTGCTTATCTTATTGATTTGTTTATTACTCTTAAACTCCCCCAGCGCATGCGCGCGCGCACACACACACAACCCATCCATCTCTTCACTCCTCTATCTGTCCATTCCTTTTGCTCTATATCTCTGTCTCTGCAGTGGTTTCTTGGTTATTACATTTTTCTCAATTGCAAGTAAGTATTTTTTGGAACTGAGGTCCAAAGTATCAACAGTAGAACAACAATGATCAAAATGCATGAACACATTTGCCCAAATTCTTGCCTTTGTATCTGGAATGCATATCTTTACACCCTTTTGCAAAACTATTAATTTAATTGGCATCAGGGAAATACTCTCCATCACGGTTGACAACTCCACAGTGCAATGAACCTTGGCGTGACGTCGGGCAACAGCCTACCATTCTCTGCTAAACAAACATCAGAGCAGTGACTCGCTCCTGCAGGTTCATGCTCTACAACATCCGTAGAGTACGACCCTACCTCACACAGGAAGCTGCGCATGTCTTAATCCAGACACTTGACATCTCCAGTCTGGCCTACTGCAACTGGCTGTTGGCTTGGCTCCTTGCTTGTGCCATCAAACCCCTGAAATGTATCCTGAACGCCGCAGCCCGCCTGGTGTTCAGCCTTCCCATGTTCTCCCATGTCACCTTGTTCCTCCGCACACTTCACTGGCCTCCAGTCGAAGCTCACGTCCACTATAAAACCATGGTACTTGCCTACGAATCAGCAAGAGGAACTACCCCTCTCTACCTTCAGGCTATGCTCAAACTCTACACTCCAAACCCGAGTACTCCGTTATGCCACATCAGGTCTCTTGGCCCTCCCATCCGTATGGGAGAGCAGCTCCCTCTCACCCCAGTCAAAGCTCTTCTCTGTCCTGGCACCACAATGGTGGAAACCGCTTCCCCTTCAAGCTAGGACCGCAGAGTCCCTGCCCATCTTCCCAAAAACATCTGAAACCCTACCCTTTAAAGAGTATCTGAAATAATCCCACAGCAGTGGTGTGTCTGTCCCAGGTAAGGTTGTGGAACTTAAATTCAAAGTTAATTAGTGAAAACAACATGAATACAATTCCCTTCACCCACTCTTGTTCTTATGACACATAAGCATTTTCAAGAAACAGTAGTCCCCATATCTATTCAATATATTTCCAAATAGTTCTGATTGATTACATTTTGTCCCCAAAATCAATGTCCACATGGTGTGACAGAATTGTGATTAAACAATGAGCCAGCATTTGGGCACCTTTGCATGGGGAGGGTTCTCTTGCATTGAGGAGGCACAGAAGACATGAGTGGAGCATGTGGTCTGAACCAACGATGTATATAAACCCTGGATTACTGATGCTATGGTTTGGCCATTGAGAGGCTTTGAAGCCACTGGTCAGCCATATTAGCACACTCCATTTGGAGCAGTCCTCCATAGTAATGACTGGAATTCTACAGTATTTCAGTTAAATGTATAAAGGAAAAAATTACATGTATTTCAGTATTTTGTTGTTGTCGTGGGGACAGTAACATATATTAGTAATCTCAAAAAAATTATACTTTAAGTAAAATGTTTGTTTTCTTAGCTCATATTATGTAATTTAAAAGTATGCATTAAGGTGTATTTAATAATAGAATAAACATGGCAAAGACTAATGTAGACATTAATGAATGCAATTCTATAGTGGTGGAGTGCCAAGATGCAGGCACAGTGGCTTCAACACAGCGCCCCCTATCAGTCATCTAGTGTGTGCCTCTGCTCCCACGGCTTCGGCTGTCGGGCCTCCCACTGGGTGTGCTTGGGTCTTTTCCATCACTAGAGGACTGTGCCATTTTGCCTTGTTGCGCAGCCAGGTACACCTCAATGTTGTGGGGGTCTACCTGAGTGATCCTGCCAGTCTTGTCTCAAAGATTAAGCCACTCGATTCTTATTACACACGGTCGGTACAGTGAAACTGCTAATGGCTCATTTTAAATTGGTTATCTTTCCTCTAATTGCTCCAACGTTATTTGGATGACTGCAGCAGGTACTTGCGGGCACCACAGGCGCATTTGGTGACTATAACCTCGACCGGTGATGCGCTGACGTCTACTTCCAATATCAGCCCTATCAACTTTATGTGCATGCCATGGTGAACACGGGTAATGGAATCAGAGTTAGATTCCGGGAGGGAGCTACCACATCCAAGGTAGGCACGCAAATTACCCACTGCTGACTCTGGGTGATAGTGGTGAAAAATAACAATACAGGACTCTTTTGAGGCCCTTCAATTCGAATGAGTACGCTTTAAATCCTTTAATGAGGATCCATTGCTGATGTTTAGAAGTTGCATTTTACAGTGGTCTGAAACTCCTGAAAGTGTAATTAATTATGTTTTAACCTTTAAACTCTGACTGCCTTTTGTGTATTGTCCATCGGTGTGACATAATGTCCTATGGGGTGACACCAATAAATATAGTTGCCTTGAACAAAATACAAAAAAAAATGTTAAGCATGAGGCAGGTGACATCATCATAATACACAAGTAAACAAATAGCTTTTTATCTAGTTTTGTCAAGTTACTTGATCTTCATTATACAACTGAAATTCCAGAATATAATTACTGATTTAAAAACAGAAGTAGCTAATGAGTAAAAATAATTTTGTCTATTTGAGAATCATTAAACATTTTTATATTAGCATTAATTGTCACACCAAAGGACAAAATCAAGGCTTAAATGCCTGAAATGGTTCATTTAAATTAGATTTTTTTTAAATGAATTGCAGCGGTGTATAAAAAAACTTTAATTATGGAATAAATATTTTTTAAACTTTTGTTTTGGCTATATGGCAACTACCCAAATACTAGTGGACAGAATTCTAAATGACTCTATTCATGTACAATATAGGGAACGATCTAGGCAATGGGGGACTTTTTTAAATATTTTTTTTATCAGGAAAAAATATTTGTGTATGACATTTTTTGTGACATATACAAAAAAAGTAGAGAGCGCCCATAATATTGCACTTCTTGATAAGTGTTTCCAATTTTGATCGTGATTATTTAGTGACTGCAAAGAAAATCTCTTGATTTAAATGGGATTTTTTTATACAAAGACTTGCTTTCTGTTTTGTTGGCTTGACTCAATGTGTTTGTATGTATGGTTGTAATCTCAGACACTCAGAACTAAAATCTTGTGTATGTGTCAGATGCTCGATTAAGTTCTGGACAGATGTTAGAAACGGGGACTACCTGAACTATTCCAATAAGAAACGCTCGTTTTCATTTTACATTTCTAAATGTTTTGCTACGGTGTTCACTAATGAATATAACCATGCTGTGAGTGGAAGGGTGACAGGGTCCATTTTCTCTCACACATTTTCTCTCACACGTCAAGTGTGCGCACACATATTCTCGTGTATTTTTTTTATCTGACTTAGTATTATTGCATTGTTGAGGAAAAGCCTGTAAGTAAGCATTTCACTGTACTGTTTACAACTTTGATTCAATTCCACACACACACTAGGAGAGATCTCTCTAATGTGAGGGAGGTCCTTTTTGTTCCTGGTATACCCTCTAGACTGGGGATAGGCTCCTGGCTGCTTGGGTTACAAACAGGACATTATACATTTTTGTCAATAACCAGACACTCTTATCCAGAGTGACTTACAGGAGCAATTAGGGTTAAGTGCCTTGCTCAAGGGTACATCGACAGATTTTTCACTTAGTCAGCTCGGGGACTCAAACCAGAGACCTTCCTTTCGGTTACTTGCCCAATGGTCTTAGCCTAGCGGTTAACTGCCTCCTAGAACGAGGATAGAAGTGTGTGTGTGTGTGTGTGTGTGTGTGTGTGTGTGTGTCAAATCAAATGTTTTTTGTCACATACACATGGTTAGCAGATGTTAATGCGAGTATAGTGAAATGTGGGTGCTTCTAGTTTCGACAGTGCAGTAATATCTAATTCACAACAACTACCTTATACACACAATTGTAAATGGATGGAATAATATATGGATGAGCGATGGCCGTGCAGCATAGGCAAGATGCAATGATTACCGTATATCCTGTCTAGGACTTGAACCCCGTTCCGCTAGCACCAAATACAAATCAACAGAAATCTCATGAATCAAATTTCTCAAACATACAAGTATTAGATACCATTTTAAAGATAAAATTCTCGTTAATCCAGCCACGGTGTCTGATTTAAAAAAAAAATACTTTACAGCGAAAGCTCCACAATCGATTGTTAGGTCACCACCAAAACACAGCCATTTTTCCAGCCAAAGAGAGGAGTCACAAAAAGCACAAATAGACATAAAATGAATCACTAACCTTTGACGATCTTCATCAGATGACACTCATAGGACTTCATGTTACACAATACAAAGTAAAGTAAATATTTATATCCAAAAATCTTATTTTACATTGGCGTGTTACGTTCAGTAGTTCCAAAACATGCAGTGATATTGCAGAGAGCCACAATTTCACAGAAATACTCATTATAAATGTTGATGAAAATTCAAGTGTTATGCATGGAACTTTAGATACACTTCTCCTTAATGCAACCGCTGTGTCAGATAAAAAAACAACTTTACAGGAAAAGCATAATCTGAGAACGGCGCTCAGAGCCCAAACCAGCCAGAGAAATATCCGCCATGTTGGGTAGTCAACATTATTCATAAATATCATTATAAATATTCACTTTTTGTTCTTCATCAGATTGCACTCCCAGGAATCGCAGTTCCACAATAAACGCTTGTTTTGTTCGATAATGTCCATTTATGTCCAATAGCTTCTTTTGTTAGGGCGTTTGGTAAACAAACCCAAAAGCGCGATCTGATCCAGTCGGACGAAAAGTTGAGCATTTTATATTAAAGGTCGAAGAAACTTGTCAAACTAAGTATAGAATCAATCTTTAGGATGTTATCATAAAAGTTCAATAATGTTCCAACCGGAGAATTCCATTGTCTGTAGAAAAGCCATGGAACGCAGGTTGCTCACATGTGGTTGACATCTAGTGGAAGCCTTAGGAAGTGCAAAATAACCGATATCCCACTGTATTCGATAGGGGTGAGTTCAAAAACTACAAACCTCAGATTTTCCACTTCCTGTTTGGATTTTTTTCTCAGATTTTTGCCTGCCATATGAGTTCTGTTATACTCACAGACATCATTGAAATAGTTTTAGAAACTTCAGTGTTTTCTAGCCAATACTACTAATAATATGCATATATTAGCATCTGGGACTGAGTAGGAGGCAGTTCACTCTGGGCACACTATTCATCCAAAAGTGAAAATGCTGCCCCCTATCCCAAAGATAATATACATATGAGATGAGTAATGTAGGATATGTAAACATTATTAAAGTGACATTATACCTTTTATTAAACCCATTTATTAAAGTGGCCAGTGATTTGGGTCTATATGTTGGCAGCAGCCTCTCTGTTAGTGATGGCTGTTTAGCAGTCTGTTGGCCTTGAGATAGAAGCTGATTTTCAGTCTCTCGGTCGCAGCTTTGATGCACCTGTACTGACCACGCCTTCTGGATGATAGCAGGGTGAACAGGCAGTGGCTCGGGTGGTTGTCCTTGATGATCTTTTTGTTCTTCCTGTGTAATTGGGTGTTGTCGGTGTCCTGTAGGGCAGGTAGTTTGCCCCCCGGTGATGCGTTGTGCAGACCGACAGGATGCTCTCGATTGTGCATCTGTAAAAGTTTGTGGGATTTAGGTGACAAGCCAAATTTCTTTAGCCTCCTGAGGTTGTGAGGTGGAAGAGGCGTTATTGCGCCTTCTTCACCATGCTGTCTTTGTGGGTGGACCATTTCAGTTTGTCCGTGATGTGTATGCCGAGGAACTTAACTTTCCATCTTCTCCACTACTGTCCCGTCGATGTGGATAGGGGGGTGCTCCCTCTGCTGTTTCCTGAAGTCCATGATCATCTCCTTTTGTTGATGTTGAGTGAGAGTTTTTTCCTGACATTACACACCTCCCTATAGGCTGTCTCGTCATTGTTGGTAATCAAGCCTGCAACTGTTGTGTCGTCTGCAGACGTGTGTGTGTGTGTGTGTGTGTGTGTGTGTGTGTGTGTGTGTGTGTGTGTGTGTGTGTGTGTGTGTGTGAGAGAGAACGAGTAGTCTCACGAACCTTCTTTGAAATCTTGAACGAGCTAAATATGAATGGCTGTCAAGAGAGACGGAGAGTATGTGTGTGGTTCAGTTCTTGCATGCGTGTGAAAGAGATGGGTGGTGGAAACAGGTTGAGAAAGAGGTGGAGAAAAGTGTTGCAAACAAATGAGCTCAGGTTGAAGAATGTCCTAGTATGTCAGTCATGTTTGTGCTAGTGTCTTCTTATGTGACTGTTGAAGATGTTCAAAACAGTAAGAAATACCATAATACTCAATACAGAAATATTTGTATTTTACTCATTTTTATTTAGCAACAATTGTATTGTATGCTTTCGCATTTTCTACCTGATTTACTTTTATCCTGCGGAAATAAATTGCTGCCTTCTCACGAACATCGAAAAAAACAACTTTCAAAATCAGACCTGCTACAATATTGTGAGTTTAACGGTAGTTTTTAGTACCTTTTAGTTTTTCAGATGTCAGATGTCTTTAAGCTGGCTATGGAACACTTCCAAGATGGAGACCTCTGAGCTTATGCATATTCTCAATGAATAATCATTGAATGCCATGACTTTCTTCTCACCATATGTTTATATCTCGCTCTGTCTCTCGGTCTCTCTCTCTCTATCTGTTCTCCTTGCAGTAAGGGTAGACTATCTTCCAACATGAATCCTGTGTACAGTCCTGTCCAGCCCGGGACACCGTACGGCAACCCTAAGAACATAGCATACGCAGGTGAGTGCCAAATCAACATCAGCAATAACAGCATCAATGCCATACCAATACTGTGTGTGTATGCATGTGTGCAGGAATGCGCATGCCCCGCCCACCTATTTCTTGTGTTTGAGGGGTGCAAAATCCACTTGTCACTTAAATCTCGCTGGATTGATTGCTTTCATTTGACACTTTCCCACTCTTGCTTGTGCCATTCTTTTTATTTTTTATTTTTTTTACCGTTAATGTAACGACAGCGGAAACATTTGACCTCTCAAATGTGACCTCTCAAACACACCAGTAATGGCTGAAATGGGCTCAATGGAACACATTGTCTTTCCGTTCAATCTATAAAAACAATAATGCTTCGTCAGGGATTAAACTCACGTTCTAGACACAGTCGCTAATGAAAGTCTACATACCCTTTGCATAGTCTTCACATTTAGCTGCCTTGACATCAAAATAGGAATACATTAGATTTCTTCCCTTCAGATCTACACATCCTACTCCACATTTTCAAAGTGAAAGACAAATTATAGAAAATCTTGCAAATAATAATAATAACAATAACAAAACAAATAGACCAGTATTGATTGCATGTCTCCAAGCACCTTTGACAGTCATTACAGATACTACCAATCTTGCACAACGCTTACGGTAACATATTCTCAGTAAATTTGTTTGGGGATCGTTGACGGACAACAATGTTCAAACCTTGTCTCTGATTTTCAAGCAGGATTTAAGTCGGGGCTGAGACTGGACCATTAAGGAGCACTCAATACCTCTTGGAACGCGTTTGTAATTGTCCCACTGAAAAATATAACTGTATCCCATGGTTAGGTTTTCAGCAGACTATGACTGGTTTTCCCCCCAACATTTTACCCGGGCTTAGCGCCTTTCATATTTTTGATCCTGACAAACTCCCCAGTCCCTTCCAGTGACAAGCATACCCATAACATGGTGTTGCCACCACAATATTTGAAAATCAAAGATCCACCACCATATTTTACAGGTATATGGTTATTTTCTGCTTATGCATTGTCATTTCGACGCCAAACCCACCACTGGTCTTTGATTTTCAAGTATTGTTGTGGCACATTTTGTTGCGTTACAGCCTGAATTTAAAATGGAATAAATTGAGATTTTTTTTATCATTGGCCTACGCACAATAGCCCATAATGTCAAAGTGGAATTATGTTTTTAAAAATGTTTACAAATGTATTACAAATGAATGCTGAACTGTCTTGAGTCAACCCCTATGTTATTGCATGCCTAAATAAGTTCAGGAGTAGAAATGTGCTTATCAAGTCACATAATAAGTTGCATGGACTCACTCTGTGTGCAATAACAGTGTTTAACACGATTTTTGAATGACTATCCCATCTCTGTACCCCACACATGCAATTTTCTGTAAGGTCCCTCAGTCGAGCAGTGAATTTCAAACAGATTCAACCACAAAGACCAGGGAGTTTTTCCAATACCTTGCAAAGAAGGGCACCTATTGGCAGATGGGTACAAAGATACAGGCATCCTTCCTAACTCAGTTGCCTGAGAGGAAGGAAACCGCTCAGAGATTTTACCATGAGGCCAATGGTGACTTTAAAATAGTTGCAGAGTTTAATGGTTGTAATAGGATCACTGAGGATGGATCAACAACATTGTGGTTACTACACAATAATAACCTAATTGACAGAGTGAAAAGTGGGAAGCCTGTGCAGAATAAAAATATTCCAAAACATGCATCTGTTTGCAACAAGGCACTAAAGTCATCTGCAAAAAATGTGGCAAAGCAATTCACTTTTTTGTCTGTAATACAAAATGTTATCTTTTGGGGCAAATCCAACACGAACACATTACTGAGTACCACTCTCCATATTGTGTTCTTGTAATCATTAAGGACTGGGGAGTTTTTCAGGATAGAAAATAAACCGAATGGAGCTGAGCACAGGTAAAATCCTAGGGGAAAACATTGTTCAGTCTGCTTTCCACCAGACACTGGAAGATGAATCCACCTTTCAGCAGCACAATAACCTAAAACACAAGGCCAAATCTACAATGGAGTTCCTGAGTGTCAAAGTTAGTTTTGACTTAAATCTGCTAGAAAATCTATGGCAACACCTGAAAATGGTTGTCTAGCAATGATCAACAACCAATTTGACAGAGCTTGAAGAATTTTGAAAAGAATAATGAGCAAATGTTGCACAAGCCATGTGTGGAAAGCTATTAGAGACTTACCCAGAAAGACTCACAGCTGTAATCGCTGCCAAAGGTGATTCTAACTTGGATTGACTCAGGGGGTTGAATACTAAGACATATTAGTGTATTATTCTTCGTAAATGTTTTTACAAATGTTAGAGTTTTTTGGACATTAGTGTATTTTGTGTAATCCATTTTAATCCCACTTTTGTAACACAACAAAATTTTGAAAAAGTCACGGAGTGTGAATACTTTCTGAAGGCACTGTATCTACCGCTACCAGTCTACCACCCCTGCACATTGTAAATATGGTTTTGGCACTGACCCTGGAACTGACTCTGTATATAGCTTGCTTATTTTCTCGTGTTTTTTGCGTTCTACTTAACTTTTTTATTTGTATAGTACTACTGATATTGATTACTGCATTGCTGGGAAAGAGCTTGCAAGAAAGACATTTCACTGTACTTGTGCATGTGACAATAAAAACTTGAAGGCGAGGTCGGTATCCTCCCAAGGCGAGGTATTAAAAACAGGGGTGTCAATAATTTTGACCTGCCTTTTCGAAAAGAAAAGTATTATTTTCTAAACAAAATCTTTCTCTGAGTACTAGTATTGTATGATATATTTTTAGCATAAAGTATAGCTCAGTAATTGAATTATTTTATACAGTAATTTTTGCTGATCTTTATCAAGGGTGTCAATAATTTCGGACTCCACTCCATATCCTTTCCCTGCTCTCTTTCTGAAAAAAATAAAATTACTTACTCTCTTTTGCGCTTTAATTCATTTGAGTTGCTTTCCATTTTCTCTCCTGTCATCCCCATGACTGGGTTTACAATGGAGATTAATTGTTTTTCGTTTTACAAGGACAGTGCAGCATTGAAGGTGTCCCCACTGATACAAACTTTGCAGTTTCTTAGTCCCTCCTCCCCTTTTCCCCATTAAGCAGACTAATGTGGGTCATAAAACGATTGGGTGCCTTCAATAGATTTTTGAAGGGGAAAACCTATGTACGGAAATGGTGTAGTGGTGGTATATTGTGATCTGTTTACAAAACAAACCCTTGTAGTAAGAATGGTAGAATGGTAATGATTAGTAAGCTCCTCTAATGGCTGGTTGGCATAATGGGCTGTTTTGTCACCGAAAGCCAAATGTCAGTGTCACCGCCTCTGTCACATACTGTATTAGGATGTATGAACCATATGCATGTAGAAGTAGTGCATCCACCACCGGATGAGTCTATGCATCAAATGAGCTGTCTGTGCAACAAAATAATAATTCACATGGTATGTCCAAAGAAAGGTGAAAAAAGGGAGGGCAGGAAAGGTGGAAATAGAAATGTGATTTCTCTGGTGGTGTTTTCCTCCACTGGCTCAGGAGGGCAGGGCTGGTTACTTGGCTTGTGATTCATAGGCCAGGCTGTTACCACATCACTGGCTTTCATAAGAGAGAGATTATTTTAAAGGTGCCCTCAGCTCTCAATGTTTTTTTTTTTCTCTAGTCGCTTCTTCCTACCCACAATGTATTGCTGCTCATCCTTAAGTTACAGCTGATCAGGGAGTTAAGAGAAAGGACAGACGCTTGCAGTGGTTGCAGTAGGCTTGTGTTATGGATGCTGTGTGGAGGGAGGCAGGAGGTACATATGCAGGAGCTCACACACATACACAGACACACATGTACACACACACCCCTGGGGACAGCAGACCAAGGGAGTGCAGTTGTCGTTCTCAGATACTGCTGACAGTAGGGATCCCTCCCTCTATTCCATTCCTCCCTCAGTTCCTCCCTCCTTTTCAGTGTCGCTCTCTCTCTACTGCTCTCTCTCTACCTCTCTTTCTCTAATTGTCTCTGGCTGATTCTCTTTTGCTCACAATTAGTCCACAGTCACACTGTTCCATAAATACGAGGGCTAATTAGTGTGTGTGTGTGTGTATAAATACTGAGGCTCTGACTGTGCGTGCGTGTGGGCTGTCGGATCAGGTTGCGTAGGTGTTGTGTAGCCTCAGGATTGAGACACACACACAGGCTGCTCCTGCATTCTATGTTATTTCCAATAATATGCTACTTTGGTTTAGTGTGATTGCTATGCGATCAGTACAATTCATAGTCATATCAATAGCACCTGTCATTATAGCATAGAGAAGGCATACATTCATAATATATAGGTCTGCCTAACCTTAAATAAATATTGTCCCTTTTCTTCCATATTCTCTCCACATTCCAGACCCCTTTATTTTGCTTATAGGCCGCCTACCATCAAGTAAATATGTCTTTATGTTCCTCTTCTATATCGTCCATACCCCATATTTTCCACTTACAGGGAAATGCTGTGTGCTTTTTAGTTTAGTTTGCATCTGATTGCTTTTTGACTATACTATAATCTAGGCTTTGCAGTGTCTTTGGATGCATCCCAAATGACACTCTATGCCCTATATAGTGCACTAGCTTTGACCAGAGCTCTATGGGCCCTGGTAAAAAGAAATGGACTATATAGGGCATAGGGTGCCATTTGGGATGCAACCAAAGACACTTCTATGCCTAGATTACTAGCGTAGTATATAGTGCACTATTCACAGTGTACAAAACATTAAGGAACACCTTCCTAATATTAAGTTGCACCCCTTTTGCCCCGACAAGATTGTGGTTATATGAAGAAACCGATAGATTAATATATATCCAAGTAACCAGGAGAGAGTGAGCGGTCCGTTACAGTGGCTTGCGAAAGTCAAATCAAATTTTATTTGTCACATACACATGGTTAGCAGATGTTAATGCGAGTGTAGCGAAATGCTTGTGCTTCTAGTTCTGACAATGCAGTAATAACCAACGAGTAATCTAACCTAACAATTTCACACCAACTACCTTACACTTGTGTGTATAAAGGGATGAAGAATATGTACATAAAGATATATGAATGAGTGATGGTACAGAACGGCATAGGCGAGAGGCAGTAGATGGTATCGAGTACAGTATATACATATGAGTAATGTAGGGTATGTAAACATTATATAAAGTGGCATTGTTTAAAGTGGCTAGTGATACATTTTTTACATCAAATTTTCCATTATTCAAGTGGCTGGAGTTGAGTCAGTATGTTGGCAGCAGCCACTCAATGTTAGTGGTGGCTGTTTAACAGTCTGATGGCCTTGAGATAGAAGCTGTTTTTCAGTCTCTCGGTCCCTGCTTTGATGCACCTGTACTGACCTCGCCTTCTGGATGATAGCGGGGTGAACAGGCAGTGGCTCGGGTCGTTGATGTCCTTGATGATCTTTATGGCCTTCCTGTGACATCGGGTGGTGTAGGTGTCCTGGAGGGCAGGTAGTTTGCCCCCGGTGATGCGTTGTGCAGACCTCACGACCCTCTGGAGAGCCTTACGGTTGTGGGAGGAGCAGTTGCCGTACCAGGCGGTGATACAGCCCGACAGGATGCTCTCGATTGTGCATCTGTTTGAGTGCTTTTGCTGACGAGCCAAATTTGTTCAGCCTCCTGAGGTTGAAGAGGCGCTGCTGCACCTTCTTCACCACGCTGTCTGTGTGGGTGGACCAATTCAGTTTTGTATTCAACCCCTTGGCATTTTTCCTATTTTGTTGCCTTACAACCTGGAATTAAAATTGATTTTTTGGGGTCTTTATATCATTTGATTAAACACCCAGATGATTGAAGATGAAGAATATGTTTTTATTGTCAAACCAAACAAGGAATAAGACAAACTGAAAACTTGAGTGTGCATAACTATTCTATTCACCCCCCAAAGTCAATACTTTGTAGAGACACCTTTTGCAGCAATTACAGCTGCAAGTCTCTTGGGGTATTTCTCTATAAGAGTGGCACAACTAGCCACTGAGATTTTTGCCTATACCTCAAGGCAAAACTGCTCCAGCTGGATGGGTTCCGCTGGTGTACAGCAATCTTTAAGTCACACCACAGATTCTCAATTGGATTGAGGTCTAGGCTTTGACTAGACCATTCCAAGACATTTAAATGTTTCCCATTAAACCACTCAAGTGTTGCTTTAGTAGTACGCTTAGGGTCATTGTCCTGATGGAAGGTGAACCTCCGTCCCAGTCTCAATTCCCCTGAAGACTGAAACAGGTTTCCCTCAAGAATTTCCCTGTATTTAGTGCCATCCATCATTCCTTAAATTCTGACAAGTTTCCCAGTCCCTGCCAGTGAAAACATCCCCACAGCATGATGCTGCCACCACCATGTTTCACTGTGGGGATGGTGGGGTGTTGAGTTTGCGACAGACATAGCGTTTCCATTGATTGACAAAAAGCTACATTTTAGTCTCATCTGAACAGAGTACCTTCTTCCATATGTTTGGGGAGTCTCCCACCTGCCTTTTGCTTATTTTTTTCTTTAAGCAATGGCTTTTTTCTTGACACTTCCGGAAGTCCCAGTTCTATGGAATGTAAGGCATAAAGTGGTCCTATGGACAGATACTCCAATCTCCACTGTGGAGCTTTGCAGCTCCTTCAGGGTTATCTTTGGTCTCTTTGTTGCCTCTCTGATTAATGCCCTCCTTTCCACTTTTTAATAATGGATTTAATGGTGCTCTGTGGGATGTTCAAAGTTTCTGATATTTTTTTATAGCTCAACCCTGATCTGTACTTCTCCACAGCTTTGTCCCTGACCTGTTTGGAGAGCTCCTTGGTCAGAATAGGTGTGTATATATACTGAGATCATGTGACACTTAGATTGCACACAGGTGGACTTTATTTAACTGATTATGTGACTTCTGAAGGTAATTGGTTGCACCAGATCTTTTTAGGGGCTTCATGGCAAAGGGGGTGAATACATATATACGCACCACTTTTCAGTTTTTTATTTTCTGGATTTTCTTTTAAACAAGTACTTTTTTTCATTTCACTACACCAATTTGGACTATTTTGTGTATGTCCATTACATGAAATCCAAATAAAAATCAATTTAAATTACAGGTTGTAATGCAACAAAATTGGAAAAACACCAAATGGGGATGAACACTTTTGCAAGGCACTGTATTCACAACAGTGAACCAATCTGTGAGTAAAGTGACACTGAGACTCGAACCCAGCACGCCATGGCTTCCCTTAGAGGAAAAGTCAAAGAACAACTTGGAGACGCAAATGAGAGCAGTTGCCAGCTGAATTATATCCAGAAAAACACATCTAAAATCCTCTCTAAATCTGTTGTTAAGTAGATTTGCTCGAAAGGAAAGTAGTCTATCGAGTCAGATATGCATATACAGGGTGGGTGAGTGGACGAACAAGACAAAAGTCAATTGTTCTGTGTGTGTGTAGGCGAGAGGGTGTGAGTGGGTGTATGTGTGGGTATGTGTCTGTGCATATGAATGGGAGAGTGGATGTGTGTGGGCGGGAGAAATGTGACGAGGCGTGGGTTGTAGAGATACAAAAGAGGTAATTAGAAACAACAATGAGATTAATGATGATTTCTGATAATAAGTTTCTATGAACATTTATATAAATCAGAATTAATCAGCAGTTGGATGGATCCTATAGCCTTCTTAGACTCAACAACTCTGAAGTAACTATCAGCAGACAAAAAAATAATCATTAAAAACAGGTCACCCAGGATGAAATATTAGATACGGTTAAAACATTTGCCTGTACAAAAGCACCAGGAATGGATGGCTTTCTCAGAAATCTATTCAACATTTTGTGACAAAGTAGCCACCTTATTTACACATGACAACACATGTCACTTAATTCAGTACTCCCTAGTTGCATGTATCAAACAGTTATTTCAGTTATATTAAAACCAGGAAAATCTGGAGTCCCTTGCTGATTTATAGACCCATAAGTTTAATTCATTGTGACAATAAAATAATAACAAAGCTTATAAGCAATAGAATGGCAAAAATATTACCAGACTTGATACATATTAATCAAACTGGGTTTATTAAAAATAGACACTTACTGTACAAACAAATACAAGAACATGTTCCAGTTTAAACCTCCTTAGGGATTCCGTAGGATCGGTGTGTCCCTATACCGGGACGGTTGTTGCTAACGTGCGCTAATGTGACTAGAATGACATTGTAAGTAACAGCAAACTTTCCAGGACATAGACATGTCTTATATGGGCAGAAAGCTTAAATTATTGTTAATCTAACTGCACTGTCCATTTTGTTGTTTGTATAGAGTGCACAACAACAAAACACTAATCACGGCAACTGGTTTGATACATTCACCTCTGAAGGTAAATAATGTACTTACATTCAGTAATCTTGCTCTGATTTGTCATCCTGAGGGTCCCAGGGATAAAAATGTAGCATAGTTTTGTTCGATAAAATCAGTTTTTATATTCAAATGTGGGAACTGGGTTCTACAGTTTGAAGCCCTGCTGTCTCTGGCTCCACACCCACCCCTCCCGGCCATCTAGATGTGTGAAAGTTAGTGTATAAGCTAATGATCCATTATGCATGACATTTCTGGGAGTGTGTAAACTTACATTTTATATTACCATATCATTTTTGTATGTTCTCTATAGTTATGTACTTAAATGTATAAATTGACCATTTTTAGGCAGACTTGATAGAAAATATTGTGCAGTATTGCAACACTTCATTGGATCAATCTGAAACTTTGCACACACACCTCTGCCATCTTGTGGCCAAGATCAAATATGTCTAGACTCCTATATTATATTATGGCCTTTCTCTTGGATTTCAAAGATTATGAAACAAAAATAAATAATAGGAAACACATGGATTTTTTTCTTTGTATTAGCTTTTACCAGATCTAATGTGTTATATTCTCCTACATTAATTCTCCTACATTCACATTTCCACAAATTTCAAAGTGTTTCCTTTCAAATGGTATCAAGAATATGCATATCCTTGCTTCAGGTCCTGAGCTACAGGCAGTTAGATTTGGGTATGTCCTTTTAGGCAAAAATTGAAAAAACTGGTCCGATTCTTAAGACGTACAATACGCAAAAAAAATGGATATAGATTTATCAATAATGGCTGTTGATGTAGAAAAGGCTTCACATCGTCTTGAATGGCCTTTTCTATTCAAATGTTGAAGTTTTCAACTTCCAGCTAAATTAATAAATATTGTATAAATGTTCTAAAGCAAAAATATACACAAATAATACATTATTTTATTATATTGCTTTACAAAGCGGCACAAGACAGGGATGTCCCCCCTCCTGTTTGTACTGTATTGAACCAGTTGCAGAAAATTAGACAGGCCCCAAACGTAACAGGTACCAGTATTGGTAAACATGAATTTAAACTAAACTAATTTGCATCACCTGACATACCTGACCAATACTGAACTCAATGTCCCCTTTGCAAAAAATATTTTCAGAATACAAAAAAACCTCAGGTTATAAAATTAACATGGGGAAAAAATAAAGAAATAATGGCAATGAGAAAAATAATAACTCGATCTACAGCAATCCTTTAAGTTGACCACAAAAAAATATTAAATACTTGGGAAGCTTAGTAAGTGACAACAAACAACACATATATAAAGAACTTTAATCCATTACTCAACAATATGAAAGCAGATCTAATTCAAATGGAATAAAGCTTTTTTTTTCTTATTTTTTTTCTCGGTGCTACCAATTACCCCACCAAAGACATTATTTTTAAAAAAGTATACTCGGTCATAAGACTTTTTTTATATGGGCGAATAAAATTCAGAGAATAAAAAGGAAAGTTTTACATCTTCCTAAGTCTTAGGGTGGTTTTAACTCGCTACCCAAGGCTTTTACTTATAACATATAGTTAAATGCACTGAGGAACAATGGGTACATATTGAAGATGCGCATGCTCATCCCCAGCATTTGAAGGTCCCCAAGAACAGAGTGGCCTCCATCATTTTTAAATGGAAGAAGTTTAGAACCTTCCAGAAGGACAACCATCTCTGCAGCACTCCACCAATCATGCCTTTATGCTAGAGTGGCCAGACAGAAGCCACTTCTCAGTAACAGGCACACGATAACCCTCTTGGAGTTTGCCAAGAGGCACCTAAAGGACTCTCAGACCATGAGATACAAGATTCTCTGGTCTGATGAAACCAAGATTGAACTCGTTGGCCTGAATTCCAAGCGTCACGTCTGGAGGAAACCTGGCACCCTCCCTACAGTGAAGCATGGTGGTGGCAGCATCATGCTGTGAGGATGTTTTCAGTGGCAGGGACTGGGAGATCAGTCAGAATCGAGGGAAAGATGAACGGAGCAAAGTACAGAGAGATCCTTGATGAAAAATATTGTAGCGTCATACCCAAGAAGTATTTTTACTGTAATCGCTGTCAAAGGGGCTTCAACAAAGTACTGAGCAAAAGGGTCTGAATACTTATGTAAATGTGATATTTCAGTTTTTTAATACATTTGCAAAAACTGTATACTTTATCATTATGGGGTACTGTGTGTAGTTTGCTTATGATAAAAACAACAATTTAATCAATTTTAGAATAAGGCTGTAATGTAAAAAAAAATGTGGAAAAAGCCAAGAGATTCTAATTCATTTTCTAAAAACCCAACAGACCTGAATACTCTCTTAATGTATGTATTTTTACTTTAACCTTTATATACCTAGGCAAGTCAGATGAGAACAAATTCTTATTTTACAATGACGGCCTACTCCGGCCAAACCTTCCCCTAACGACGCTGGGCCAATTGTGCACCGCCCTATGGAACTCCTGATCACGGTCGGTTGTGATACAGCCCGGGATCGAACCAGGGTCTGTAGTGATGCCTCTAGCGCTGAGATGCAGTGCCTTAGACCACTGAGCCACTTTGGAGCATTATATGTGGATGGGTTGCATCCACTACATTGCCCAATCCATATGTTTTATGAATCCGGTGCAGGAGGGTGGTTTAGGGCTGTAAATCACTGTGACAGGTATGTGGGGAGATGGAGGCTCCATAGAGTAATAAACTGATTTTTCTCCTCCACACAGGCACTCTGGAACACTGTCTTTTTGCTGTCCTCCCTTTGTCCTTCCATCTCACAACACACACATTCACTTGTATACTAATGTGCATTCACGTACATATACACACTCACACGCGTGCTGCACACACACACACACACTCACTCAGTGGATGATGTTCTAAATAGCTTCTATTCTCTGTCCTCAGGCTATCCTGCAGGTTATCCTCAGGCTCCTACCTACACACCCAACCTCTACCAGACTGGCAGCCCAGGCTATCCCCAAGGTAAGAACACACATGCACACATGAACATGCACGGAAACACACATCTGCGGAAACACACATCCGCGCAAGCACACACAGACATGCTTGCAAGCACACACAGACATGCTTGCAAGCACACACAGACATGCACATAAGCACAGACAAGCCTGCACACACAGTTTTATCAAACTAGAAATCCACTCTATCTCCGCAGGTAAGAATATACACACATGTAATAGAACACACACTACATGACTGAGATTGTTGGTGCATGCTATTCAAAGGTAAGAACACCTGCATGCACAGTTCTTGAGTGCATCACTCACAGCACTCCCGCAGCACGCCAGAACGTCTCAATCCACATATTCACAGTATTCATGGAATGGGATCTAGACATTGTCATGTGTCTAATCTTGGCACCTTCTCAGAACGTGGAAGGAAAAGGTGAATTTGCCCCTAGACACTGATCTTGGATCAGTTTGGCATTTTCCCCACTAATGGTTAAGATTAGGTGAGGGGATGCTGATCCAAGACCTGTACCTATGGGAAACTTCACCCCAGAGCCTTCACAATGCCTTGAGTACTCTTATGTAGAGCTGCTAAAGAGGCTTTGTTCATATTGCATCCACACAGTGCTCTAGAAAGTTCTGTTCAGATTCCCAAAGTGTGTGTGTGTGTGTGTGTGTGTGTGTGCTGTGTGTTAAGTCATAGGGAGTACATGTTGGCCATGGCCACAAAAAAGATTGTTAATAAGATAATTCCTAATTTATTTTCTGTTTTATTTGGATAAACGATTTTCAGATGTAGGCCTTAGTATGGTTGTTGGTTAAGTTTGCCCTTTGTTGTTAGATGATGGCTTGAGATGTTTGTCACTTAGTGAAACTGAAATAACCTGGGGTTGAATTGGCTTTTTATTATCATAAATACTGTAATACTATTTATCATTGAGATGTCTAGAAGCAGGTCTCTCTATCACCTCCTTGTGCTAGCTAGTACACATGAATATAGTTCCAATGTAATGCATCTCTCAACCCCTGTGCATGGAGAGGGAAGGGTTGTGTAGATACAAGGGTTGGGGTCAATTCCTTTTAAATTCAGTAAGTACATTTCAATTCAAATTTCATCCATGGTTCTCTGAGAAAAAAATGTACCTGAAATTTCAGTTTACTTCCTGAATTGACTGAACTGAGATGGAATTGACCCTAGCTGTGGTAGCTAGTGGTTTGTGTCGTGGTTGGTGGTGATCCATATTTGTTATGTGTAGTGGTTTTACTGCATTTCTCCTGGAGCTCCAGTGGGTTTGATGGGCTTCAAAGAGTGTAGTGAAATAGGTCAGTGAGAGCTGGGACAGCTGTGCCATGTTGTCGTCGACAGTGCAGTGCAGCACTGCCTTTACTGGGTTGGGTCATGTTTACTAGGCATGAAACACAAGAAAATACGTCCAAAACTAAGCCCAAGTTCTGCAATAGAGGAGTGTGTGTGTGTTGATTGTGTGAAACGTTATGTATTCTACTGTATATGTGTACTTTCTGTGTGTGTACTCTCTGTGTGTGCACACTTTGTGTATGTACTCTATTTCTGTACTGTGTGTGTGTAAAGTTTCTAGTGAAAGTCTACATAGTCTTCACATTTTGCTGCCTTAAAATGTAATCTAAAAATGTATTTGAAAATGTTTTCCTACCAATGTACACAACGTACTCCACTTTCAAAGTTAAATATAAATTATACAACATTTTCCTAATTAATACAAATTATAAAACAAAGATGTATTGATTGCGTATGTCTTCACACCCCAGAGTTAATACTTGGTGGAAGCACCTTTGGCAGCCATTACAGCTGTGAATCATTTTGAATACGATTCAACAAACTTTGCAAAACTCTTAGGGCAACATATATCCATTGTTTTTGTCAAAATTGCTCAAGCTCAGTAAACTTGTTTGGGAGTCATTGATTCACAGCAACATTCAAATTATCTCTGATTTTCAAGCAGGTTAAAGTCAGGACTGAGACTGGACCATTGAGGAACACTCAACACCATTCTGGTGTGACTTTGGCATAAACATTTGTAATTTTCCCGCTGAAAAATCCCAGGGTTAGGTATTCCGAAGACTGAGGCAGGTTTTCCTCTAACTTTTTATCTGGGGTTTACTCCTTTCATATTTATTTTGATCCTAACAAACTCCCCAGTTTCCTTCCAATGACAAACATACCAATAACATGATGCTGCCACTACAATACCAGAAAATATTTTATCATTTTTCTTTCACTTTGAAAATGTAGAGTAAGTTCTATAGATTGGTAGGAAAATTATAATTTGTTACATTTTAAAAATAATAATAATTTCAAGGCAGAAAAATGTTAAGACTGCAAGGGGTGTGTAGACTTTCTCTAGTGACTGTATGTGTACTGTTTACTCTGTGTGTATTCTCTATGTGAGTGCTTGTGTGAGTTCATTTGCATGCGGTGTGTGTTCTATTACTATCTATCCATGTCTGTCTTCTGTGTCTCTGTGTTCTATTGTATGTGTGTGTGAGCGTGTGTGTGTGTGTGTGTGTGTGTGTAATCTCTCTGTGTCTGTGTCTGGGACAGTGCTGCTGGTGAAGCAGGGCTGGCCCCAGGCCTCCGGTGCTGCAGGGGCCCTAGAGGGCTCCTATGACCTGGCCATGGACGCGGGCTCAGAGGGCCGCCAGTACCAGGCCTCAGCCGCAGCTTTCAGTAAATATGACCCTATGTACTCTACACACTCACACACAAACACAGATCCTATATGTATGCACACAGACATACACACACGTTTGTACGCACACACACGTTTGTACGCACACACAGATGTATGTACACACATGTTGCACACGCTGGCATGGCTGGGGTACATTCAATGCTGGACTGGGTTTTTGAGCTGTTGGGAAATGGGTTAGGAAAAGGTTTGGAGTAGGACAGGCTGTAGAAAGATGTGAGGTAGTGAGTGAAATCACAGGGGCAAGTGACATCTTAGGGGAAGGGGCTGTGTGTTGGCATCATGCTTGGTTTTGTGCTGTATCATATAACACGGATGCTGGATACTGCAGCAAACGTTCTTCTCACATAGGGAAACGACGTTTCAGTTGGATAGGTAATGTGTGTTTCAGTCATGAAAGTGATTTGGTGGTGTCCTAACATGAATGTAATGATCCGTGTCCTATCACCCACCAGAACGGACAGTTATGTGTGTGCGCGTGCCTGTGGGTGTTTTGAGTATTATTTGTTTTGGTTTTGGTTAACATTCTGTGTGTAGTTAGTCATCGCTAAGTTGTCTAACATGTGAAATGTTCACCATTGCAGTTGACTACCGACTGATAAATATAGAAATTACCGTGCGTCACAATAACTACTAATTATTATTTGTAGATCAGTCGGTCACAATTGACCAAAACTGCATCACGTCTGCTGCAATGTCGAACAAACCCAGCAGGTTGAGGTTTATTGTGATGAGTCTTGTCCTGGGGGAATAACTGAGGGATTTCCCCTTAGAAAGGCCAGCTGCACAGTCAACATTTGATATATTGTTAAAAATTCATGAAAGCAAAAATGTTTTTGCTCTTAATTTAAGGTTAGGGTTAGGCATTAGGTTTAGTAGTGTGATTCGGGTTAGGTTTAAAGTCAGATTTTGTGGCTTTGCCAGCTAGTGACCACTCTGCGGAGCTGTTTTCTGAACCAGATTCATGATGAAAAACACTTTGGGCATTCATACCGCTGGTTCTGCTTCAAGTCTATGGAAACCATAGACTTAGATAGACAATGCATCATTATATCTGTCCCATTATGGCGTCTGTGACAGCACGGGCAGCATGCCATTGAGACCTTTTTTATTTTACTGCTATGCGTTGGCAAACAAACAAAGGGTGCACACTGCCATCTAGAGTCTGTTGTTTGAACAAGTATAAAGCCAAGGTTGGCAATTTACTTGTCACCTGTAGTTATGGAGTATAATTCATTGGCTGATGCCTCAGGGGGACCTGGATGGAATTATGTGATCCTTCCTTAAAACTTCTTAGGGCTGAAATCCCGTTAACGGGATCGATATGACAACAGTCAGTGAAAGTGCAGGGCGCCAAATTCAAAACAACAGAAATCTCATAATTAAATTAAAACATACAAGTATCTTATACCGTTTTAAAGGTAATCTTGTTGTTAATCCCACCACAGTGTCCGATTTCAAATAGGCTTTACAGCGAAAGCACCACAAACGATTGTTAGGTCAGAGCCAAGCCACAGAAAAACAGCCATTTTTTCCAGCCAAAGAGAGGAGTCACAAAACTCACAAATAGAGATAAAATTGATCACTAACCGTTTATAATCTTCATCAGATGACACTCCTAGGACTTCATGTTACACAATACATGTATCTGTATCTCATGTATCTGAGTTTACATTGGCGCGTTACGTTCAGTAGTTCCAAAAACATCCGGTGATTTGGCAGAGAGCCACATCAATTTACAGAAATACTCATCATAAATGTTGCTGAAAATACAAGTGTTATACATGGAATTAGAGATATATTTCTTAATGCAACCGCTGTGTCAGATTTCAAAAAAGCTTTACGGAAACGGCAAACCATGCAATAATCTGAGAACAGCGCTCAGAAAACAAATAAATATATCCTCCATGTTGGAGTCAACAGAAATCAGAAATAACATTATAAATATTCACTTACCTTTGATGATCTTCATCAGAATGCACTCCAGGGAATCCCAGTTCCACAATAAATGTTTGATTTGTTCGATAGTGTCCATCATTTATGTCCAAATAGCTTCTTTTGTTAGGGTGTTTAGTGCACAAATCCAAACGCACATTCAGGTCCAGCCGAACGTTAGACGAAAAGTTATATTACAGGTCGTAGAAACATTTCAAACTAAGTATAGAATCTATCTTTAGGATGTTTTTATCATAAGTCTTCAATAACGCTCCAACCGGAGAATTCCTATGTCTGTAGAAAAGCAAAGGAACGCAGCTCCCTCTCATGTGAAATGCGCGTGACCAGTGTGTGGCGCTCTGCCAGACCTCTGACTCATTCCCCTCTCATTCGGCCTCACTTCACAGTAGAAGCCTCAAACAAGTTTCTAAAGACTGTTGACATCTAGTGGAAGCCTTAGGATGTACAACAACCAATATCCCACTGTATCTTTAATAGGGGCTGAGTTGAAAACCTACAAGCCTCAGATTTCCCACTTCCTGTTTGGATTTTTTTCTCAGGTTCTTGCCTGCCATATGAGTTCTGGTTATACTCACAGACATCATTCAAACAGTTTTAGAAACTTCAATGTTTTCTATCCAATAATACTAATAATATGCATATATTAGCAACTGGGACTGAGGAGCAGACAGTTTACTCTGAGCACCTTATTCATACAAGCTACTCAATACTGCCCCCAGCCATAAGAAGTTAACCCATAGGAAGTCCCAGCCAGTTGACTACTTCAAAATCGTGAAAGTACTCAGTGGCTCTGCCCATGCTAAAACAGGCTTTTGGGCTCTAGAGTCCTATATCTACGTCTGTGGTAGAAACTCAGCAGAAAGTGTTCATGGGTAGTGTAGTTCTGCATGACCAACTCCATGGTCCAGGGACTAGATAACCTCATACACTTATATGCATGGTTGACATCATTTACATGTCTTGAGCCCTCATCATTTTGTATCATTGAAAGGGGTTAATGGTAGAAGATGAGTAGTCACCTTGTATCTCCCAAGTTAGGCCTAGATAAGCTTTCACTACAAATGGACTAATTAATTTATATGTATATTGTATAATGATATATTTTATATATTTTTGCCAAAGGTAACTGACAAAATAATGGAAACGCTTGAGTAAATGAGGGATTCAAAGTATATTGCAAGCAGGTGCTTCCACACAGGTGTGGTTCCTGAGTTAATTAAGCAATTAACATGCCATCATGCTTAGGGTCATGTATTAAAATGCAGGGTAGACCATTATTTTGTCTAGCATGGCTATGCCCCCAAGGGTTGACAATGCCCCCATCCACAGGTCACGGGTGGTCACTGAATGGTTTGATGAGCATGAAAAATATGTAAGCCATATACCATGGCCGGCACAGTCACCAGATCTCAACCCTGTAAAGCTTAGAGAGGATCTCATGTCAAATGCTGTTGAAGTAATTGGCTACAGGTTCACCTGCCTCATCTAAAGCCTGTTCTGGTGGGAAGCTGCTACAGACCACCAAGTGTTAACAGTTAGTATCTGGATAATATGTGTGAAAGGCTTGATAATATATGTGGTATCAACAAAGGTATATTTTCTGGGTGATCTAAATATTGACTGGCTGCTCACTCAAGAAAAAGCTTCAAACTGTAACCATGCCTGCAACCTGGTTCAGGTTATCTATCAGTCAACTACCATGGTATTTACAAACAACAGGAATAAAATCATCCACATGTATTGATCACATCTTCACTAATGCTGCATAAATCTGCTCTAAAGCAGTATCCAAATCCATTGGATTTAGTGATCATTATATAGTAGCCATATCTAGGAAAACCAAAGTTTCAAAGGCTGGGCCTAATATAGTGTATAAGAGGTCATATAATAAGTGTTGTAGTGATTCCTACGTGGAAGATCTGTGGTGTGTAACGAGGGGCAACCAGACGCTGCAGTTGACACATTAACAAAATAAATAGCTTATTCCAGTTACTAATAAGCATGCGCCTATTAAGGCAATTACTGTAAAAACTGTTAAAACCCTGTAGATTGATGAGAAATTGAAACATTGTATGGTTGATTGATGAGGGAAAAGGAATGGCAAATAAGTCTAGCTGCACAGCCGATTGGCTAACATGCTGTAAATTGAGAAATCATGTGACTAAACAAAAATAAGAAGAAAATACTATGAAACAAAGATGCATGATAAGAAGAATGATAGTTAAAAAGCTTTGGAGCACCTTAAATTACATTTTGGCCAAAAGTACAAACTCTGCTTCATCATTCATTGACTCAGATGGCTCATTTATCACAAAACTCACTGATATTGCCAACTACTCTAAAGATGTTTTTCATTGGCAAGGTTAAAATCCTTAGGCATGACATGCCAATAACAAACCCTTAACTTTTTCCACATTTTGTTTTGTTACAGCCTTATTCTAAAACAAATTAAATGTTTTTCCCCCCCATCAATCTACACACAATATCCCATAATGACAAACCAAAAACTGTTTTTTACATTTTTTTGCAAATGTATTTATAATTAAATTTTTCACATTTACATAAGTATTTAGACCGTTTACTTAGTACTTTGTTGAAGCACCTTTGGCTGTGATTGAAGCCTTGAGTCTTCTTGTGTATGACATTTGGGCAGGTTCTACCATTCTTCTCTGCAGATCCTCTCAAGTTCTATTAGGGTGGATGGGGAGTGTTGCTGCACAGCTATTTTCAGGTCTCTCCAGAGATGTCAGTTTGGGTTCAAGTCCGGGCTCTGGCTGGGCCACTCAAGGACATTCAGAGACTTGTCCAGAAGCCACTCTTGCATTGTCTTGACTTTGTGCTTAGGGTTGTTGTCCTGTTGGAAGGTGAACCTTCACCCCAGTCTGATATCCTGAGTGCTCTCAAGCAGGTTTTCATCAAGGATCTCTCTGTACTTTGCTCCATTTATCTTTCCCTCAGCCTGACTAGTCTCCCAGTCCCTGCCGCTGAAAAATATCCCCACAGCATGATGCTGCCACCACAATGCTTCACTGTAAGGATGGTGCCAGGTTTCCTCCAGACTTGACGCTTGGCATTCAGGCCAAAGAGTTCAATCTTGGTTTCATCAGACCAGAGAATCTTGTTTCTCAAGGTCTGAGAGTCCTTTAGGTGCATTTTGGCAAACTCCAAGAGGGCTGTCATGTGCCTGTTACTGAGGAGTGGCTTCCGTCTGGCCACTCTACCATAAAGGTCTGATTGGTGGAGTGCTGCAGAGATGGTTGTCCTTCTGGAAGTTTCTGACCTCTCCACAGAAGAACTCCAGAGCTTTATCAGAGTGACCATCGACTTCTTGGTCACCTCCCTGACCAAGGCCCTTCTCCCCGATTTCTCAGTTTGTCCCGGCAGCCAGCTCTAGGAAGAGTCTTAGTGATTCCAAACTTCTTCCATTTAAGAATGATGATGGCCACTGTGTTCTGGGGGACCTTCAATGCTGCAGACATTTTTTTGGTGCCCGTCCCCAGATCTGTGCCTTAACAAAATCCTGTCTCGAAGATCAATGGGCAATTCTTTCGACCTCATGGCTTGGTGTTTGCTCTGACATGCACTGTCAACTTTGGAACCTTACATAGACAGGTGTGTGCCTTTCCAGATCATGTCCAATCAATAGAATTTAACACAGGTGGATTCCAATCAAGTTGTTGAAACATCTCAAGCGTGATCGATGGAAACAGGATGCACCTAAGCTCAATTTCGAGTCTCAGCAATGGGTCTGAATACTTATGTAAATAAGGTATTTGTTTATTTTTTTAAATACATTTGCACAATGTTTTAACCTGTTTTCGCTTTGTCATTATGGGTTATTATGTGTAGATTGAGATTTAAAAACAAAGCTGTAACGTAACAAAATGTGTAAAAATGGAAGGGGTCTGAATACTTTTCGAATGCGCTGTACACATCCATGCATAACTGACCGAGTTATGAAAGACAGGCATTGTAATTTTTAATTCTGTAAACTAAGTGTCGAAGAGGTGATTTTTTGTTTGTTGTCTATCAACAATGACAGGCCACCTGGGTCTGACAACTTGGTTGGAAAATGACAGGATGATAGCGGACGATATCGCCACTCTTATGTAGCAAAATTTCAAATTGTGTTTTTTTTTTTACATTGAATTAAAGTAGAGACTCAGAGCTAGAAAATTATATATCATACACTGCATTTGAGGAACAATGGGGAAAGTAATTCTGCTTTGAAAGTTGATCAACCCCATTTAAAAAAAGGCCCTTGAATGTTTTGGTACACCTACTGGCGAGCTCTTCTTTGTCTACACCCATTCAGCATCATTCACATCCTATTACACCTTAGTCCCACCCATCTCTTTAAGGATTCACAAGTGAGGCCATGTGCTAAACAGAGTGAGTAGTGTAGTAAACAACCAAAGATTAAGACTAATTGTGATTTCAGGACTAATTGTGTTTAAAAGTAGTAGCCTACAATAAGGGAAAAACCCCAGGTAAATTATATATTTTATCTAGTCCTTGGCCTATATCCTAATCTGACTTTGGTGCAGGTCATGTTGTTCTTCACATCACCATCTCTGGTATACAAAAACTATATGAAATAAAATCTACTCAAAATGGTCTATGACTAGGGTGGCTTTGACAATTTTTAGGGCCTTCCTCTGACACCGCCTGGTATAGAGTTCATTGATGGCAGGAAGCTTGGCCTCGTTGATGTACTGGGCCGTACGCACTACCCTCTGTAGTGCCTGCATTGCGATCAGAGGCCGATCAATTGCCATACCAGGCAGTGATGCAACCCATCAGGATGCTCTCGATGGTGCAGCTGTAAAACCTTTTGAGGATCTGAGGACCCATGCCAAATCTCAGTCTCCTGGGGGAAATTGGTTTTGTTGTGCTCTCTTCACGACTGTGGACGACTGGACTAGGGATGCATGATATATCGGTGAACATATCGGAATCGGACGATATTAGCTAAAAATGCCAACATCGGAATTCCCCGATGTCTACTTTAACGCCCCAATGTGCAAAACCGATGTCAAAGCTGACGTGCACTGTCTTAAAAATGAGGGTTATTTTAGATGATGTCACCTAGCTATATAAACTCAGCAAAAAAAAGAAACGTCCTCTCACTGTAACTGCATTTATTTTCAGCAAACTTAACATGTGTACATATTTGTATGAACATAAGATTCATGAACTGAACAAGTTCCACAGACATGTGACAAACAAAAATGGAATAATATGTCCCTAAACAAAGGGGGGGGAGTCAAACTCAAAAGTTAGTCAGTATCTGGTTTGGCCACCAGCTGCATTAACTACTGCAGTGCATCTCCTCCTCATGGACTGCACCAGAGTTCTTGCTGTGAGTTGTTACCCCACGCTTCCACCAAGGCACCTGCTATTTCCAGCACATTTCTGGGGGGAATGGCTCTAGCCCTCACACTCCAATCCTACAGGTCCCAGACGTGCTCAATGGGATTGAGATCCGGGCTCTTCGCTGGCCATGGCAGAACACTGACATTCCCGTCTCGCAGGAAATCACGCACAGAACGAACAGTATGGCTGGTGGCATTGTCATGCTGGAGGGTCATGTCAGGATGAGCCTGCAGGAAGGGTACCATGTAAGGGAGGAGAATGTATTCTCTAACGCACAGCATTGAGATTGCCTGCAATGACAACAAGCTCAGTCCAATGATGCTGTGACACACCACCCCAGACCATGACAGACCCTCCACCTCCAAATTAATCCCGCTCCAGAGTACAGGCCTCGGTGTAATGCTCATTCCCTCAACGATAAACGCAAATCCGACCATCACCCCTTGTGTGACAAACCGCGACTCGTCAGTGAAGAGCACTTTTTGCCAGTCCTGTCTGGTCCAGCGACGATGGGTTTGTGCCCATAGGCGACGTTGTTGCCGGTGATGTCTGGTGAGGACCTGCCTTACAACAGGCCTACAGCCCTCAGTCCAGAGGCTCTCAGCCTATTGCGGACAGTCTGAGCACTGATGGAGGGATTGTGCGTTCTTGGTTTAACTCATGCAGTTGTTGTTGCAATCCTGTACCTGTCCCGTAGGTGTGATTTTCGGACGTACCGACCCTGTGCATGTTGTTACACGTGGTCTGCTACTGCAAGGACGGTCAGCTGTCCGTCCTGTCTCCTTGTAGCTCTGTCTTAGGCGTCTCACAGTACGGACATTGCAATTTATTGCCCTGGCCACATCTGCAGTCCTCATGCCTCCTTGCAGCATGCCTAAGTCACGGTCACGCAGATGAGCAGGGACCCTGGTCATCTTTCTTTTGGTGTTTTTCAGAGTCAGTAGAAAGGACTCTTTAGTGTCCTAAGTTTTCATAACTGTGGCGTTAATTGCCTACCGTTTGTAGGCCGTTTGTGTCTTAACGATCGTTCCACAGGTGCATGTTCATGGTTCATTGAACAATCTGGGAAACCGTGTTTAAACCCTTTACAATGAAGATCTGAAGTTTTGGGATTTTACGAATTATCTTTGAAAGACAGGGTCCTGAAGATGTCCTGAGTTTAGTTAGCTAACTATAGCTTCTGAAACAGATTGTCATTTTGCTATGTTTTTGTGGAAGAACATTGTTTTCACCCATGAGCTTTTTATGACCAGCACTGTAAGTGCGCAAGACAACTTTATCAGCATCATAGCGTACGTATTGCTGAATAGTTGTGATAATTGAAATACGTATGTTAGTGTAATCAATGTGTAATAACTATGTAAAAAATTGTATGAACGCGTTAAATTATTATGTGACGTGCAGTCATATTCAGGTCCTGATTGGTCAACAAGCTTATTTGACAGGCAAAGACCCAAACAGCGTTCCATAGTATGAGAAATCCTGGTTGAGAATGAAACGACTGAACAAATGAACAACGAAACAGCACAGAAAGTAAGTGAAAGAAATAGGTTTGATTATGTTTTACTGGTAATGGGGACATACGTAAATGCCAACACAAAAACTTTTTTGTGTGTGTGTGTGTGTGTAACCTTTATTTAACAAGGCAAGTCAGTTAAGAACAAATTCTTATTTACAATGACGGCCTACCTTGGCCAAATCCGGACGACGCTGGGCCAATTGTGCACCGCCCCTATGGGACTCCCAATCACAGCCGGATGTGATACAGCCTGGATTCGAAATGGTGACCGTAGTGACGCCTCTTGCACTGAGATGTAGTGCCTTAGACCGCTGTGTATGTGTGTGTGTGTTATCTATTTAACTGTACTAGATTGCTTAAATGGCTGCTAAAATTAAAAAATATATTTTATCGGTATTTGGTAAGGAAAATATTGGATATCGGTATCGGCCAATAATGTCATAGCGGTGCATCACTAGCTTGGACCAGGTTAGTTTGTTGTGGATGCCTAGAGAGTTTATCTGTATCTCATGATAAGCTGTATACCACACTACCTCAGACGAGCAAAACCTCGAGACTTTCTTAGATATCGTACACAAGCTGTTGTTTACAAATATGCACAGGCCCCTGCCCCGTGTCTTACCAGAGGCTGCTGTTCTATCCTGCCGATTGTGTATAACCAGCCAGTTGTATGTTATTGATGTCGGCTTTCAGCCACGACTCTGTGAAATATAAGATATTACGGTTTTTAATGTCCCGCTGGTAGGATATACGTGCTTTCAGTTCGTCCCATTTATTTTCCAGCGATTGAACGTTAACTAACAGTACAAGGCACCACAATCTCTTTCCACGAAATCTCAGTTTTTCTCCAGCGAATGACTGGGATGAGGGCCTGTTTGGGTGTTTGGAGTATATCCTTCCCGTCCGACTCATTAAAGAAAAATTATTAGTCCAATTCGAGGTGAGTAAACTGCTGTTCTGATGTCCAGAAGCTCTTTTCGGTCATAAGAGACGGTAGCAGCAACATCATGTACAAAATAAGTTACAGGTGGTGGGTTTGGCCTTCGAAAGAACAATGCATATGCAGAAAATACCTTAACCTCTCTGGGATATGTGAAGGCAAACGATGCTATTATCTGAGGATAGCACCTCCATAAACAAAGAGAGGAACCATTAATCAAACCCTGCAGGCGTGACACAAAACGCAGAATAAAAATATAATACATGCCTAACCTTTGACGAGCTTCTTTTGTTGGCACTCCAATATGTCCCATAAACATCACAAATGGGTCCTTTTGTTTGATTAATTCCATTGATATATATCCAAAATGTCCATTTATTTGGCACGTTTGATCCAGAAAAACACCTGTTCCAACTTGCGCAACGTGACTACAAAATATCTCAAAAGTTACCTGTAAACTTTGCCAAAACATTTCAAACTAATTTTGTTATACAACTTTTAGGTATTTTTTAACGTAAATAATCGAAAAAATTGAAGACTGGATGATCTGTGTTCAATACAGGAAGAAAACAAACTGTAGCATGCTTTCTGGTTACGCACCTCTATCTAACAGTACACTTCAAGTGACCCTCGTTCAAGATGGCCGTACTTCTTCATTACATAAAGGAATAACCTCAACCAATTTATATAAAGACTGTTGACATCCAGTGGAAGCGATAGGAACTGCAAGAAGGTCCCTTAGAAATCTGGATTCCCAATGAAAACTCATTGAAAAGAGTGACCTCAAAATATATATCTGAGTGGTTTGTCCTCTAGGTTTCGCCTGCTAAATAAGTTCTGTTATACTCAGACATGATTCAAACAGTTTTAGAAACTTCAGAATGTTTTCTATCCAAATCTACTAATACTATGCATATCTTATCTTCTGGGGATGAGTAGCAGGCAGTTGAATTTGGGCATGCATTTCATCCGGACATGAAAATACTGCCCCCTGTCACCAAGAAGTTAACTATCTTGTGTCTAGCTCTTTTAATAAACGTAGGATAGGCCTAAATTCCCTTCTCTCTCCATTTGATAGGCTATTTATATGATTTTGGGCAAGACTACCCTACACTTCATCCAGATCAAACAATGAATGAATCTAACGGAGTTCCATGTCCTAAAGTTGCCACTTTAAAAATAAAATAATTAGTCAGTCTATAGACAGGTTAGCTGAGAACATCACGGAACGATGTGCAAGCTTCAATGGGACAGAAGGCCGTGTGTAGCTAGCAGAAATGACAAACTGCCATGTGGGGAATTTAAAGTGGCACGTTTCATCTTGTTCTTAATAGCAGGAATTGTTTTGAGTTTTCACTGATGTCATGTCTATGCTAATATGACTCAAATTAGATATCCAACAACTGCAACGAAGTATTTGAGAATCAGGTGCTCATTGTGCAACTTAATGTTTTAAATAAACGTTGGATACCATATTTTACATGTCAATTTAAGCCAACCCTGTCTGTTTTGCCCCGTAGTTGCGCACACATTGGATTTGTTGCTAAACAACCAACCCGTCTACAGGCCTAGGCATAGCATAAGGAATGCGCTGAGAGTCAGGAAGCAAGTTCAGGGCGTGAGTGTTTTTAATAAATTAACAAACCATGAAACAGAGTCAATAACACCTGAGGAAAGAACCAAGGGTAGTGACGGATATATGGAAGATAATCAAGGAGGTGATGGAGTTCAGGTGAGTGTCATGAGGCGCTGGTGCGCAAGACGATGGTGACAGGTATGCGGGATAATCAGCAGCCTAATGAACTAGAGGCCGGAGAGGGAGTATATGTGACACATTGGCTATTTTCAATCACAGATTTATGAGAGATCAAGAGATTGAACAAACAATACTAAGAGAGGAGGATAAGGCAAATAGTCATTATTATCCAGTTCTGAAGACAGTAGACTTTGCTTCTATCTAGCCCATGATTTATAACTTAACTCACTAAAGTAAAACATCCCGTTCCTCATCAGTTGACGGTCACTTTTCTCCATAATGTGCGTGCCACACAGATGCAGTGTCACGTGTGCTCCCTCCCCGGCCTCTAGGTCACCAGGCTGCTCATTATGGTGCACACCTGTCACCATCGTTATGCGCACCTGCGCATCATCAGACTCACCTGGACTCTATCACTTCCTTGATTACCTGCCCTATATATGCCACTACCTTTGGTTCTTTCCCCAGGCATTATTGTTACTGTTTCATGTCTGTGCGGCGTTCGTGGTTTGTTTATTGATTAAATCAATCACTCACTCACTCCCTGAACTTGCTTCCCGACTCTCAGCGCACATCGTTACATGCAGACAGACGCACACAAACTTGTTTCATGCTGAAGCTCCACCAGTAGTCTCTGTCCAGGGTTCCAAAACCATTATCTCTCATGATTCGTACAGTTGTAGCATGTGTTTTTTGCGCTATAGCCCAATGTTTTTTTTAGCAGCATTTTGTTTATAATATATATATATATATGATTATGTTGGCCAATAGAGGGCATTACCATTATATATCCCAATGTTTTGTGAGTACGTAATCGCAAAACAAAAAAAGTTGCCCAACCAGCGCTTTGGAGCAGGCAGAATGTTTTCGTGTTATTTAGTCAGTGAGACGTGTGCCCTCACTGTTCTGCTCCTTCAATGAGACACTGAATCTCAAGAGAATGACAAATGATCTGAAAACTGAAACTAGGTCTCTCACCCCATCTTTTCTTCCCCTCTCTTTCTGCCCCTCGCTTTCTCTTTCTGCATCTTTCCCTTTCCCCTCCTGATATCTCTCTTCTTCTCTATCTTGCCCCCCTCGCTTTCTCTCACATCTAGGATACACTGCTGGGACACCCTACAAGGTGCCCCCTGGCCAGTCCACTGGGGCGCCCCCTCCGTACTCCCCATCCCCTAACCCCTACCAGACGGCCATGTACCCAATCAGAAGTGCCTATCCCCAACAGAACCTCTACGCTCAGGTAAGGACCTGACATGGGCTCTATTCACTGGGGTTGGTTGTCTGTTAATATCGCCTACCTGCCTCTAAGACGTGATTGATTTACTCCCTGTACTTGTTTTTGGATTGTTAGTAGACGGCTAGCTTGCTGAGTAAAATGATCTGTGCTATAAAAGTAAGAGGTCAATTCTCCCTTTGTTCCTTTTCTCTCACTTCTTTCTCTTCCTCCCTATCCTCTCTCTCTCTCTGCCCACCCTCTCGCTTGCCCTCTCGCTCCTTTATTGTATTATCTCCTTCTCTCTCTACCTTCTTCCTCTCTCTCTCCCCTCCCTCCCTATCTCAGATCAATTCAAGATGCTTTATTGCCATGACATACATTCTTCAATATTGAATATTGCCAAGGCAATATTCCAAAAACCACTTATATCTTCTCTTCTCTTTCTCTCAGGGTGCGTACTACACACAGCCGATGTATGCGGCTCAGCCTCACGTTATCCACCACACAACAGTGGTGCAGCCCAACAGCATCCCCTCCACCCTCTACCCTGCCCCTGTCCAACAACCCCGCTCCAACGGCCATATGGCCATGGGCATGGTAGCCGGCACAACCATGGCCATGTCTGCTGGTAAGAAGTCAACACTCAACTACTAGGGTTGAAAAATTCCCAGATTTTCCAGAAATCCCAATTGGAATATTTGTGGAATCAGGAGGTAATAACTAGGAAATACTACAACCAAGATTTCTGTAAAAACCTGGGAATTTTGGGAAAGGTATTTGAATTTTCAACTCTACAAACAACTCAAAAAAATTGTTCACACTATAATTTGCAGTCATGTTTCTGTTTGGGGTGAAGGCTCTGTGTTTATAACAACTTTATAACAGTACTCGGCAACCAGCGTGTTTCCTTAATGATAACTGTCTGTCCATTGTTACCATGGTGACCTCTGTCTGATTGACCCTCTCTGCCCAGGTACTCTGCTGACCACGCCTCAGCATGCCACTCAGCACATCGGTGGGCATCCGGTCACCCTGCCAACGTACCGGCCCCAGGGGACGCCTGGGTATAGCTATGTGCCTCCTCACTGGTAGACCCCACTGGACCCCATTCATGTAAGTTACTGTTCCTATAACCCAATGTTATCCCAGTCTATGGTTAGGAGAGTTAAGGGTCGATGCATAAGTGCTTAGATTTTGTATGCATTTTTTATTATGATAACTCTAATTTTGAGTAATTGTTACATTTGCTTTTGGAAAATGATTTGCAAGACACGTGATATTTTCTTTGTAAATTACATGTACTGTGTGTATAGATAGACGTGTGTAGTATATATACAGTGGGGCAAAAAAGTATTTAGTCAGCCACCAATTGTGCAAGTTCTCCCACTTAAAAAGATGAGAGAGGCCTGTAATTTTCATCATAGGTACACTTCAACTATGACAGACAAAATGAGAAAAGAAATCCAGAAAATCACATTGTAGGATTTTTAATGAATTTATTTGCAAATTATGGTGGAAAACAAGTATTTGGTCACCTACAAACAAGCAAGATTTCTGGCTCTCACAGACCTGTAAATTCTTCTTTTAAGAGGCTCCTCTGTCCTCCACTCGTTACCTGTATTAATGGCACCTGTTTGAACTTGTTATCAGTATAAAAGACACCTGTCCACAACCTCAAACAGTCACACTCCAAACTCCACTATGGCCAAGACCAAAGAGCTGTCAAAGGACACCAGAAACAAAACTGTAGACCTGCACCAGGCTGGGAAGACTGAATCTGCAATAGGTAAGCAGCTTGGTTTGAAGAAATCAACTGTGAGAGCAATTATTAGGAAATGGAAGACATACAAGACCACTGATAATCTCCCTCGATCTGGGGCTCCATGCAAAATCTCACCCCGTGGGGTCAAAATGATCACAAGAACGGTGAGCAAAAATCCCAGAACCACACGGGGGGACCTAGTGAATGACCTGCAGAGAGCTGGGACCAAAGTAATAAAGCCTACCATCAGTAACACACTATGCCGCCAGTGACTCAAATCCTGCAGTGCCAGACATGTCCCCCTGCTTAAGCCAGTACATGTCCAGGCCCGTCTGACGTTTGCTAGAGAGCATTTGGATGATCCAGAAGAAGATTGGGAGAATGTCATATGGTCAGATGAAACCAAAATATAACTTTTTGGTAAAAACTCAACTCGTCGTGTTTGGAGGACAAAGAATGCTGAGTTGCATCTAAAGAACACCATACCTACTGTGAAACATGGGGATGGAAACATCATGCTTTGGGGCTGTTTTTCTGCAAAGGGACCAGGACGACTGATCCGTGTAAAGGGAAGAATGAATGGGGCCATGTATCGTGAGATGTTGAGTGAAAACCTTCCATCAGCAAGGTCATTGAAAATGAAACGTGGCTGGGTCTTTCAGCATGACAATGATCCCAAACACACCGCCCGGGCAACGAAGGAATGCCTTCGTAAGAAGCATTTCAAGGTCCTGGAGTGGCCTAGCCAGTCTCCAAATCTCAACCCCATAGAAAATCTTTGGAGGGAGTTGAAAGTCCGTGTTGCCCAGCAACAGCCCCAAAACATCACTGCTCTAGAGGAGATCTGCATGGAGGAATGGGCCAAAATACCAGCAACAGTGTGTGAAAACCTTGTGAAGACTTACAGAAAAAGTTTGACCTCTGTCATTGCCAACGAAGAGTATATAACAAAGTATTGAGATCAACTTTTGTTATTGACCAAATACTTATTTTCCACCATAATTTGCAAATAAATTCATAAAAAATCCTACAATGTGATTTTCTGGATTTGTAAAAATTATTTTGTCCGTCATAGTTGAAGTGTACCTATGATGAAAATTACAGGCCTCATCTTTTTAAGTGGAAGAACTTGCACAATTAGTGGCTGACTAAATACTTTTTTTGCCCCACTGTACATATATCACATTTACATAACTGTTCAGACCCTTTTTTCAGTACTTTGTTGAAGCCTTGAGTCTTCTTGGGTATGACTTTACAAGCTTGGCACACCTGTTCTTCTCTGCAGATCCTCTCAAGTTATGTCAGGTTGGATGGGTAGAACACTGCATAGCCATTTTCAGGTCTCTCCAGATATGTACGATCGGGTTCAAGTCCGGGCTCTGGCTGAGCCCCTCAAGGACATCCAGAGACTTGTCCCGAAGCCACTCCTGCATTGTCTTGGCTGTGTGCTTAAGGTTGTTTTCCTGTTGGAAAGTGAACCTTCTCCCCAGTCTGAGGTCCTGAGTGTTCTGGAGGAGGTTTTCATCAAGGATCTCTCTGTACTTTGTTCATCTTTCTCTCAATCCTGACTAGTCTCCCGGTCCCTGCCGCTGAAAAACATCCCCACAGCATGATGCTGCCACCACAATGCTTCACCGTAGAGATGGTGCGAGGTTTCCTCCAGACGTGACACTTGCCATTCAGGCCAAAGAGTTCAATATCGGTTTCGTCAGACCAGAGAATATTGTTTCTCATGGTCTTTAGGTGCCTTTAGGTAAAGTCCAAGCAGGCTGTCATGTGCCTTTTACTGAGGAGTGGCTTCTGTCTGGCCACTCTACCATAAAGGCCTGATTTGGTGCAGAAATGGTTGTCCTTCTGGAAGATTCTCCCGTCTCCACAGAGGAACTCTGGAGGTTTGTCAAAGTGACTATTGGGTTGTTCGCCACCTTCCAGACCAAGGACCTTCTCCCCCGATTCCTCAGTTTGGCCGGACGACCATTTCTAGGTAGAGTCTTGGTGGATCCATAACTTCTTCCATTTAAGAATGATGCCAGTCACTGTTCTTGGGGACCTTCAATGCTGCAGAAATGTTTCGGTACCCTTCCCCATATTTGTGCCTCGACACAATCCTGTCTCGACCCTCTACGGACAATTCCTTCAACCTCATGGCTTGGTTTTTGCTCTGACATGCACTGTAAACTGTGGGACCTTATATGGACAGGTGTAACTTTCCATATTTTTTATTTAATTTTTAATTTTTTTTAACCTTTATTTAACTAGGCAAGTCAGTTAAGAACAAATTCTTATTTACAATGACGGCCTAGGAACAGTGGGTTAACTGCCTGTTCAGGGGCAGAACGACAGATTTGTACCTTGTCAGCTCGGGGACTTGAACTTGCAACCTTTCGGTTACTAGTCCAACGCTCTAACCACTAGGCTACCCTGCCGCCCCATATCATGTTTAATCAATTGAATTTACCACAGGTGGACTCCATTCAAGTTGTAGAAACATCTCAAGGATGATCAATGTAAACAGGATGCACCTGAGCTCAATTTTGAGTGTCATAACAAAACGTCCAAATACTGTAAATACGGTATTTCTTTATTTTTATTTTTTTTGCAAACATTTCTAAAAAACCTGTTTTCGCGTTCTCATTATGGGATATTGTGTGTAGATGGATGATGAACAAAAAATGATTCAATTTTAGAATAAGACTGTAACATAAAAAAGTGTGGGAAAAGAGAATACTTTCCAAATGCACTGTATATACTTTTCCCACATTTAGTTTGTTACAGCCTTATTCTAAAATTGATTAAATAAATAAAAAATCAGCAGTTTACACACAATACCCCATAATGACAAACCGAAAACAGGTTAGAAATGTTTTCAAATAAATAAAAACTAAAGAACAGAAATACCTTATTTACAAAATTATTCAGACCCTTTGTTATGAGACTTGAAGTTGAGCTAAATTCAATTGATTGGACAGTTCCTCTGTGGAGATGGGAGAAACTTCCAGAAGGACAACCATCTCTGCAGCACTCCACCAATCAGGCCTTTATGGTAGAGTGGCCAGACGGAAGCCACTCTTCAGTAATAGGCACATGTCACTCTGACTCTCAGACCATGAGGAACAAGATTCTCTGGTCTGATGAAACCAAGATTGAACTCTTTGGCCAGAATGCCAAGCATTACGTCTGGAGGAAACCTGGCACCATCCCTATGGTGAAGCATGGACCTCAGACTGGGACAGGACATGACTTAAACCCGGTCAAACAGCTCTGGAGAGACCTGAAAATAGCTCTGCAGCGACGCTCCCCATTCAACCTGACAGAGCTTGAGAAGATCTGCAGAAAAGAATGAGAGAAACTTCCAAAATACAGGTGTGCCAAGCTTGTAGCGTCATCCTGAAGAAGAATCAAGGCCGTAATCACTGCCAAAGGTGCTTCAACAAAGTACTATTTAAAGGGTCTGAATACTTATGTAAATGTTATTTCAGTGTTTTATTTGTAATAAATTAGCAAAGATTTCAACAATCTGGCTTTTGCTTTGTCATTATGGGGTATTGTGTGTAGATTGAGAAAAAAATAACTATTTTATCAATTTTAGAATAAGGGTGTAACGTAACAAAATGTGGAAAAAGTCAAGGGGTCTAAATACTTTCCGAATGCACTGTATATAATACATTGTTCATGTGAAATTTTTCTTCTCCATCCCTCTACTTCTCTCCATCTCTCTCTGTACCTCTTTCCCCTCAGATCGGGAGTCAATATCACTCACAATAACTCAAGTCTTACATTGGTGCAGGAGGCCTGGCATACAAGCACCAAGTTTGTCTGCAAGAACAAAAAACTAAAGTGCAAGGATCACTTTATGCATTCTTTTGTGATTTGGAAAAGCTGCTTTTTCATGTTTTTATTATTTTTGACCAGCCTCAGTTTTTTGGGGATTAGTTTCTTTGATTTTTGACTCTCTCTTATAATCCAGACACACACTGACCAACAGTATGGTACATTTATAGTACATTTGTGCTTATTTTGTATGTTTGTGTGTGTGTATTTTTGTGTTCTGAACACTGGTTCTGACGCAAAGCCAGTCCCTTCGCCGTGAGAATGTACACGTCTTTGTATGCTGCCAAATTCTAATGTTGGAGAAAAAAATCATACTTTTTCAGGCGAGTACCGGTCGTTTATTTTCCAGTCATTCGTACAAGTATCACGCCTCAATTTCCTTTCACCCTTTTTGATTTGCCTTCCCATTTGTGTTTACGTTCACACACAATCATCTTCCAGCACAAGATAATAAGGGTTGTCTTCCAGCTTGTAGCAACAGTGCATTAACTTGGCTTCTTTAATATTTTACCCACTATATCAGTCAAGTTGGGTGCACATTTGTTTTTTTTGCCCTAGCACTACGCAGCTGATTCAAATAACCAACTCATCATCAAGCTTTGTTTATTTGAATCAGCTGTGTAGTACTAGGGCAAAAAATTAAATGTGCACCCAGAGGGGCCCCCGGAACCGACTTTGGGAAACCCTGCACAAGGAGAAAGACTAATACCGTAAGTACCATAAAAGTTACACACCATGTAGAGGATATTTTCAGTAAGTTCAGTGGACATAGTTAGCTTGTAAGTCTACTAGAGTAGAGTAAGAAATTGAAATATCTATACATGACTATATTATATATAGGTATACTGATGTGACAGCGAGCGCCTGTGCGCGTTTGTAGTTCTTTTGTACACATAAAAGCTTGCCGAACATGCAAACGCACTCGCATTTAGGTATTTCAGTTGGCATGCGTAAGGTGCGCACTGACACACTTGCTCACAGATATACATTACAGATGTATAGGACATCGCACACATTTTAAAAGTGTAGATGGTATAGGATGCGATGGATAGATGACTGGATAGGGTCTCCCTCGTACCTTGCAGGCTATGTTGTGAACTGAATCCAGTTCTAGTGTCGTATCAACGAAGGTGCATGGAGTTTGAGGGGTGAGGCAAATTGTCAGTAGGACCAGGGATAGCTAAGTCAAAGGATTCAAAAGGGATTTTAAAGTCAATAGCTGGCCGGCACACTTAAGAACAGCAGACTTGAAAGAGGGAGAAAGGAGTACAAGGGGGAAAAGGAAGAAAATAATCTAAATTGTTTAGTGGTCAAGTATCAATACCCATAGCCCTGTGCTGCATGCCTCCCATCAATCTCACAGGCTAGAGATAAGTGTTATTCGCAATAAAGATCCCATGTGATGTCATGTTTACATGTTTAATAGAGATTTAGCCCCTGATCAGTGTCATCAGTTCCTCAGGTGACCAGGAGAGAGCAGAAGTGAGGGGTGCACGGCCCCCTATTCCTTACCAATATAGGGCTCTGGTCAAAAGTAGTGCACTATATAGGGAATAGGTTTTAGAAACCTGACTGACCTCAACACAGATGTGTCCCAAGAGAATTGTGTTCCAGAGAATTGTCTCTATGTGTATGTTTCTGAGTAGTCCATGCAATTGAAACTAGTTCACCAGTCTGGTGAATGCTTTTAAACAATGGCAGGTGGAAAAACACTTTATTTTGGACCTAGGTCTCATACAATTAGTGAAAGGAAACATTTTGTTTGCATGTTGGTCAACCTGCTACCTTGCTAGGCCCTCCCTCCTCTGCCCTCCCTCCCTTCAGAGTAGCTAATAGAACAGGCCCAGGACATCATTGTTTCCAGGGCAGACACCATGGAAGGAAGTTAGGATCATGAAGGGAATCATGCGTATTAGGGAAACATTTGTGTTGAAACAGGAAATTGGGGGGGAAAATTGAATGGTTTCATGTCCCTTTAGTCCGTGGGGCAAAAACCCTATGACTGGGGCACTGGGTTGGGAGAGGCCCGTGTGGGACATGTGTTGACTTCCAAATCGAACCCTAGCCCCCAGGGTTGGGCTCAATTCCAATTTTATTTAAAATTTCAATTAAATTCTTGAATTCACTATGAAATGGAGAATTTGTTGAATTCAATTTGAATAAAAATATTTTGGGGGAATTTTATGGAATTGTAATTCAATATTTGTTAGTTGATGGAACTAATGCACTTAGTATAAAAAATGGACTGCAGGATTTGTGTTGAATCATTTCAACTTGTAATTTTTGGGGATAATATTGAATTATGAATTGAATTATTGGAATTGACCTAACATTGGAATTGAGAGGAATTTAATTATCTCTGGATTCAATGACTGACCTGGCATTTGAATTGTATTTATTGGAATTTACAGGGAGAGGGAATTGAATTAGTGGAAGTAACCCCAACACTGCTAGCCTCAACTCCCTCCCTAGTCCCTACAACTGCAGACCTGAGAAGATTGGGATAGGTGAACGCAATATGGCTGACATTTCTACCTAGCCAATCAGAAGGCAAGATGAAGCTTTTACTGTAACACGTACGGTATATTGACCCAGTCCGCCTAGATCCACAAGAGTGGTTATCGATCCATTTGGAATTTATAAATGGAGTTGGCAAGGAAACAGGGTTCAGCTTGGGTTGAGTTCAGCTTGGGTTGTGAGGAGGAGTTCCATACTCTGTTATTATGGTTCAGCACTAGCTTACTGTGTCATGACCACATATCAGTTATCATGTGAGTGTGTAAAAAAATGTATTGCACAAACATCTAAAAGTAATAATCTATGCTAAATAACAGGTACTTAGCTCATCTTTTAAGAGACATCTTACGATTTCTTAAGAGTTAATTTAGTTCAGTGCATTTTGATAGTGTACTCTTTGGTCTCAATAAACAACTGTACATTTAAGATATCTGTTGTGAATAATTGCTACTGCTTCTTTCAATCTGTTACAATTAGTTAACCACTATGTACAATTCAAAATGTTATTTTATTTGATGCCACGTTACCTCGCCAGTAAAAAAATAACATAAAGGTATCCTGCACCCAAAATATTACAATTTATAGAGTATCATTCACTAGTGAATGGGGTATAGATGTGTGTGTTGACTGTGTGAGGAAAGTTATCAGTGGGCAGTGTGGTATCAGCACCTCACCTCCCGTGTAGTGTGTCCGTGTGTGTCTGTGCGTGTGAAGCATGTATGCAGTCCTGTGTGAATTTCCTCCCAAAATTGCACTGGTCAGGCTGTAGAGCTAACGTTGCCCAACCTCCACTTTCCCCTGTCAGTAGCATATCACAAAGCCAAATAGAAGAAGAACATTGAAAACAAGTCTCAAATGTACATTTATTGTGCTACATTTAGGGGGGGGGGGCATTAGAGCAAAGAAACACAAACAACCAGACAGCTTTTTTTTGAGACCATTGACAAATATTGTTTTGTAGTGCTATTCACTAGAACATGTAATGTGATGCAAGAACTGAACAAGGCATATGACTAGTTGCACAGGCCCAAATGTATGTGAATGCTATGCTGAGTGCTAAATATCTGGAGGTTCAAAACCTCCAAAATAACCATGTGTACTACGAGTATAACCTCTGTGTTAAAAAAAAGGATTAAAAGAATGATACACTTTTCATTTCTGGTATGTAATTTAAGAGCTTTTTACCATAAGTGTTATTTAAGGTTTTGTTGATTGATTAATGTTTATTATTCTTAAAATAGAAGATCATTATGGTTGAGCTGATGTGGGTTGTCTCTTAGGGCTTCAGGGGGCATTTCAGAACACAAGTCTGTAGGATGAGTGGAGCAGATGTGGGGAGGGGCACAATCTGGCAACCTGGTCAGAAACGACTGGCATACAGTCCCCACTCGCTGGCCTTTCCCCTCAAACACCCAGGGCATTGAAACACACGAGAAATGTTCCCAGAACCTAACTGACACCATAAACAGATGTTCCCTGAACATCTAGGGAACCGAATGTGCTAACTGGGCATATTGTAGACTGAAATCTAGCCTGGAGTCAAGTCCTTACACTACAATTCATGTTTATTGAAAAATGTTAAAGGGTATGGGTCCAGAGATTGTGGATTGAGGCATGAGATTTGTAAACGGGGATCAAAACTCCTTTTGCTACAGTATGTTTCACCGCTGTTCACTTCATGTTATGTGTAACATCCCTGCAACGTAGCAAACTCAGTCTGCAATTTTAAGAGCTGGGAGCTGCCCTGGGTGTCTCATTGCCTGGAGGTCGAGAAGCAAGCAGCTCCACCAATGTTGAACATGAAAGAGTAACAATCCCTATGCCTTTTCTGTTTCCTTTGGTCACGATGAACTTCGGCCTTGTCAAACTTTTGATTTGAACACTAATTTCGAGAGAGAGAAGTATACTCGTCTTCACAAAAGAGTATCTATTTTTAAGACCGACTTTATAAGAGTCAGCACCTTGAGATTAAAACTACTTCCCAACTAATGGCCCCCAGAGTCTTTGCTATGTTCTGTCACTACGTTGCAGCAATGCTGGCAGAACGTTTTATAACATGCGGTTGGGACGTTCTTGAAGCAAAGACCCACATCAGACTTGTGTATATGAAGTGTAAATCTGTTTTTGTTTTTGTTCTAATGAGGATCGGATAGTGGTCCTGGTGACAAGGCAAGTTTGTAATTGTATAATACTTACTGTACGATGTAGAACATTCAATAACTATTAAAATATTTCCCAAAAAGCCCAGCTTTTACGTGTTTGTGTCCTGCGCCAATTCATCATAAAGGAACATTGTGGCCTCTCTTGATTTGTAAATTATTGTTTTGACTGTAAACTGCAAAAAAAGCAAACGTTCAAGGGATAAGATGTACACTACACATCAGATTTCTAACAGCCGCTATGCTATTGAATGAGCCGGTGTGGGAGCCTTGAGGAGCCGGGGCCGATTTCTGGTCCAAGTCTGTCCCTGTTCACAATTGCAATGCAATTGCATTCTCCCATGAATCTCTTATCAGACTCAGTGCACTGCTATCTACTGATAGCCTATAATCATAATAGTAGGCCTGTACAAAACAACCTGGAAATGGTTTTACTCAACCATGTTGAATCTGTATGCTTTTGCCTTGACATGTCACTTATCTGTAGGAATAAATCTCTATTAATCTCAGATAATTGAGGGGAAATTATAAAATAGGTGTTTTTCTGAGGGCCACAGCATAGATTTAAACGCACAGATGTGCAGTGGTCAGATATGATTCACCTAATCTCCAACGAATCCCCATGTTTATGCAGCGGACATGGCCACGGTGAGTCTACATCACAAATTCCTAACAATAAACAATGCAATCCCCAGGAAAAATCCCGTGTACTTCCTCAGTGTGCCGCCATCCCTCCTCCACCGGAAACCCTGCTGTATCGCAAACTTCGCTGTTATGTTCCCGGAGGCAGTCGATTTTCAACAGGACTTCATCGGTGTGTTGAGTTGGGTCGACATGGCCGCCTGAACCAGACTAAATTCACCCAGTGCGTGGTTCTCATTCTGTAATTTATATACAATCGAAAGTTTTTTTGCGGATTAACTTCAATATTTGTTAGGGGGGAAAACATCAATGTAAAAATTCTAACATGCAGCCTCCGCCAAGAAAGGTGAGTTGGCCCGGTTTTACTTTTCTCTGCAAATGTTTCGACGAATGTTGCTTATGTAGCCTAATTGTTGAAAGATGCACGCTTTGTTATAGTCCAATTTTAAGATATGCAACCACCAGGTCGGCACAACGTGTTATAACGTCAGTTCTTATCAAACGCAAACACGACCTTTTGGTTAGTGAGTTGTTTTTAGATATTCTAAACTTGAATATTTTTATTATGTTCCAAAGTAGCCTAAGAAATGTCCTGGGTAAAATGGTACCGTGGGGTACTCAATTCAATAAAAAAAAACGAATGTTCTCACGGTTCCAAATTGTAGCTTTTGCTTGGATTAAACTATACAAATATATATACATACATTGTAACAGTCTTAGTGGAGAGTTGTTACAAGCGAACGCGGTGCTGGATGGCAGAATTTAGACCTCTAAAGATTAAAGGTAACTAAAACAGCAACAAACATATGGAATCCTGTTATATGTCATGTTCCAAAAACATTACACAGAAGTCTGTTGCTGTTTGGATAAGAAATTGTACTTCTGTTAGAATTCCTACAGTCGAGGTTCAACTATATCAAATTATTTAGAGTCAAGAGTTGTTGTTAATGAAATAGAACTTGATTTTATACTGGACAAAAAATGAATGCAACAAGTGTTGGTTTCATGAGCTGAAATTAAATATCCCAGGAATGTTTCATATTCACAAAAAACCTAATTTCTCTCATTTTTTGCACACATTTGTTTACATCCCTGTTAGAATTTCATCCACTTGACAGGTGTGGCATATCAAGAAGCTGGTTAAACAGCATGATTACTACACAGGTGCATCTTGTGCTTGGAACATTAAAAGGCCACTCTAAAATGTGCAGTCACAACACAATGCCACAGATGTCTCACATTGAGGGAGCGTGCAATTGGCATGCTGACTGCAGGAATGTCCACCAGAGATGTTGCCAGATAATTGAATGTTCATTTCTCTACCATAAGCCGCTTCCAACATCCATTTTAGAGAATTTTGCTGTATGTCCAACTGGCCTCACCACCGCAGACTACATGTCTCCACATCTGCCTTCTTCACCTGTGAGATCGTCTGAGGGGGCCCTGAGGAGTATTTGCATCTGTAATAAAGCTTGTTTGTGGGGAAAAACATTCTAATTGGGTGGGCCTGACTTACAAGTGGGTGGGCCTATGCCCTTGCCCAGTCATGTGAAATCCATAGATCAGGGCCTACTTCATTTATTTCAATTAAATGATTTCCTTATGAACTGTAACTCAGTAAAGTCTTAGCAATTATTGCATGTTGTGTATGAATTATCACTGTTACAGTACATTTGCCAATTGTTATGTTCATGATTGTTTATGGATTACATTTCTCTCACAAACAGGGGAGCTTTAGCATACTAATTGCTCAGGAATAGGCTAAAGCCATTCAGATGTCAGTGGTAGCGCTACAGATGATTCATTTCCTGAAATAGAAACACACCGTGGCCTATTAGATCAACCACTTGACCTGTTTTTGTAGTTGTCTGAATATAGCCTTATTTTAGCCTCAGTATATTTTCCCCTAATGATTGGCTGTGTTAGTCAGACAACTAATGCTCATGTGAGATCATTGAATAGTGTTCGACCTGACCATTCGTTTCAAGTTTTTAATGTCACGTGCACAAGTACATTGAAATTCCTTTCTTGCATGCTCCAAACCCAACACTGCACTACTCAATATAGCACTAAAAATAACATAAGGTCAAAGCTGTGGGAAGTAGGAAAATCTGAATTTAATATACACCACATGACCACAAGTATATGGACACCTGCTCGTCGAGCATCTCATTTCAAGATTATGGGCATTAATATGGAGTTGGTTCCCCCTTTGCTGCTATAACAGCCTCTACTCTTCTGGGAAGGCTTTCCACTAGATGTTGGAACATTGCTGTGGGGACCTGCTTCCATTCAGCCACGAGCATTAGTGAGGTTGAGCACTGGTATTTCGTATTTTATTACTTGGCTACTTGGCTACTCAGAAGCACATTTTGTAATAGTGTTGAATAATTTCTACAGATGCCTTGAAGATCGACCAGTCGATAGTGATCGACCGGTTGGCGACTACTGGTCTAGAATGTGATTGTATGCTGTAGCGTTAAGATTTCCCTAAACTGGATCTAAGGGGCCTAGCCCGAACCATGAAAAACAGCCCCAGACCATTATTCCTCCTCCACCAAACTATACTGTTGGCACTATGCATTGGGGCAGGTAGCGTTCTCCTGGCATCTGCCAAATCAAATTTTGTCACCGATTACAACAGATACTGTGAAAAACTTACGAGCCCTTAACCAATAATGCATTTAAGAGTTGATAAAATATTTACACATTAAAATAGTTGAAAAAATAGTAACACAATAATGGGGCTATATACAGGGGTACTGGTACCAAGTCAATGTGGGGTACAGGTTAGTTGAGGTGGTATGTACATGTAGGTAGGGGTAACGTGACTATGCAAATAGTCTGGGTAGCCATTTGATTAACTGTTCAGCAGTCTTATGGCTTGAGGGTAGAAGCTGTTAAGGAGCCTTTTGGACCTAGACTGGGAGCTCCGGTACTGTTTGCCATGCGGTAGCCGAAAGAACAGTCAGCATCCCGGAGTCACCTCTTCACTGTTGATGTTGAGACTGGTGTTTTGCGGGTACTATTTAATGTAGCTGCCAGTTGAGGACTTGTGAGGCGTCTGTTTCTCAAACTAGACACTCTAATGTTCTTGTCCTCTTGCTCCGTTGTTCACCAGGGCCTCCCACTCCTTTTTCTATTCTGGTTAGAGCCAGTTTGCACTGTTCTGTGAAGGGAGTGGTACTTTTACGAGATCTTCAGTTTCTAGATCATTTCTCGCATGGAATAGCCTTCATTTCTCAGAACAAGAATAGACTGACGAGTTTCAGAAGAAAGGTCTTTGTTTCTGACCATTTTGAGCCTGTAATCGAACCCAAAAATGCTGATGTGCCAGATACTCAACTAGTCTAAAGGCCAGTTTTATTGCTTCTTTAATCAGAACAACAGTTTTCAGCTATGCTAACATAATTGCCAAAGGGTTTTCTAATGATCAATTAGCTTCTTAAAATGAAACTTGGATTAACTAACACAACATGCCATTGGAACACAGGAGTGATGGTTGCTGATAATGGGCCTCTGAATGCCTATGTAGGTATTCCATTGAAAAATCAGCCGTTTCCAGCTACAATAATCATTTACAACATTAACAATGTCTACACTGTATTTATGATCAATTTGATGTTATTTTAATGGACAAAAAATGAGCTTTTCTTTAAAAAACAAGGACATTTCTAAGTGACCCCAAACTGAATGTGTGTGTGTACACACACAAATACAGTACCTGACAAAAGTTTGGAAACCTTCTCATTCAAGTGTTTTTCTTTAGCTTTACTTTTTTCTACATTGTAGAATAATAGTGAAGACATCAAAACTTTGAAATAACTAGAGGTCGACCGATTTATTGGAGGACCAAAAAAAGATGATACAGATTAATCAACCGGGTTTTTTATATATATTTGAAATAATGACAATTACAACAATACTGAATGAACAATTAACACTTTTATAACTTAACATAATACATACAATCTATTTAGTCTCAAGTAAATAATGAAACATGTTCAATTTGGTTTAAATAATGCAAAAATGCAAAAAGTGTTGGAGAAGAAAGTAAAAGTGCAATATGTACCATGTACAAAAGCTAACATTTAAGTTCCTTGCTCAGAACATATGAAAGCTGGTGGTTCAATATTCCCTGTAAAGAAATTTTGGTTGCAGTTATTATAGGAATTATGATGCGTCGACTATTTCTCTCTATACCATTTTGTATTTCATATACCTTTGACTATTGGATGTTCTAATAGGCACTTTAGTATTGCCAGCCTAATCTCAGGAGTTGATGGGCTTGAAGTCATAAACAGCGCTGTGATCAAGCATTGCTAAGAGCGGCTGGCAAACGCAGTACAGTTTGAATGAATGCTTACGAGCCTGCTGCTGCCTACCACCGCTCAGTCAGACTGATATTTCAAATCATAGACTTAATTATAATATAGTATATAGTAAACACAGAAATATGAGACTTTGGACATTAATATGGTCAAATCCGGAAACTATAATTTAAAAAACTAAACGTTTACTCTTTCAGTGAAATATGGAACCGTTCCGTATTTTATCAAACGGGTGGCATCCATAAGTTTAAATATTGCGGTTACATTGCACAACCTTCAATGTTATGTCATAATTATGTCAAATTCTGGGAAATTAGTTTGCAACGAGCCAGGCGGCCCAAACTGATGCATACACCCTGACTCTGTTTGTTTGCACTGAACGCAAGACAAGTGACACAATTTCCCTAGTTGATATTGCCTGCTAACATGAATTTCTTAATATGCAGGTTTAAAAATATATACTTGTATATTGATTTTAAGTAAGGCATTGATGTTTATGGTTACGTACATTGGTGCAACTACAGTGCTTTTTTTGCAAATGTGCTTGTTAAATCATCACCCGTTTGACAAAGTAGGCTGCGATTCGATGATAAATTAACAGGCACCGCATTGATTATATGCAACGCAGGACAAGCTAGTTAACTACACATAGTTGATGACATTACTAGCTTAGCTAGTGATTATGTGAAGGTTGTTTTTTATAAGATAAGTTTAATGCTAGCTAGCAACTTACCTTGGCTCCTTGCTGCACTCACGTAACAGGTGGTCAGCCTGCCACGCAATTTCCTCGTGGAATGCAATGTGATCGGCCATAATCGGCGTCCAAAAATTCCGATTACCGATTTGTTATGAAAACTTGAAATCAGCCCTAATTAATCAGCCATGCCCATTTTTAATTGGTCCACCTCGAGAAATAACACATGGAATCATGTAGTAACCAATTGTTAAACAAATCAAAATATATTTTATATTGAGATTCTTCAAAGCAGGCACCCTTTGCCTTGATGACAACTTTGCACGCTCTTGGCATTCTCGCAAGCGGCTTCATTTAAAAAAATGTTGTGCTAAGTTTTCTGTTGCAATTGTTTTTGCTACAGTGTGCCCTAATGAACATGACCCTGATCGATTCAACGACTTGCCCCTGTTAATGTGTCAACCGGAAACATGCAGATATACAGAGACTGTTAAAAATAATGTATTTGTGCTTTTATGACATTCAGTGCACTTTTTAGGAGTTTACGGCTTTCTTCTCCGTATACAAAAGATGGATTTGGTTGTCTAGTCCATTTCTTCTGACATTTCTTTTCTCCCTCAGGTCAAGGTTACCCAGGAGCTAAAGCATACTCATGCTGAGCAGATGAGCAGACTACACATCAAACACCAGACGGAGTGTGACCTACTAGAGGACCTGAAGTAAGGGGAGGGTGGAAGTTGGTGGTGGAGGGAGCCGGTGGATGGCAATTGAGGCTGCGTCTCTATCCCCAGTTCAAAATCAACCCCTACTACCTAGGCACTTGCGTAGTTGTGAAAGGCTTGGAGAGATATAATCAATGACAATTCTACATGGGGGGGGGGGGTTTAGCCACTATAACCATATTGGTAATACCAATCTGATCTTTGTACATGTCTATCATATGAAGTACCCTGGCAGGGAGGCTAAGGGTTTATTTGGAATGTAGCGGTAGTCTTGGGTTTCGCTTTCTTTTCTTTGGCTTGGGTGAGGTGGCACCGCCCACACTAAACAGCTGGAAGTGAAAAGCAAGGAGGGCCTCCACTCCAGATGTTCTGGCTGCCATAAGTAGTTTGTTGGGGGGGGAAAGAGAGGATAACAAAGAGAGAAGAAAAATACCTAGAGATCGAATAGGCCCGAAATGTTCAGCCAGTCACTCTTGGAGGAAAATCGAAGTTGGATAAAAATAACTTTCAGTGTTAAAATAAGAGTGGCATCATTCCCAAAGATTCCTGGGATCAGGATGGAATAATCAGGAATCCTGCAAATGGTGATTTGATTTCGATTAAGTTACCAGAATAAAGTAAAAAACATGTCACAGGGAGAATGATAGGGACAGGCAGTGATATAGTATAAAGAGGCAGGGATGTGTTCATTAGGTACCAAACATACTGAAACAGGGAGGGATTGCCTGGACTCCAATAAGAAATTAATTTTTGTTTTCCATTGCACAGATTTTTAAATCAATGTTCTCTAATGAACACGACCCATGCAGAGGGAAAGGATCTGTCTTGTCAGTTTGGCTTTGCTGTATACTGGAGCACTCAGACAAATATTAACACACTCTGTAATTTACTATAAAATGCCCAGTGAACGTGTGCTAGAAAAGAAGACTCACGAGCAAGGGTGTCTGACTGTGGCCCTAGAACTCAGAGGCTCTCGTCCTCTAATCAAGGAGGCTGTAGGGTAGGGAACACGCAGGAAGCCCCCAGTGATGCACCACCTTTTGTAGAGCCTTCCAGATGAGGGAAGTGCAGTTGCTGTACCAGGCGGTGTTCCAGCCGGTCAAGATGCTCTCAGTTGTGCAGTTATAGAACTTCTTGAGGACCCGAGGGCCCATGCAACATTTCTTCAGTAACCTGAGGTTGAAGAGACGCTGTAACGGTGGTGGTGTGATTGGACCATTTTAGGTCCTCTGGTGTGTACGTTGAGGAACTTGATGCTTTTGACCCTCTCCACTGCAGCCCCGTCCACTGCATCCGCTGTTTCCTGAAGTTCATGATCAGCTCCTTGGTTTTGCTGACATTGAGGGAGAGGCTTTTCCTGGCACCACTCTACCAGGGCTCTAACCACCTTCCTCTAGGCTCCTGTTGCCATCGGGGATATCATGTTGTTGGCAAACTTAATGATGGTGTTGGAGTCGTGCATGGCCACACAGTCGTGGGTGTACAAGAGGGGGCTGAGCACGCACCCCTGGGGGGCCCCTGTGTTGTAGGTCAGTGTGGCAGAGGTGTTGTTGTCTATCCTCACCACCTGGGGTTTGCCTGTCAGGAAGTCCTGGATTCAGTTGAATAGAACAGAGCCTGGAATAGGGAGAGAGACCGGGAGAAAGGAGGGACTAGTGGCCCTGGAACGGGAGGAAAAATAAGTACAGTTACTGAAAGAATTCAGATTATTTTTGTTGTGAGAATGGAGGGAAGGACATAGCTCAGTAGACGCTGTGGTTCTCCAACTGTACATGTGAGAGAGAACAAGCTGTGCCATACTCTGCTCACTCCTGGAACTGTAAAGACTCCAAGCAATAACACAACTGGGAACCTGGGGATTATTCATTAGACATCAAATGGAAGAAAACAGACTGAAACAGGAAGGGACTATTTTAACCAATAATGCATTTTAATCTTTTTCTGTTGTAAGTGTTTTTCGTTGCATGCCCTAATGAATATGACCTCGATAAGCAGTGAAATAAAGCAGTGAAAAATAAATAGTAAAAATATTACAGCACGTCTACACTGCATAGTTATATGCACCACTCTACTATTTTGATCAATCAAATGATTTGTCACAATTTATCACTTATTTAACAAGCCATCACATTCATTAGATATCGGATTGATACACTATATATACAAAAGTATGTGGACACCCCTTCAAATTAGTGGATTTGGCTATTTCAGCCACCCATTGCTGACAGGTGTATAAAATTGAGCATACAGCCATGCAATCTCCTTGGCCATGCTGAAGAGCTCAGTGACTTTCGACTTGGCACCGTCATAGGATGCCACATTTCCAACAAGTCAGTTCATAACATTTCTGACCTGATAGAGATGCCCCTGTCAACTGTAAGTGCTGTTATTGTGAAGTGGAAACGCCTAGGAGCAACAACGGCTCAGCCGCAAAGTGGTAGGCCACTCAAGCTCACAGAACGGGACCACCAAGGGCTGAAGTGTGTAAAAATCATCTGTCCTCGGTTGCAACACTTATTACCTAATATCAAACTGCCTCTTGAAGCAACATCAGCATAAGAACTGTTCGACAGGAGCTTCATGAAATGGGTTTCCATGGCCAAGCAGTCACACACAAGCCTAAGATCACCATGTGTAATGGAGTGGTGTAAAGCTTACCGCCATTGGACTCCATTGGACTCTGAAGCAGTGGAAACGCATTTTCTGGCAGCTTCACCATCTGGCAGTCCAACAGACGAATCTGGGTTTAGCAGATGCCAGGAGTACGCTACCTGCCCCAATGCATAGTGCCAACTGTAATGTTTGGTGGATGGTTGTTTTTCATGATTAGGCCACTTAGTTCCAGTAGCGCTAGTGCAGCCAATAACATTCTAGACAATTCTGTGCTTTATTTTTTATTTATCTAGGCAAGTCCGTTAAGAACAAATTCTTATTTACAATGACAGCCTACCCCGGCCAAACCCGGACGACGCTGGGCCAATTGTGCGCCGCCCTATGGGACTCCCAATCATGGCCGGATACAGCCTGGATTCGAACAAGGGTGTCTGTAGTGACACCTCTAGCACTGAGATGCAGTGCCTTGGACAACTGCGCCACTCGGAAGCCCACTTTGTGCCAACAGTTTGGGGAAGGCCCATTCCTGTTTCAGCATGACACTGCCCCTGTGCACAAAGCGAGGTCCGTACAGAAATGGTTTGTCAAGATCAGTGTGGAAGAACTTGACTGGCCTGCACAGAGCCCTGACCTCTACGCCATCAAACACCTTTGGGATTAATTGGAACGCCGACTGAGAGCCAGATCTAATCGCCCAACATCAGTGCTCAACCTCACTAATGCTCTTGTGGCTGAATGGAAGTCCACACAGCAATGTTCCCACATCTAGTGGAATGCCTTCCCAGAAGAGTAGAGGCTGTTATAGCAGCAAAGGGGGAACGAACTCCATATTAATGCCGATGATTTTGAAATGAGATGTTCGGCGAGTAGGTGTCCCCGTACTCTTGGTCATGTAGTTATGATGCCTAGCATGTCATTGGCTTTTGAATCTAAATGTACCATGCATTGCTTAACTCATATAGTCTTGTAGTGTCCATTCAGTCTCTCTTCCCAGTTAATTATTATATGGTGTATATAATTCTGTTCTACCTTCGTTCCTTGTAGGACATTCAGTCAGAAGAAAGCCGCTGTAGAGAGGGACTATGCCCAGGTGAGTCTTCTCTCTCTCTCTCTCCATCCTTAGTTTGCTCTCTCTATCCATCCTTAGTTCGCTCTCTCTATCACTCTGGAGGCGTGTTCCATTCTGCATATGGATGACATTATATTGTGGCATTGCTGAGGTCTTATTTGTGTCGCCAAAAAAAGAATCTTCCAATAATGACACACAAAGACACCAACTGCGCCACCATACGAGGTTTGGGTAAAGTTACGGTTGGCGTCGTTGGGAGGATCAGGGCTCAGTTGTGGTCTGATGGATTACTCCTCTATCTGAGAGGACCACTCTAAGGGCTCAGACACATTTGCTGGCCGAGCGTACTTAGCACCTCCTGAATGTAATTTGCAAACTGAGTACGCACCTACTTCACATGTAGAATCTCGTGAAAATGTTGGTAGTCATACGGTACAGTGGGTGGCCCTAAATCAGACGACCACAAGATCCTCATTCGATGCGATGTGTGTCAGCTCTAAAGTCTTCTGTCTCAGTTGTGGCGTTTTCGTGTGTGGCCCACTTCCTCGTTGTGGAGTTGTTTTGGCCACAGCTTCCTGTAAATATAAATGTACTGTTTCAAAACCCCCCTATGCTCCTGCTTTGGTCTATTCTGGCGTTGCATCCCCGTGTTGAATGTGAACCATTACTGTGATTTAAAAGAGGGTTCTGGCTTGGGAGTAACCCCAACCAGGAACTACCCAGCCACTTTTGTGGGGGGGGGTGTATTTCGAGGATTTCATTCATATTCTTTCTCACATGCCATTCATATGTACTACAGGCTTCTATATATCAAGAGTCACCTCCAAGACACTTTCTCACACCCACTCTCCAACCAACACTATCTAGTCGGCTAAAGATTCAGGGTGCCACACAAGAAAACCAAGTATTTCGTGCACACACTGTGAGCCTGCTGAAGGACACTGAACAATTCCCATCACCACATTATCTATTCATGAATAGCGTTGTTGTGCTAGTAGCTGTGTTGTGCCGCCTGTCTCTATCTGCCCTAAAACCAATCCTGTGAGCTGCTATAGATGCACACACATTAAGAGATGTATTATTTAAGATACTCTTTGAAGAGGTAGGATTTCAGATGTTTTCGGGAAGATGGGCAGGGACTCTGCTGTCCTAGCATCAGGAGTAAGCTGGTTCCATTATTGGGGTGCCAGGACAGAAGAGCTTTGACAGGGCTGAGCGAGAGCTGACCTCCCATAAGGGTGGGGCGACAAAGAGACCAGAGGTGGCAGAACGGAGTACTCAGGTTTGGATGTAGGGTTTGAGAATAGCCTGAAGGTAGGGAGGAGCAGTTCCCCTTGCTGTTTTTTAGGCAAGCACCATGGTCTTGTAGTCAATGCGAGCTTCAGCTGGAGCCAGTAGAGTATACGGAGGAGCATGGGAGTACTTGGGAAGGTTGAACACTAGGCAGGCTGCGGCATTCTGAATAAGTAGCAGGGGTTTGATGGCACAAGCGGGGAGCCCATATAACAAGTGCCTGGAATAGAACCTGCGCAGCTTTATGTGTGAGGAAACGTTGTACTCTACTGATATTGTAGAACGTCAATCTGCAGGAGTGAATCACTGCTTTTATGTTTTAACAGAACGACAGTGTGTTGTCCAGGATCACGCCAAGGTTCTTTGCACTCTGGGAGAGGGACCCAGTGGAATTGTTGACCATGATGGAGAGGTCATGGAGCGGGCAGGCCGGAAGAGGAGCGGGCAGGAAGAGCAGCTCCATCTTGCCGAGGTTGAGCTTGAGATCCAAGCAGAGATATCTGCTAGGCACGCAGAGATGCGGGTCACCACCTAGGTGTCAGAAGGGGGGAATGAGAAAAGTAGTTAAGTGTCATCCGCATAGCAATGATAGGAGAGACCATAAGCGGATATGACGGAGCCGAGTGACATGGTGTATAGAGAAAAGAGGGCCTAGAACCGAGCCTTGGGGGAGACCAGTAGTAGGGGCATGTGGTACAGACACAGATTCTCTCCGCTCCACCTGGTAGGAGCGTCTTGCCAGTCAGGATGCAATCCAGGAGTGTGCAGAGCCTGAGACGCCCAGCCCTGAGAGGGTAGAGGGGTGGATCTGATGGTTCACACTGTCGATGGCAGTGGATAGATCCAGGACGATGAGAACAGAGGGTCTACTTTGGCTGAGCATTCTCCATTGAGTGACCCGTATTGAAGCCTGACTGGTTATGATCTAGAAGATCGTTCTGAGTGGGATAATGAGAGATAACAAGAGAGACGGCACATTCAAGGAAAGTAAAGAAGGAAGGGAAACTGGTCTGTAGTTTTTTACATGAGATGGGTCGAGTGTTGGTTTCTTGTGATGGGGAGCGACTGGCAATCTTGAAGTCAGAGGGAACGCAGCCAGTAGTCAGGGATGAGTTGGTGAGAAATGGGAGTAGATCTCCAGATATAGTATGGAAGAGGGATGAGGTCCAGTGGGCAGGTTGTCGGGTGGCTGGACATCACTAGTTGTAGTATTTCATCTGGAGAGAGAGGGGAGAAAGAGGTCAAGGTGTATGGTAGTTCTGGGAGAGTAGGACCATTGGACTCAGTAGACTGAGTGAATGAGGAGTGGATGTTGTCAACCTTTTTTTCAAAGTGGTTGACAAAGCCGTCTGCAGAGGGGGGAAGTGGTGGAGAATTAATGAGGGAGAAGGTGGAAAAGAGTTTATGGGGATTGGAGGCAGAGGCTTGGAATTTAGAGTGATAGGAAGCACTTTTAGAAGTGGATACAGAAGAGAAGGTAGAGAGGAGGGATGCTAGGTCCTTGTGGAGTTTCGTTTTCCCCAAATTGTCATTCAGCTGCCTGCTGCCCTGTTCTGTGACGACTCAGTGAGTCACTCAGCCACAGAGCAGGAGGGGAGGGTTGAGCCGCCTAGGAGGAAAGTTGACAGTGGGAGTCAGAGGCGGAAAGGGAGGGTCGAGGAGGCAGAGACGGGAGGCAGGTGGGAGAACGATTTAGCGGAAGGAAGAGATTATGGGATAGAAGAGGGGTGGTAGGAGGAGAGACAGAGCGAAGTTTGCGATGCCATGACCATCTGGGTAGGGGCTGAGTGGGTAAGGTTGGAGGAGAGGGGGAGAGAAAAAAAAAAGTAGGGATCAGAGACCTGGATGGGGGTTGCCGTGAGATCAGTCATCGAACAGCCCCTAGTAAAGATGAGGTCAAGAATATTCCCTGCATTATGAGTGGGAGGCGACTGGGAGGTCAGGGTGAGTTCAAAAAGGCAAGGAGAGGAAATAGAGGTGGAAAGAAATGAGTCTGCGCCAGGAGGTTGACATTGCCCAGTACGATGAATGGTGAGCCATCGTCTGGAAATTATGGGTTGTGCTCACAGGGTACACTAGATTAGAAGGGTTGCATCCACTGGGTGGGGAGCATCTGTAAAACATACTGAGAGGAGTGAACAGGGATAGAAATTACACACATACTTGACAAAGTTCCAAAAGAGAGAAATGAGAATCTGAAAATAACTACATAAGATACTGAAGTGAGAGAGTGCCGTGAAGCCTTTGGCTCTTTCCTTCCTCGAAGAACTCTGCAGAACGTCTTTGTTTTGGGTGACAACGCCGCCGCATGACAACGCCACCGCTGAAAAAATAGGGGCAACTGAAGTACTATAACTATTTGATGATTGCCTAGCAGAGGAGATTAAAAATACCCCCTCTAACACTCATCTGCCAATTATCAGAAAGCTATCACAAATTGATCTGAAACCAGTCAATGTTCCCAACACTTCGCAGGCACAAGTACTTAGCATTCAGTTGTTCAAATCAATGATTAAACAGACTACTAAATGTAGAAGGGCAGCACTTAACTAGAATTGATTTAGCCAGACTATACCAACAACCTATTGAAAGAATATATACTACAAGGCTACTCTTGCAGACATTAGCTGTCTTCGCTCTGTCTCTCTGTATATGTCTCTCTCTCTCTTACCAAGACACTCAGGACATCACAGCAATGTGCTGGCATCCCAGTAGAGGTTGAAGGTCATCACGCAGCCCTGCTTTTGATATCCTGTCAATGTGTGTGTGTGTGTACTTACTAGGAACCAAATGATAGCGAACAGAACTGGGAGGGACCTACTTAGTTTTCTAAACTAATTTTTCATTGCAAAATGTTTCGCAACGATGTGCGCTAATGAATAGATCCCAGGTAGTCCATCCCTGTTTGTCTATTTTCTTCCCTTTGTTGCTTAGTGAATATGACCCTGCTTCAGGTCGCAAACAGTGAGTTCAGAGAAACTGGGCATGTAGCGTTAGTTATGAAACCGCTTTGTGAAGTGCAGCCACAGACACACACACTCCCAACAGTCTAATACCTACATGTTTCATGAAAACCACCATAGTCCTTGTGCCCAAGAAGGCCAAGATAGCCTGTCGAAATGTCTGTCGCCCCGTAGCACTCACATCTGTAGCCATGAAATGCTTTGAAAGGCTGGTCATGGCTCACATCAACACCATCATCCCAGACACCCTGGACCCAGTCCAATTTGCATACTGCCCCAACAGATCCACAGATGATGCTATCTCTATTGCATTCAACACTGCCTTTTCCAGCTTGGACAAAAGGAACATCTACGTGAGAATGCTGTTCATTAATTACAGCTCCGTGCTCCCCAAGCTTACACAATAGTGCCCCCCAAGCTCATCGCTAAGCTAAGGACCCTGGTACTGAACATCTCCCTCAGCAACTGGATGTTGGACTTCTTGTCGGGATGCCCCAAGGTGGTGAGTGGAGACAACAACACATCCACCACGCTGACCCTCAGCATGGGGACCCCTCAGGGGTGCCATGCTTAGTCCCCTTCTGCACTCCCTGTTCACCCACGACTGCGTGGATTTGCACGACTCCAACACCATCATTATGTTTGCCGATGACGCAATGGTGGTAGGCCTGATGATGAGACCGCCTAAAGGGAGGAGGTCAGAGACCTGGCAGTGTGGTGCCAGGACAACAACCTTTCCCTCAAAGTCAGCAAGACAAAGGAGCTCATCGTGGACTACAGGAAACTGAGGACCGAGCACGCCCCCCTTCACAATGACGGAGCTGTAGTAGATCAGGTCAAGAGCTTCAAGTTCCTCGGTGTCCACATCACTAAGGTTCTATCATGGTTCAAACACACCAACATAGTCGTGAGGAGGGCACAACAACACCTCTTCCCCCTCAGGAGGCTGAAAATATTTGGCATTGCCAGATCCTCAAATAGTTCTATAACTGCACCAATGAGAGCATCTCCAGGATCTCTTTTAATTTTTTTTTTTTTTACCTTTATTTAACTAGGCAAGTCAGTTAAGAACAAATTCTTATTTTCAATGACGGCCTAGGAACAGTGGGTTAACTGCCTGTTCAGGGGCAGAACGACAGATTTGTACCTTGCCAGCTCGGGCCGGTGTCTGAGCAAGGCCCTCTAAATGGTCAGACTCCAGCCACTCATGTCATAGACTTGACTGGTTAACTATCTGGATTGACCCTTTTTTGCAATAACTTTTTTTTACTCATCACATACGGTGCTACTACTGTTTCCTATTCTGTCACTTTATTCCTAGTTATATGTACATATCTACCTAAATAAAAATGTTTTAAGTATAGCAAAGTCATTACTCATTGTATCTATTACTTTTAATATTACGTCTTTTACTTTCCTATTATTTCTCTTTTCTTTCTGCAAGGGCCAGTAAGTCGTCCACACCTTTGTTTATGAAGAATGTGACTAATAAAGTGTGATTTTGATTTGACATGTCCCCCACTCAGTAATATACACTGAGTGTACAAAACATTAGGAGCACCTGCTCTTTCCATGACAGACTGACCAGGTGAATCCAGGTGAAAGCTATGATCCCTTATTGATGTCACTAATTACATATAGTGTAGATGAAGGGGGGGAGACAGGTTAAAGAAGGATGTTTAAGCTTTGATGCAATTGAGACATGGATTGAGAACGTGTGCCAATGGGCAAGACAAAATATTTTAGTGCCTTTGAACAGGGTATGGTAGTAAGTGCCAGGCGCATCGGTTTGAGTACAAGTACATGTAATATCCCATAGAGAATGTTAACAAAATGCTAATGAACGCATTGCGAGAATTCTACAGTCTTTGACCAAAACAATTTGCAGGACAGACATCCCAGCACAAAGTTTTACATGTAACTCAAAAATGCTACTCACAACGCACAAAAACAAATATTAGACAGCAAGGCTCTTGATCCAGGAGGGGATTCTCTGCTATTAGGCTAACAAGTGACGCTTGGTTTTGGAAGCAGCTAACCACTTAGCTAGATAGCTAACTAGCTACTACATTAGCAAACAAAAAGCAGAACTGCAGAACATTTAGTACATTTTAGACCGTTAACATAATAGTTATAAGTAATTAGATCACCTGGAGCATGCTGCACAACAGTGAGTGAGCAAACACCACACAAATGGCGGCTACCAGTAAGCTTCATCGTGGGAAATGAAATGAACGCAATCTTTTATATCGTAATGTATTGCACAAGTTGACTGCAGGTATTTACTTAAGTAATTACAAGTATTCAAAAACTTTTAAAATAAATTGTTTTGGCGGTAATTGAAAAACCATCTCGTGGCTATTTCCCTTATACCCCGGTATACCGCCCAAGACTAGCGTCAAGAACTGCAACGCTGCTGGGTTTATTACCCTCAACAGTTTCCCGTGTGTATCAAGAATGGTCCACCACCCAAAGGACATCCAGCCAACAGCAGGCCAGTGGTCAAAAACGGTTAATTGATGAAAGAGGACAAAGGAGGCTGATGTGAATTGTGCAGAGCAACAAACTGCTACAGTTAGTCAACTGACAGTCCAGTACAACATTGGTGCCCAAAGACCAATAAAAGAATGCACAACTTATCGTACTTTGACGCAAATGGGGTATGGCAGCTGACAAACACCCCCTGTCTACCTAGAACGCGTTTGTGGCTTCTTTTTTTCGTAATAGGTAATTATAGTAATTATAGATTATAGCCATTTTGATTTCCCTAAAGAGCACACACACTGGCACAGATCGAGCAATGAGGCAGATGTTTAACCGGATGTATACATCTAAAGGGAAAGGGGGATACCTAGTCAGTTGTACAACTGAATGTGTTCAATTGATATGTGTCTTCCGAATTTAACCCAACCCCTCAATCAATGGTGCGGGGGAGGGGGGCTGCCTTCATCCACGTCTTCGGCGCATGGGGAAAAGTGGGTTAACTGCCTTGCTCAGGGGAATCCGGTTGGCATTTCCACTTCCATTTCCACCAAATATGATGATGAGAGGAAGCCCAGTGGGAGGAGATGGATTTCTGTCATTGCCAAAACATTTAATCTCAATTCAGTTTTTCCCCCAAACTAAAATCTGTTATGAACCGAGTGCACTAAGTTTTGTAGACTTTACCCTTTGCCAAAGTTTTAAATTTTTTTGTTGTTTAGGCGCACAAGAGCGAATGTAGTTATTGCATACGCACACTTCAGAGTAGGCGTTCCATAACTGAAATATGCCAAAACATGCTAGAACGCGCCAATAGCATCCCGCTAGCACGTGCTTGGGATCTGCTTGCCTGCTCTATGATTAATTTGCTCCCATTGGAATTGACAGGCTGTGGTATATCTTGGGTTAGTTATATAAAAATCTCTGGTCGTGAGAAGTTTCCCCTAGGATCAGCTTCCTCTCACCTAATCCTAACCTTAAAGTGGCACTCTGTGATTGCTACATAATTGTTTTTACATTGTTAATACCCATTTGATTATTTTGTAAAACATATTTTGAAGGATTATATATATATTTTTCACAGTACAGCGGGAGATGAGGGCATAGACAGAAGGTGGCCAACATGGGTCTCAAACCCTCGTCACCAGGGGGCATTTTCTGGTCCGCTACACCAGACTTCGGCACTACCCATTGATTTGTTGAGGTATATAACTTAGAAATGCCTCATGCGCTTGTTTACTCCAATGTTTGTAAACATTGTAATTGTAAAAACATTGTCATTTTTAAATTTATTTTTACTATAGGCTCATAACAAGGCTCATATAAATTAGATCTCACAGATAGTCAGTCCTTGCATCCATAACTCTGCCCATGAATTTGAGTGGCACCATCAGCTGTTTACCAAATCAGTGGTGGGGTGTGACCACTTTATTGTTTGAACGGCAGATTGTCCCTTTGACCATTAGTCGGGAGAATGAAAAACTGACTCAAAATCAGCGTCTAAGGGCACCTTTCCCTTACACCAAGAGCACACCCTGTATAGTTGTTCAGCAATGAGTTTTGACGGTACATGCAATCAATACGACTTTCCCAATATGTTTCAATAACAGACAGTTGTGATAATACAACAGTATTCTTCTCACTCGGCTTTCTACTTTGGTCTCTGATCTATTAAGTTATGTGCCTTTGGCATCAACTGGAGGAAAAGAGACAAACAGAATACTAATTCATTTGTACTAATACTAATTTCATTCCATTGCAATATGTTTCAAAACGTTTGCCGTAATGAACAGGACCTTGGTACAAGCAGCAGATGTCTTTATTGGCCCTGTGCAGGTTAAATGGCATCCTCTGTTTTTTGGCGCCAAATTAGAGACTAGAGTTAGACTGTTAAATCAAAGTGGGTCACAGTGGACTCTGAAACTCTTCTTTTCCTCTAGCCTACCCCTCCTCCTTCTGGCTCTTCTTCACTAACCCTCTCTTTTTCATCTCTTAACACCTGCATGCTGCCATGGTCCGATTTGATATTCAAATCACAGTAAGTGATGAAATGACACTCTGTCCCTTGTTCTTACCCCATCCTGCCATCCCTTCTTCCCTCACACCCTGCTGGCTGCACTCTCTGACTCCCACAATGGCTGGGTTTGTGGTGGTAGATTCTGCCGTTTGGGGCTTTGACACCAGAACCTAGAGAGACCAAAGGGTTTAGAGACTGGGCCTAAAGTGTGTCCCTTGTGGATTGACTTTAGCCTGGTCCCATCTGTTGGTGCTGTATAGCCAACTCAAATAGTTCTGTTATGGCAATGACCATAGGAGTTGGCTAGATGGATCTGACCGCCCTGCATGAACTTTAAGTCCCAATCACCTGTCTTTCTGTTCAGCTGAGAATGTGCTCTGTATAGCCCTGCGTGCGTGTGCACGTTTTTGCGAACAAATGCTCCCTCGCATACTAGGGCTGGGAATTTCTGAGAGACCTTACGATACGATATTATCATGATACTTAGGTGCCGATGTAACCGGTGTGAAATGGCTAGCTAGTTAGCGGGCTGCGCGCTAATAACATTTCAATCGGTGACATCACTTGCTCTGAAACTGTGAAACTCTGTGGAGCGATAGGTAACGATGCTTTGAGGGTGTCAATTGTTGTGTGCAGAGGGTCCCTGGTTCGAGCCCAGGTAGTGGCGAGGAGAGAGACTGAAGCAACACTGTTACACCACTACGATATCTATTCTCTCTCGCGATTCGATACTGTGATTTTATTGCGATTTGATGTTCCAAACATTGCTGACCATATGTCTGTTGCAGAGGGACAAGAGAGAGCCATGAGAAAATGAGTTTTGATCAGTCATGGAAATAAAAGTGCTAGAAACAAATTGGCTCCCTATTTAACAAGATGGAGAACAAGCTATGAATGAAAAATACTGGAGTTTTGGTGCCAGTACAGCCAAATAGTGTGAAAATAATATTGCGATATTGTCAAAACGATATAATATATTGTCAACTGTAGCGGCCCCCCCCATCATTATCGCATGCTAAAGTCCAGAAATAAATACATGTAAAGATGTATGTTCTTTGTTTTCTCTGCAACGCTATTTCAGTTCCTCAAAGCTCAACCTTACTGCCGACCCACGGTATTTCCGGGTGTGCTGCTCTGGTTTAACTCAACTCTGGACCTCAAAGCCAGTTGCACTGCATTTTTTCATTGTTCATCTCTAATCAGGGACTGATTTCAAACTGGGACAAGAGGTGTGTGTGTATAATTAATTATCAGGTAGAACAGAAAATCAGAAAGCTCGACATAGTACAGGTGAATGAGTCCATGGCTGCTTCTGAAATGGCAATCTCTTCCCTATATTGTGCTGCACTCCTTTGACCATTGCTCGTAGGTGTCTATATACAGATTACGGTTTAGTGTCGTGTTCATTAGGGCATACCGTAGCAAAACTTTTTGTAATGGAAAGCGAAAAACAAGCATTTCAGTAAGTACAGTTGAAGTCGGAGGTTTACATACTTAGGTTGGAGTCATTAAAACTTGTTTTTCAACCACTCCACAAATTAATTGTTAACAAACTATAGTTTTGGCAAGTCAGTTAGGACATCTACTATGTGCATGACACAAGTCATTTTTCCAACAATTGTTTCAGACAGATTATTTCACTTATAATTCACTGTATCACAATTCCAGTGGGACAGAAGTTTACATACACTAAGTTGACTGTGCCTTTTAAACAGCTTGGAAAATTCTAGAAAATGTCATGGCTTTAGAATCTTCTGATAGGCTAATTGACATCATTTGAGTTAATTGGAGGTGTACCTGTGGATATATTTCAAGGCCTACATTCAAACTCAGTGCCTCTTTACTTGACATCATTGGAAAATCAAATGAAATCAGCCAAGACATCAGATTTCAGCAATTTCCAAATGCCTTAGGGTACCACGTTTCTGTACAAACAATAGTACGCACAATAGTATGCAAGTATAAACACCATGGAACCACGCAGCCGTCCTAATGCTCAGGAAGGAGATGCGTTCTGTCTCCTAGAGATGAACGTACTTTGGTGCGAAATGTGCAACTCAATTCCTGAACAACAGCAAATGACCTTGTGAAAATACTGGAGGAAACAGGTACAAAAGTATCTATATCCACAGTAAAAAGAGTCCTTTATCGACATAACCTGAAATGCCACCCTGCAAGGAAGAAGCCACTGCTCCAAAACTGCCATAAAAAAAGTCAGACTACAGTTTTCAACTGCACATGGGGACAAAGATCATAGTTTTTGGAGAAATGTCTGATGAAACAAAAATAGAACTGTTTGGCCATAATGACCATCTTTATGTTTGGAGGAAAAGGGGGATGCTTGCACGCCAAAGAACACCATCCCAACCGTGAAGCACGGGGGTGGCAGCATCATGTTGTAGGGGTGCTTTGCTGCACGAGGGACTGGTCCACTTCACAAAATAGATGGCATCATGAGGGAGGAAAATGATGTGGATATATTGAAGCAGCATCTCAAGACATCAGTCAGGAAGTTAAAGCTTGGTCGCAAATGGGTCTTCCAAATGGACAATGACCCCAAGCATACTTCCAAAGTTGTGGAAAAATGGCTTAAGGACAACAAAGTCAAGGTATTGGAGTGGCCGTCACAAAGCCCTGACCTCAATTCTACAGAAAATTTGTGGGCAGAACTGAAAAAGCATGTGTGAGCAAGGAGGCCTGCATACCTGACTCATTTACACCAGCTCTGTCAGGAGGAATGGGCCAAAATTCACCTAACTTATTGTGGAAGGCTACCCGAAACGTTTGTCCCAAGTTAAACAATTGAACGGTAATACTACCAAATATTAATTGAGTGTATGTAAACTTCTGACCCACTGGGAATGTGGTCAAAGAAATAAAAGCTGAAATAATAAATCATTCTCTCTACTATTATTCTGACATTTCACATTCTTAAAATAAAGTGGTGATCCTAACTAACCTAAGACATGGAATTCTTACTAGGATTAAATGTCAGGAATTGTGAAAGCCAAATACATTTAAACTCAGTTAAGGTGTATGTAAACTTCCGACTTCAACTGTAAGATCAGTAAGTGGGGCACAGTAAGTGGGTCTGGAGTTCAGAGATTAAAGGTCATCGATCCTCTTCCTCCCTCCCAGGCTCTACACAAGCTTGCCAATCAGTACCTGAAGAGGGAATGGCCGGAAAGCCTATCAGAGGAGCCAACAGACCACGGGTAAGACCTCTAGCCAAAGAGTGAACCATTATTGTATCAGAAGCATCAGAAATGTCTCTCTCATTCTCTCAAGTGTTCTTCCGTAATAGTACTACCAGTATCAGTGTGTATTATTGAAAGCTACATATTGTTATTTGGCATTTTTTGCTCGACTCTTTGATATTTTGTGCTGTATTTAGTCCAGGTCCTCTTATGTCCGAATTGTCATTGCCTTTTAAATAAAGGTTCTTGTGCAAAAGATTAACTGGTTGAACCAACAGTTGTTGTATTGTGTTGTCACAACCATGAACATAAAAAAATATCAGGGATATTACCAGTATTCACACTGACTATTGTGTGTCTGTTGTCACAGGAACATGTACACGTTGTGGAAGGCATACCTGGAGGGCATAGTGCATGTGAGCCAAACCAGGATCACGGCCTGTGAGAACTACAGGAACCAAGTGTCGGACCCTGCCAAGACTGCCAGGCTGCAGAAGGAGCAGCAGCTCAGGAAGGTATGGAAGGCAAATCACTACAACACTGCTGAGCTTTCCATAGTTTAGACCCCCCCCACCTACCTCTATCCTCAATCTCGCTCGCCCTCTTGCTCTCTCACATGGTTTAGATTATTTGACGCATGTCTCCATTTATACAGCTGATGAGTTGAAATGACTGAAGCAGTTCAGGATATGTGCTTTCTAAAGGAGAAGTCGTCTGTTCTTTGGATACAAACCAGTGTATACAGTGCATTTTGCAAAGTATTAAACCTCTTTTACTTTTTTACAGCCTTATTCTAAAATGGATTAAATCAAACATTTTCCCCATCAATCTACAAACAAAACCCCATAATGACAAGCGAAAACTGGTTTTCTACATTATTCAATATGTATTACAAATAAACAGATACCTTATTTACTTAAGTATTCAGACCCTTTGCTATGATCACATGTATTTATAAAGCCCTTTTTACATCAGCAGATGTCACAAAGTGCAATACAGAAACCCAGCCTAATACCCCAAACAGCAAGCAATGCAGATGTAGAAGCACGGTAGGTAGGATAAACTCCCTAGAGATTCAAAATTGAGCTCATGTGCATCCTGTTTCCATTGATCATCCTTGAGATGTTTCTTCAACTTGATTGGAGTCCATCTGTGGTAAAATCATTTGATTGAACATGATTTAGAAAGGCACACACTTGTCTATATAAGGTCCCACAGTTGACAGTGCATGTCACAGCAAAAACCAAGCCATGAGGTCAAAGGAATTGTCTGTAGTGGCCTCCATCATTCTGAAATGGAATAAGTTTTGAACCACTAAGACTCTTCCTAGAGATGGCTGCCTGCCCAAACTGAGCAATCGGGAGAAGGGCCCTGGTCAGGGAGGTGACCATGAACCCAATGGTCACTCTGACAGAGCTCCAGAGTTCCTCTGTGGAGATGGGAGAAACTTCCAGAAGGACAACAATCTCCGCAGCACTCCACCGATCAGGCCTTTATGGTAGAGCCAGACAGAAGCCACTCTTCAGTAAAAGGCACATGACAACCCGCTTGGAGTTTGCCGAAAGGCCTCAGGAGGCTAAAGAAATGTGGCTTTACACCTAAAACCCTCACAAACCTTTACAGATGCACAATTGAGAGCATCCTGTCGGGCTGTATCATCCCCTGGTACGGCAACTGCACCTCCCACAACCGCAAAGCTCTCCAGAGGGTGGTGCGATCTGCCCAACGCATTACCGGGGGCAAACTTCTCGCCCTCCTGGAGACGAAGGCCAAAAAGATCATCAAGGACATCAACCACCCGAGCCACTGCCTGTTCACCTCGCTATCATCCAGAAGGTGAGGTCAGTACAGGTGCATCAAAGCTGGGACAGAGAGAAGCTGTTTTTCAGTCTATCTCAAGGCCATCAGACTGCTAAACAGCCATCACTAGTACATCAGAGGCTGCTGTCTGTAGACATAGATTAGGAGTCACTGGCCACTTTAAGGAAATTAAACTGTACTCTATACTATGCCACCCTATCTTAGTCCAATGCCTCTTTGACACATTTATATATATTCTTAAATCATTCCTTACTTAGATTTAGGAATGCACATTATAGGGAATATTTAGAGGTGGAAACGTTCCGTGGGAATATGGGAATTAATATTAATACCATTTAAATGCATTGGATATATTTACCATATCATATGGAGACAGAAACATAAACGTTTTACCTTATCATAAGTAGACATAATTGCAAATGATTAAATCCTTCCAATATAACTAAAAAAACAAACATTTTAGTTAGGCATTTAATGAAATGAGTTGACTCTTCACGTGGGATGATTTCACTGAACAACAAAAGAAAGGGAATATTGAAAGATCCATCGCATCTCGCAAAAACGTTTATATCATACATCTGTAAAATGATAGTCTAGAAACTAAAGCTTTTGTTGTCGACCTCTCAGGCTTCCATGTCTTCTCCCTGGACCTTCTCAATGTCCACCTCTTGAACATCAGACTCAACACCCTGACCTGGACTACCTGGAATTTTGACCTTTGACCCTAGATGTAATTTATTTGACCTCCTCTTTCATATGAGCACATATGTTTTGTATGGAAAATTTTGGGGTCCCCTTTTACCAAGGTAACGCCTCTCGAGGCGAGAACCCCGAAAATTTTAAAATTAATTTTTCGTCGTAGGCGAAAAGTTAATATTTTCTAGAGACTAAATAGATTCCGAACGCGCCGATATCAAATTTATACCCGTCGCTTACAATGACAACGTTTCGCCTGATTTCTCACCAGTTCTCACCGAAAATCCTTTTCTCAATTATTTATTTCCCATTGGAATTTTGGATTCTTTTTTTTTTACTGTAATAGGCCATCCTCTGAAATGTGCAGGGCCGAAAGAAAATTTCAATTCCGACACTTTTTCACCATTGTATTAATATTTTAGTGTTTTTTTTGTTACCTAGCCCTGAGTTTCACCTCTTGAGGTAATGTGATAAAAATGTTATATCTCAGGAAATACTGCTCTGAAATCAATTTTTTTAAATTAGAAACGATGGTCTAGTGCTTGCAAGACTCTACACCAATTTTGACAAGTTTTAACGCATTTCTGGGTGTTTTATGATTTCATAATGCTACTCTGGCCTGGGATGACCCGCACTAATTTATTCGGGAACCGGTACCGGGCAAACGACAAATGTTGCAAACGCTTTGCCTTCACTGTCATTTAGAGGACAACGTTGTGTAACTTTAGAGACAAAACTCAACGCAATTGCATATTGGGAACTATTTTTTAATAATATTTTCCCAATTCTGTACTCCCATAGGGGTGCATTAAAATCGAAGCTAATTTGAACCCTTGTATCGTTGTGCCTAGTAGGAGTAGAAACAAATTGAAAATCTGCTCTGTTCCTGTTGATCTAGACCTACAATTTGAGACCATTTGTATAAACATTGGAGCTTTTTTCAGCTGTTCATAGATCCCCAGACAATTTAGAAAAATAGGCCTCAATTGAACGTACAGCCAAAAAGAGCCAGTTTTGAGGGTGCATAGAGCCGTAACTAGGATAGTCACATTGATGTACTTTACATGCTCTGTTATAGTTGATCTAGACCTACAATTTGAGACCATTTGTATAAACATTGGAGCTTTTTTCAGCTGTTCATAGATCCCCAGACAATTTAGAAAAATAGGCCTGAATTGAACGTACACACCAAAACGAGCCAGTTTTGAGGGTGCATAGAGCCATAACTAGGATAGTCACATTGATGTACTTTACATGCTCTGTTACAGTTGATCTAGGTCTACAATTTGAGACAATTTCTGTAAACATTGGAGCTTTTTTGAGCTGTTCATAGATCCCCAGACAATTTAGAAAAATAGGCCTGAATTGAACGTACACCCAAAACGAGCCAGTTTTGAGGGTGCATAGAGCCATAACTAGGATAGTCACATTGATGTACTTTACATGCTCTGTTACAGTTGATCTAGGTCTACAATTTGAGACAATTTCTGTAAAGATTGGAGCTTTTTTGAGCTGTTCATAGATCCCCAGACAATTTAGAAAAATAGGCCTGAATTGAACGTACACCCAAAACGAGCCAGTTTTGAGGGTGCATAGAGCCATAACTAGGATAGTCACATTGATGTACTTTACATGCTCTGTTACAGTTGATCTAGGTCTACAATTTGAGACAATTTCTGTAAAGATTGGAGCTTTTTTGAGCTATTCATAGATCCCCAGACAATTTTGAAAAATAGGCCTGAATTGAACGTACACCCAAAACGCTTCCATGTCTTCTCCCTGGACCTTCTCAATGTCCACCTCTTGAACATCAGACTCTGAGGCCTCATCTTGACTGTCACTTTCCAACCTTGTTGAGGATGGCTTGTTGTTGGGCTCAAAAAGCCTAATTTGCCCAGATGACCACCAATTTTTCAACCTTTGGTTTGGTCAGCCTGTTGCTTGCTTTGGTGTGTGTGTGTTCCCAAACAAGGACCATTCGCCAGACTGCCCAGAACCTTGCCCTCATCCAGGCCACGGTGGAGAGACACAGTTGTGATGAAACCATAGGCCTTGTTAATCTCTGCACCAGACAGCATGCTCTTGCCAGCATACTTTGGGTCTAACATGTAAGTTGCGGCGTGTATGGGCTTCAGGCAGAAGTCTTCATGCTTTTTGATGTATTTCAGAACTGCAGTTTCCTCTGCTTGGAGCAACAGTGAAGTGGGCAGGGCAGTACGGATTTCTTCTCTGACATCTGCAAGCAGACACGATGGCATTGTCTCTCTCAATCCATGCAATGGCTACTGCTATAGGTTTCAGGAGTTTCAGGCTGCTTACCACTCTCTCCCAAAATACATCATCCAGGAGGATCCTCTTGATGGGGCTGACCATATCGGCAGACTGTGATATGGCCATTTCTTAGAGAGACTCTTTCCCCTCCAGTAGACTGTCAAACATGATGACAACACCACCCCAACGGCTGTTGATGGGCAGCTTCAATGTGGCGCTCTTATTCTTCTCACTTTGCTTGGTGAGGTAGATTGCTGCTATAACGTGATGACCCTTCACATAACTAACAATTTCCCTGGCTCTCTTGTAGAGTGTATCCATTGTTTTCAGTGCCATGATGTCCTTGAGGAGCATATTCAATGCATGAGCAGGACAGCCAATGGGTGTGATGTGAGGGTAGGACTCCTCCACTTTAGACCAAGCAGCCTTCATGTTCGCAGCATTGTCTGTCGCCAGTGCAAATACCTTCTTTGGTCCAAGGTCAGTGATGACTGCCTTCAGGGTCATATGCAATGTAGAGACCGGTGTGTCTGTGCTCTTGTAGAATACTGGTTGAGGGGTGGAGATGATTCAGTTAATTATTCCTTGTCCACATACAGTCTGCTTTCTCTATGATTTGCTTGACCTTCACTTTAACTCTTGAACTCTGTATCCAGCAAATGAGTAGATAAAGCATGTCTGGTTGGAGAGGTGTATGCTGGGCGAACAATACTCAGAAATCTCTTTCAATACACATTGCCTGTGAGCATCAGAGGTGAACCAGTTGCATACACAGCTCGAGCAAGACATTCATCACCATTTCTCTGACTACGTTCCTCCATTGAGTAAAAAAAAACTTCTGATTCCAGGAGGACCATGAGCTGTTGCTATCGATAAGGTTTCTGATTCATCATTATCACCTTGAATAGATTTAGTGGGACTTTTGTCAGAAGTTGCTTGTTGTGAGCGCTGAGGGAACTTTAGGCACTTGGCCAGATGATTTTGCATCTTTGTTGCATTCTTCACATATGACTTGGCACAGTATTTGCGAATGTACACAGCTTTTCTACATTAGCTGCAGTGAAATGCATCCATTTTCTTGTAAAGATTTGGAAAAAATGAGTAAAAAGAAACATACAATTCCATGTACAGATAATTAGTTAAACAGTTATATTAAACAACTCCTTTGTAGGATAAATGTTTTAAAATAAACATGTATGGAAAAGGGTGAATTAACACTCCTCAATTAGCAGGCTAAAGCAAACTAAAAACTGACATGGTTGCAAAAGCTAACTAGCATAAAATGTTAACTTTTTGAGTGTAGGGGGCAGGATTTTCGTTTTTGGCTAAAAAACGTACCCATTTGAAACTGCCTATTTCTCAGGCCCAGCCACTAGAATATGCATATAATTGTCAGATTATGATAGAATACACTCTAAAGTTTCCAAAACTGTCAAAATATTGTCTGTGGGTATAACAGAACTGATATTGCAGGCGAAAACCTGAGGAAAATCAAACCAGGAAGTACTGTTTTTCCTGAAAGCTCTCTGTTCCATTGGATGCCTTGCCTCCATTTAAAGGGATATTAACCAGATTACTTTTCCTATGGCTTCCTCAAGGTGTCAACAGTCTTTAGACATAGTTTCAGGCTTTTATTTTGAAAAATGAGCGAGAAAGATAACATCGCGTCAGTGGATAGCTGGGTGTTCGCAGAGTTTTGCTTGCGCAACAGAGTGGGGCAGCCATTGTCTCTCCTTCTCCTATTGAAAAAGCGACAGTCCCAGTTGATATATTATTGATTATATATTTTACAAACAACCTGAGGATTGATTATAAAACATCGTTTGACATGTTTCTGTGGACATTACGGATACTATTTGGAATTTTCTTCTGCGATGTCGTGAACGCTCGAGCCTGTGGATTTCTGAACGTAATGCGCCAAACAAATGGAGGTATTTTGGATATAAAAATAATCTTTATGGAACAAAAGGAACATTTATTGTGTAACTGGGAGTCTCGTGAGTACAAACATCCGAAGATCTTCAAAGGTAAGCGATTTAATCTATTGCTTTTCTGAATTTCGTGACCAATCTACTTGGCTATATTTTGTCGACTGAGAGAGATGTTCTTACATAAACACTTGTTATGCTTTCGCCGAAAAGCTGTATTGAAATCTGACACGCCAGGTGGATTAACAACAAGCTAAGCTGTGTTTTGCTATATTGCACTTGTGATTTCACGAAAATTAAATATTTTTAGTTATTTAATTTGAATTTGACGCACTGCAATTCAGCAGGTGTTGATGAAAATGATCCCACTAACGGGATGGGTGCGTCAAGAAGTTAACAAGTTAAAAATGATTGAAACACACTTTGCTGTAGGCTACTATTTACTAGTTAACACAATCATGTGTGCCATATAAAATAAACGTCCTCTTGCTGTCAACTGCGTTTATTTTCAGCAAACTTAACATGTGTAAATATTTGTATGAAAATAAAATTCAACAACTGCGACGAACTGAACAAGTTCCACAGACATGTGACTAACAGAAATGGAATAATGTGTCCCTGAACAAAGGGGGGGTCAAAATCAAAAGTAACAGTCAGTATCTGGTGTGGCCACCAGCTGCATTAAGTACTGCAGTGCATCTCCTCCTCATGGACTGCACTAGATTTGCCCGTTCTTGCTGTGAGACGTTACCCCACTCTTCCACCAAGGCACCTGCAAGTTCCCGGACATTTCTGGGGGATTGGCCACAGCCCTCAACCTCCGATCCAACAGGTCCCCGATGTGCTCAATGGGATTGACATCCGGGCTCTTCGCTGGCCATGGCAGAACACCGACATTCCTGTCTTGCAGGAAATCATGCAGAGAACGAGCAGCGTGGCTGGTGGCATTGTCATGCTGGAGGGTCATGTCAGGATGAGCCTGCAGAAAGGGTACCACATGAGGGATGTCTTCCCTGTAACACACATCATTGAGATTGCCTGCAATGACAACAAGCTCGGTCCGATGCTGCTGTGACACACAGACCATGACGGACCATCCACCTCCAAATCGATCCCGCTCCAGAGTACAGGCCTCAGTGTAACGCTCATTCCTTCGACGATAAACACGAATCCGACCATCACCCCTGGTGAGACAAAACCGTGACTCATTAGTGAAGAGCACTTTTTGCCAGTCCTGTCTGGTCCTGCGATGGTGGGTTTGTGCCCGTAGACGACGTTGTTGCCGGTGATGTCTGGTGAGGGACCTACCTTACAACAGGCCTACAAGCCCTCAGACCAGCCTCTCGCGGACAGTCTGAGCACTGATGGAGGGACTGTGCATTCCTGTTGTAACTCTGACAGTTGTTGTTGCCGTCCTGTACCTGTCCCGCAGGTGTGATGTTCGGATATACCGAACCTGTGCAGGTGTTGTTACACATGGTCTGCCACTGCGAGGACGATCAGCTGTCAGTCCTGTATCACTCTCTTAGGTGTCTCACAGTACGGACATTGCAATTTATTGCCCTGTCCACATCTGCAGTCCTCATGCCTCCTTGTACTATGCCTAAGGCACGTTCACGCCGATGAGCAGGTACCCTGGGCATCTTTCTTTTGGTGTTTTTCAGAGTCAGTAGAAAGGCCTCTTTAGTGTCCTAAGTTTTCATAACTGTGACCTTAATTGTCTATCGTCTGTAAGCTGTTAGTGTCTTAATGACCGTTCCACAGGTGCATGTTCATTAATTGTTTATGGTTCATTGAACAAGCATGGGAAACAGAGTTTAAACCCTTTACAATGAAGATCTGTGAAGTTATATGGATTTTTACGAATGATCTTTGACTGAAAAGGGTCCTGAAAAGGGGACATTTCTTTTTTTGCTGAGTTTATATTCACTCCACTCAGTATTGTAATCAAAACTTACCAGAAAGCATGTAGTCCTCGGCTCAGAAAGTGTATAGTTTGGGCTCAATAGCATTTCATTAGTGTGCAAGATCTTGAGAATCAGCTGGACATGTTTTTTATTTATTTTATTTCACCTTTATTTAACCAGGTAGGCTAGTTGAGAACAAGATCTCATTTGCAACCTGGCCAAGATAAAACATAGCAGTGTGAACAGACAACACAGAGTTACACATGGAGTAAACAATTAACAAGTCAATAACACAGTAGAAAAAAAATGGAAGAGTGCGCTGTACATGTGATGGAAGAATGTACTGTGCATGCAGAGGGTTGCAATTCCATTGAATTGGGGATAGTTTAACCAAAATATGCCACAAGACCTAGAATTGCCTTGTGTATCCCACAAAAAAAGGTTCACTGTTATAAGCTAACTTTTTTTGATGGATTTATGCAAAATTCCAGGACTGAACTTCCTATGGAAAATTTCCGGAAATTTCCCGGGAAGTTTCTGACCCTTTGCAACCCGACTTAGATGTACGTGTATTTTTGTTGTTGTGTTGTGAAACTGTTGGATATTACTGCACTGTCTGAGCTAGAATCACAAGCATTTCGCTACACCCGCAATAACATCTGGTAAACACGTGTATGTGACCAATACATTTTGAGTTGATTTGAAAAGGCACCTAAAGGACTGTATTTACTTTGCCACCATGGCCTTTTTTGCCTTTACCTCCCTTATCTCACCTCATTTGCTCACATTGTATATAGACTTGTTTATACTGTATTATTGACTGTTTGTTTTACTCCATGTGTAACTCTGTCGTTGTATGTGTCGAACTGCTTTGCTTTATCTTGGCCAGGTCACAATTGTAAATGAGAACTTGTTCTCAACTTGCCTACCTGGTTAAATAAAGGTGAAATAAATTTAAAAAACTCTGACCATGAGAAACAAGATTCTCTGGTCTGATGGAAACAATATTGAACTCTTTGACCTGAATGCCAAACATCACGTCTGGAGGAAACCTGACACCATCCCTACGGTGAAGCGTGGTGGCAGCATTGCGATGGGGGATGTTTTTCAGCAGGGACTGGGAGAACAGCCAGGATCGAGGGGCTGATGAACAGAGCTTGATGAATCTAACAAAATGTGGACATATTTTATTTAACTAGGCAAGTCCGTTACGAACAAATTCTTATTTACAATGACGGCCTAGGAACAATGGGTTAACTGCCTTGTTCAGGGGCAGAACAACCAATTTTTACCTTGACAGCTCAGGGATTCGATCTAGCAACCTTTCGGTTACAGGCCCAACATTCTAACCACTAGGCTACCTGCCGCCCCAAAGTCAAGGGGTATGAATACTTTCCGAATGCACTGTATATACAGGGCCGTGCAAAAGTATTCAGACCCATTGGATTTATTGTGTTACAAAGTGGGATTCAAATGAATTGAATTGTACTTTTTTTTGTCTACAATCTACACAAAATATTCTAATGTCAAAGTGGAAGGAAAAATAGTAACATTTAAAAAAATAAATAACCATGAAATAACTATAAAATATAGTCGTTGCATAAGTATTCAACTCCCTGGGTGAATACATGTTAGAAACACTTTTTGGCATTGATTACAGCTGTGAGTCTTCTTGGGTAAGTCTATAAGAGCTTTGCCCACCTGCATTGTGCAATATTTATTTGCCCATTTATTTTAACCATTCTTCAAGCTCTGTCAACATATTGGGGATCATGACTAGACAGCAATTTAAGTCTTGCCATAGATTTTCACTCTGTCATTAAGAGTGGAGTCGACTACAATGTTGTTGATCCATCCTCTGTTTTCTCCCATCACAGCCATTGAACTCTGTAGCTGTTTTAAAATCCCCAATGGCCTCATGGTAAGACCCCTGTGTCTTTGTGGTTTAATACATACTCCACAGCATAATTATTACCTTGACCATGCTTAAAGAGAGATTCAATGTCTGATTTTGTTATTGTTATCAAATTACCAATCACTGCCCTTTGAGGCTTTCGAAAAGCTCCCTGATGTTTGTAGTTGATTTTATGCTTGAAATTCAATACTTGACGGAGGGACCTTACAGATGTTATATGTATGGGGGACAGAGGAAGTGTTAGTCATTAAAAAAGTGTGTCCATGTAACTTATATGATTTGTTTTCTAAACAAATGTAGGCTTGCCTAAACAAAATGGCTGAATACTTCTGCAACGACTATTTTAGTTATGAATTTATCTTAAATAAATAATCATTCTTCCACTGACAGAGTATTGTGTGTAAATTGACAACAAAAAAAGACACTTAAATCAATTTTAATCCCACTTTGTAACAAAAGTGAAGACATCCAAGGGGGTCTGAATACTTTTGTAAGACACTGTATTAATATATACTTGGTCATAGTTCAGGTGGGCCTTCACACTTCAGCAAACAATGTTTTTCTTGGTATGCTCTTTTCATATACTGGGTCATGTTCAGTTTGGCACACTGGAGCAAAACCTTACCTCCATGTTTTAGTCCATTTTGAAACGTTTTCGCCCCACTGAACATGCCCAAGCCTGGACGCTTTGCTTCAATATCAGCTAAGAGTTGGCCACATGGCCGCCCTGTCCATATGATCACTGGATGTCAGGCTTTGGCCAACACTTGCTCTCTATTTATCTCTATCCATGTTCCGCTGGCTACCATCAACTAGCACCCTCTTGTTCACCCTGACTGACCTAATAGGTATATCATATTTATTCTTAGTACAAACATCTTAGAATGGCTACCAGTGGAACAGGCATGCTTGTCCAGGTATGTTGTTAGTCACATGTACAGGAACGCAGATGTAATTGCAGGGTGGGGGGAGCAGGTAGCTGCCTAGTGGCTATTCATGGTCTGGGGGTAGAAGCTATTGGCCAGTCATCGCCCTGATAGTCCTGCACTGTCTGAGTGAAGGAAGTGAACCATGGCTTGGGTAACTGTATTAGCAATGAGTCAGGATATTTGACATGTTTCACCACATGAGCCATACTGTGCCAGCTGACTATGTGTATTGACCAGCTGACTGTATGTCCTCTGGTTGTTTCTCCAGTAGTGCTGAGCTATTAGTGCTTTTTTTAGGTCTATTTAGGTTTCGGTTAAATGATTTAACAAATTATCACAGTTTTTGGTTGCGACAATTTTTTTAAAACATGAAATGCATTATGAGATAATGACGTTACATTGATTTTAGAGCTTTTAATGGAAATTCCAAAGCCAAAAATAGTGAACATTGATAATATTTCATTGTCTCTGTCAGGTCCACATTGGGTAGACATCAATAGAAAAATAGGAAATTACTATGCAATATTTCAGCTACTTAGTTTTTATTTGATGGCTTTATTATTGTTCATTCCTTAAAGTAATCATCTCTGCTCAGGCAGTAGCAGGCAGCCAGGCCATATAACACCTATGTGCTCCCCATACTGTACGGTCTTCGTATTTTGCCAAACTGCATATTATGCTGCAGAGCTGGCTGACAATCATTTTACTAGTTCTTCAAAGTTGATACGGCATACTTTCACGAACTGTCTCTGTCCCTCTTGTCGTTGTGTACATTACTCTCTCATGTGGTCTATGCAGTCTGTGTATCTAACCTAATGTAGCAGGTGTAAAATGTATCCGTCCAAAGATCTGTATATAATGACGAGATGCTCCCGTTTACCGCCTAACAATGGGAGTTGTTGTCCCAAAGGCGGGAATGCAGGCGACAAGCTTAGGTCCAAACTAAGCCAATAGACTTCGCATTGGGCTTATTTCTGACAGATCTTGGCCAAAGTGAAACCTCTCACTTTCCCTCTTCCTCTCTGAGCCGTCTGTCTAAATGGAATTCAAGTAATTGAACCGACATCAGTCAATTGGTTGTTTAATAACAGAAAACCCCCAGAAAAGTTGGTTAATCGCTCAGCACTATTCTCCAGAGTACTCACCAGCTGACTGTATGCCTTCTGGTTATTTGTTCAGTGTATTGACCAGCTGATGCTGGTGCAGGCAGAGCTGCAGGACTCGGTGAAGGAGCTGGCTAAGACCAGGAAGAAGTATCAGGAGACAGAGACCATGGCCCAGGCCGTCAGGGACAAGGCCGAGCAGGACGCCAAGTACGTGCACGCACACACACAAACTAAAAAATCCTACCCCTACGGCCTTGTGGAGATTTGAGAGGATCAGATGGGTAACATCTGAGGGAAAGGTGGAGCTATTGCCGTAATGCTACCTATCCAATCCTCACGAATGTACAGGAGTGACAATGTGAAAGATTATAGGGAATCATTGGTCTTGTGTGACTCTGTTCACATATATGTTCCATCTCTCCCTCTGTTCTGTCCAGGTCCAAACTGAGTCTCTTCCAATCCAGGTCCAGTCTGCAGAGGGCAAGTGTAAAGGTGAGAGAATTAAATGAATCCATTTTATGTATGGCCAATTGGCCATGACTACAAACTCAAGTGCATATGGGAATGGAGAAAAAAAGTACAACTATCAAACTAAGTTACTGACGTGCATGTTTTCAGCTGAAAGCCAAGAGGAGTGAGTGTAACTCCAAAGCCACCCATGCCAGGAACGACTATCTCCTCACGCTAGCTGCGGCTAACGCTCACCAGCAGCGCTATTACGACACTGACCTGATCGACTGCATTAAGGTGAGGCGTTGGCACACACAAAGTATGCGGGCATTCCAGGTACTTTTTTTTGCAGTTGCCTCATATCTCAGGTGATTGCTGTGTCATAGTTAGCATGACTGCAAAAACAGGCTACCTGGAATGCCACCACCAGTGTGCGAGTGTGTGAGATGGAGGGTTATTGCTGCATTACTGATAAATTACAAGGTAAGTTATTTCCCTGTTTACTGCGCTCCTCAGGTCCTGGATGGGAGCATCTATGAGCAGGTGAAGGACTACCTGGTCTCTCTATGCCAGATGGAGCTTGAGTCCTATCAGGCTGTTCACAACACTTTCAACATCCTCCTGGAGAACTCCAACAGGGTGAGCGCACGCAAACTAGCCCAGTGGCCGTGTGTCAAGTGTCTCGAAGGAGCGCTGATCCAGAATCAGTTTAGCCTTTTAGATGAAAAAAATGTATAGGAAATGGAATTTGAACGGGGAATTCTGAGATGCTTGATACTAATGGCCCCAGGTATTATCCTTCATTGAACTAGCCTGGACCAAGATCTGTTTGTGCTGTTTTGCCAACTCCTATGGTCTAATGATATTGGCTATACAGCACAAACCAGGCTTTTATTGGAGTTTTTTTTTAATTTTTTACTTTGGGAGAGAGTTTCTATGCAGAGAATGCTGGGAAGTCGGTGTAACAGGTGGTTAGTCCAGAACCTTGTCTGAAAGCTGAAGGATTGCATTAACACCCCTGAGCTAATGCCTAGGCTTTAGCTCAGTGTGCAGGAGACCCAGATTCAAAACCCAGATGGTCAAGTTAGCATGTATACCATTGTTTAGGTCCATATTTTTCTTTTAAAGCTAGAATTGTTCATTTAAACAATAACAAAGCATCTCCCCACCCCTGTTTTGCTAAAAAGCTCAGGGATAGGGCTAGAGAGTTATGCATGCAACAACTGACCCTCCATGATATCAAATGTATAGCTTTAACCATGTTTTGAGGCTATACAAGTGAGGCTATACGACCATTAAACAAAGCTCATGAGGCATTTATAAATGATCTTCTTGACAAATCTATGGGTATAATATAATTTAAGTCCAAAAATGTATGTAGCAATTATGGAATCTAGCTTTAAAGATTTAGAGATGACTTATCCCAATACGCTGTTGTCTTCCTACCTATTCAGTTACCCCTCAGCAATCTTAGTCCTGGGCTCTTGGGGTCATCTTGTGTTTCTGTAACCCGACTGTAGTTTACAGTTAGTTTCCGCTCAACCCAGCATGAACGTACAGTACCAGTCAAAAGTTTGGACACCTATTCAGGGTTTTTCTTTATTTTTAGTATTTTCTACCTTGTAGAATAACAGTGAAGACATCAAAACTATGAAATAACACATATGGAATCATGTAGTAAACAAATTAAAATATATTTTAGATTCTTCAAAGTAGTCAACCTTTGCCTTGATGACAGCTCTGCACACTCTTGGCATTCTCTCAACCAGCTTCACCTGGAATGTTTTTCCAACAGTCTTGAAGGAGTTTCCACCATATGCTGAGCACTTGTTGGCTGCTTGTCCTTCACTCTGCGGTCCAACTCATCCCAAACCATCTCAATTGGGTTGAGGTTGAGTGATCAAATAGCCCTTACACAGACTGTTGGTGTGTTGGGTCATTGTCCTGTTGAAAAACAAATGATAGTCCCACTAAGCGCCAACCAGATGGGATGGTGTATCGCTGCAGAATGCTGTGGTAGCCATGCTGGTTAAGTGTTCCTTGAATTCTAAATAAATCACAGACAGTGTCACCAGCAAAGCACCCCCACACCATCACACCTCCTCCTCAATGCTTCATGGTGGGAAATACACATGCAGAGATCATCCGTTCACCTACTCTGCGTCTCACAAAGACATGGCGGTTGGAACCAAAAAACTCAATTTTGGACTCATCAGACCAAAGGACAGATTTCCACTGGTCCAATGTCCATTGCTTGTGTTTCTTGGCCCAAGCAAGTCTCTTCTTCTTATTGGTGTCCTTTAGTAGTGGTTTCTTTGCAGCAATTTGATCATGAAGACCTGATTCACACAGTCTCTCTGAACAGTTGATGTTGAGATGTCTGTTACTTGAACTCTGAAGCATTTATTTGGGCTGCAATTTCTGAGGCTGGTAACTCTAATGAACTTATCCTCTGCAACAGAGGTGACTCTGGGTCTTCCTTTCCTATGGCGGTCCTCATGAGCCAGTTTCATCATAACGCTTGATGGTTTTTGCGACTGCACTTGAAGAAACCTTCAAAGTTCTTGAAATGTTCCGGATTGACAAACCTTCATGTCTTTGAAGTAATGATGGACTGTTGTTTCTCTTTGCTTATTTGAGCTGTTCTTGCCATAATTTGGACTTGGTCTTTTACCAAATAGCTATCTTCTGTATACCACCTCTACCTTGTCACAACACAACTGATTGGCTCAAACGCATTAAGAAGGAAAGACATTTCACAAATGAACTTTTAACAAGGCACACCTGTTAATTGAAATGCTTTCTAGGTGACTACCTTGTGAAGCTGGTTGAGAGAATGTCAAGAGTGTGCAGAGCTGTCATCAAGGCAAAGGATGGCTACTTTGAAGAACACTGCATGATTCCATATTTGTTATGTCATTGTTTTGATGTCTTCGCTATTATTCTGCAATGTAGAAAATAGTAAAAATAATGAAAATCCCTGGAATGAGTAGGTGTGTCCGAACTATTGACTGGTACTGTGTATATGCAGGGAGGCAGCGAGCTGTAGGTGCCAGATCCCACAGAGGGGTCAGATTTCTACCAGCTGACTCATATAGTTCCTCTTTCACTGTGACGCCACAGCAGGCTGTGTGTGTGGGTGTATAGTTTTGACCTCTCTCTGGTAATCTTCCTATGACCCTTGAGGTGACCGTGAATGCTCCCCTGTGACTTTAGGTCAAGCTTTAGGTCGCGCTCTGCTCTGACCGTCAGTGGTCCTTTGATGGCCCTGGCTTAAATAAGAACAGTGTGGTCACTCGCCGATGACATAATAAACTCTCAAAGGAGTTTAAGGCCTCTTCTGTCATGATAATGAGTTTTATCTATTCTAATCCCTTTATGCCTCTTTCAGATTATCAGTTGCTTCTATTGTGCTGTATTATGAGGTTAACTAAATGGCTATGTGTGCGTGTCTGCATGTGTGTGTGCATCTGCGTATGTTCGTGTGTTCTCTTCAGATGATGCAGGACTTTCACCAGCAGCAGTTTGTACAGCAGAACCAAGTGTTCCACAGTACCCCAGCCATCCTCTTCCAGCCCATCAACACTGACATGGTGGGTAGTAGTGCTACGCTAATGCTACTTCTCTCATGGAACGTGTTGGCTAGTGCTACGCTACACACTAGCTATGCTAAAGCTACCCTCTTGTAGAACCCCTGGTCCTTCTTCACTGCTAGGCTAGCTAACCTGCTCTACCGTACATGCTTGTGCATATGTGTAACCAAGTTGAATTTGTAGGCTCACTCAACTTGAAATGCCTCTCCCCATGCCATTGAATTGCTAGCTTTTCTTTGGCGTAGCTGGCTAAGGCATTGCGAGACAGGATTGGGATTTGTAAAATCCATCACAGTAGTGGACCTGTGAGGGAGGAAGCAAGCTGTTAAATGACAGTGACGTCCATTACATGCAATGCTTGTGTTTTGGTGAGTGTGTTTGTGTTGCACGCAGTTAAAAAATAAAAATGTTTAAGGGGTGGATCAGCTTAATATTGCGGAAAGAATGTTCGCTTCCAATGTAATTGTCTGCATCATTTCCAATCCCCCATATTGTTTGGTAAATATATATATCCATAAACACATGCATACATATACACATATATACATACACATACCTATATAGACAGACTTTTTAAAAAGAATATACCTTTATTATTATTCCCTGCAAACCCTACCGCCGATCCCCCAATTGGAGTAAACTAAAAAACACTTCTGCTTTTACCTTCAATTTATACATCTTATACACACTCTACAGACAGTCTACTTTACAATAGCTCTCTTGTTTGTTCTTAGTCCTTTCTCTATTTCTGATGTCTATCCAGTTTGATTTCTATTTGTAACTATGCTATTTCACAAAAGTTCCGAACCTATATACATTTTACAGATCCCGTATGCTTTACAATGTTTATCTTGTTATTAGTCCCACCCTTCAGCTCCATTCAACCCCTCCCATCTATCTCTCAACATCATCCATTTCGGATTTCTATTTGCCATATATTTTTCAACTGTGCTGTGATGCTTCACAAAATAATTGAACCTTCCTATTTTCATAGCTTCTACAGATTGTAAATTAAAAATAAACATTTTTGCTAAAATAATTATTATATTATTGATTGATTTTGACTATGGCTTTTCAAATCACCCAGTATTGCTATCTGTAGCGTTAGTTCTAGGCAAATGTTGCAATTCTTCAGCCATTCCTGGACCTGTGACCAAAAACGAGCTACATATGTACAATACCAAAATAAATTATCTAATGACTCTGCCTCCTCACAGCAGAATCTGCAGAGCTGGGAAGATTGTATCCTCCATATATATAACATTATATTAGTTGCAAGAATTTTGAATAGTAGTTTAAATTGAAAAATTCAAAGTTTTGAATCTGCCGTTGTTTTGCGTATCAATTCATTGCACGCAGGTTTGTTTGTATGTTATATGGTGTGCATGCGAGCCCCAGAGGAACATGTTCTCAACTGACCCAGCCTGCCAGTCAGTCTGTCTGCCCACCAGTGCACTTTTCCGCATCCTCTGCCGCCTGCAGAGGGTGTTTGTCTCCAAGACCCTTGTTGTTTTCCGTTGGTAGTGAAACAAGCGGTGGCCTGTTCCTAAAGAAAACATTTAGTGATGCAGTTGCACCCTCCACCTCCCTCAAACCTACCCCCCCTTTCCCCTCCCTAAACAATGTGACAGAGGTATCCGTATCTGGCTCTCGCTCTCTCCCTCGCCTGGCTCTCGCTCTCTCCCTCGCCGGCTCTCGCACTCTCCCTCGCTGGCTCTCGCACTCTCCCTCGCTGGCTCTCGCACTCTCCCTCGCTGGCTTTCTGTTCTTTTTTGCTCTGGCTCATTATTTTGTGAGGGCTTAGAGATTAATCAGCTGTGTGCGCATGAATCATGCCAGGGGTCATCATCAGTCATGGTGTATTGGTCAACTCCTTCCTGAGGAGAGGTGAGACCAAACTTTGTGGTCCTGTTGCGCATGTCCATCAGATGGCCAGTGATCTCTGTTCATTACCAAGTGCAATGGAAAATGTTTAAAATCATTTTGTATTAGGAAACAAAAATTACCGTTTGATTATTAGACAAGTCCAAGGACGTCCCTCCCCGTTTCAGTACGTTTTCTTCTGTTTGGTGGACAATGAACACTTAGTGTTACAGAACGTTCTGATATAAGTCTATTATGTAGAACGAATATGATTGTAGGTCATGTAGACTAGAGAACCGTGTCAGCTCTATTCCTTTATATTTTGAAGTGTTCAGAACATATCACATTACACATCAGAGAGGCCTGGACTGAGACTTCAGGCCTTGTAGATGAGTTGTGGAGAGAAATAAGAACAAGATTATTCCATTTTTAAATCTGGAATTTATGTTTTTCTGATCGCCTTTTAATCCTATATTATTGGAATCAACCTACCCCCGAGCAAATATCAGACATTTCACATTGTACTGATTACATCCCTGATTTAGAGACCTTGCCTCTCATCCCATTGGGATGTGGATTGGCTGTGTTCCTCTTGTGAGGTCATCCATAGAGGAAGTGCTTTCCTCTAGGTTGTTTTCCTTTCGACACAAACACACACTGTTTCGTCGTCTGCCTCAATAGTGGAATAATGTTTTTTACTACGCCACCTTGAGTTCATTCCTCAAAAATCTAATTTCATAATATTTGCCAACATTCACCCTCAAACAAATATCAGCTCCAATATCCAACCATAAATATTTAGGTGAATGTCTGTTTTATATGTACCATATATTATATATGTCTTTTTGACTTATTTTAATAGATGCACGGACAGATACGGATGCTGAATATGTTTAGCTGAATATTATCAATTATTATTCAACTCTCTCTCTTCCTCCCCTATACATCATCCCTGGTCACTAGGTTGGGCAGTTGCAGAAGGAGAGTGGCACAGTGGAGGAGCACAGTCTGGATAAGGAGGCACGGAAGTGGGCGACCCGAGTGGCACGAGAACACAAGAGCATCATCCACAGTCAGAGGGTGAGAGAGAGGGAGGAAAAGAGAAAGGGATGGACATTTTAAAAAGTGAGAGCGAGGGATCGCCTATTCAAAGTGTCTCAGAGTAGGAGTGCTGATCTAGGAAAAGTTCTGCCTTTTAGATAAGATTACATCGACTCATAGACTTTATGAATACGGGCTCAGATTTGTTCAACTTCAGTACACTTCCAACTGACTCAACACGGAGATATCATTAACCCAATATAAAATACTAATAATTAATCAGTTTTATGATGCTTGCACTGTGTCAGAGGGAAGGGAAGTGAAAACGTTTAGGAAACGTTCGAACCATCGCCCTACTGGCCTGATGGTTTGTTGTTAAAATTTGGTGATAAGATAACGGATGTAGGTAGTTCTTGGCCAAACTCTGACAAGTGTTTTCCAGTAAACCAGGATGTAACATGGCCCTTTAACAACCCCGTGACTTGAAATTATATTAAATGAGTCATGCTTTATCTGTGAGTTTTACAATTTCTTCTATTCACTGTAATGTTGTCTACCATTTATTACTTGATTATTTCAGCGTTTCTCATTTTCATGGCCCTATTGTTTTAACATTTCCTGCTTTTGATTGTGATTTGGTTCCTTCTTTTCATTGTGCGGTGGTGTAGTTTCTTTTAAGATTTGTCATAGGTTTTGTCTGTAATGGAAACCTATTCCCTACTGTACTATGCAGGGAATAGGGCTCCATATCAGATGCAGCCATTAAGATGAGTTTGTTCTCTACCTGTTACCTGTGACCTTTCAGGCCCTGGAGGACTATGGGACCCAACAGGGGCTTTCGGAGCAGAACCGCAGCGAGCTAGAGCTCAAGATGGAGGAGGCCAGGGAGAACCTGCGGAGAGCAGAGGTAAACTTGTGCGTGTGTGTAGTGAAGTTTAGTAGGATTGTTGTGATTTTATTTTTTATTTATTTAACTAGGCAAGTCTGTTAAGAACAAATTCTTATTTACAATGACGGCCTACACCGGGCCAATTGTGTGCCGCCCTACGGGACTCCCAATCACGGCAAGTTGTGATATAGCCTGGATTCGAACCAGGGTCTCGCCTCTAGCACTGAGATGCAGTGCCTTAGACCGCTGCGCCACTCGAGAGCAATGAGGTAGCCCTGCCTGTGGCTTAAAATCTGTCACCCTTGGCCCAAGAAGGAGACGTTGGTTTCCTGAGCAGGAGACCATGGTTATGATTCCACCAGTGCTCACGTGTGTGTGTGATCCCTTACTGAGGTTTGTTTATCAGTGGGCCAGCAGGTTGTCTCACCTTAGACTTTCTTGCCTCTGATGTCCCCTGTTGGTGGATAAGGCAGAATACATCCAACATAGTTCTAAGGGAGCTTTTTATTATAGCATTAGTCATTACTAGGGTTGCAAAATCCCAGGTTTTCCAGAAATCCCAGTTCGTAGATTCCTGGAATTAGGAGGGAATAAAAGCATGAAATTCATAATATGACAAAATAAGCATGAAATTCATAATATGTCACTAACTCCAGACCGTGAAGCTGAAGGCAGATGCTCGTCTGGCTCTACTGAGAGAGGCAGGCATCACAGTGGAGACGTGGCTGAAGAGCGCCATGAACCAGGTGATGGAGGAGCTGGAGAATGAGCGGTGGGCCAACCTAAATGCCCATGATCTTTCACTCTCCGTGAGTCACAAAACACACATGTATTCAAATACGAGACAAAATTTCATACACACAAACGCATCTCGATTTGTCATTTTGTCCCCTTTATACCTGCCTACTGGAATTTGCCGGTCTCAGGTAAATCCCATAAGGGAGCTGAGGTGTGTCTTTAAGACACTGTTTCTCAACCTTAAAGTGCTAGCTTAGCCTGTGCTAGCTTAGCCTGTGCTGTGTTTGTGTTTTGAGATTGACTAGCCTTGTGAAACCAAGCTAACAGTATGTGAGCTTGCGAGATCAGGTTGATTTAACAAGGCTACAAATTTTGCAGTCACCGATCACTGATCTACAAACCACCTTCTCACTATGTCACTTCTCAAACTCATTCCACGGAGGGCCGGGTGACTGCAGGTTTTCGCTCCTCTCTTGCACTTGATTGATGAATTAAGGTCATTAATTAGCAAGGAACTCCCCTCACTTGGTTGTCTAAGTCATAATTGAAAGGATAAACAAAAAAAACAGCAGGAACTAGGCCCTCCATGGAATGAGTTTGACACTCCTGCACAAGGTGATCGAAAGTATCGATTCTGCGGCTTCCCTTGCTCAAAGGGATCCTCTACAACTTGCTGTGTGTGTGTGTTTTTAGGGTACAGGTGACCTAGAGAGGGAGGAGGATGAAGATAGTGGAGAGGTGTTGGACGACAGCAGCTCCAGCCCCTCCAGTACCCTCAGGAACTACCCCCTCACCTGCAAAGTTCTCTACTCATACAAGGTACCCACACACACACAGAGTGCTTTCCTATTATCTTTAAGCTGGCAATTAACTCAACACCTTAGATGCGGTGCAGTATGGTACCGTACCTCGTACCATATACAGTGGGGAGAACAAGTATTTGATACACTGCCGATTTTGCAGGTTTTCCTACTTACAAAGCATGTAGAGGTCTGTAATTTTTTATCATAGGTACACTTCAACTGTGAGAGACCGAATCTAAAACAGAAATCCAGAAAATCACATTGTATGATTTTTAAGTAATTCATTTGCATTTTATTGCATGACATAAGTATTTGATCACCTACCAACCAGTAAGAATTCTGGCTCTCACAGACTTGTTAGTTTTTCTTTAAGAAGCCCTCCTGTTCTCCACTCATTACCTGTATTAACTGCACCTGTTTGAACTCGTTACCTGTATAAAAGACACCTGTACACACACTCAATCAAACAGACTCCAACCTCTCCACAATGGCCAAGACCAGAGAGCTGTGTAAGGACATCAGGGGTAAAATTGTAGACCTGCACAAGGCGAGGATGGGCTACAGGACAATAGGCAAGCAGTTTGGTGAGAAGGCAACAACTGTTGGCACAATTATTAGAAAATGGAAGAAGTTCAAGATGACGGTCAATCACCCTCGGTCTGGAGCTCCATGCAAGATCTCACCTTGTGGGGCATCAATGATCATGAGGAAGGTGAGAGATCAGCCCAGAACTACACGGCAGGACCTGGTCAATGACCTGAAGAGAGCTGGGACCACAGTCTCAAAGAAAACCATTAGTAACACACTACGCCGTCATGGATTAAAATCCTGCAGCGCACGCAAGGTCCGCCTGCTCAAGCCAGCGCATGTCCAGGCCCGTCTGAGGTTTCCCAATGACCATCTGGATGATCCAGAGGAGGAATGGGAGAAGGTCATGTGGTCTGATGAGACAAAAATAGAGCTTTTTGGTCTAAACTCCACTCGCCGTGTTTGGAGGAAGAAGAAGGATAAGTACAACCCCAAGAACACCATCCCAACCGTGAAGCATGGAGGTGGAAACATCATTCTTTGGGAATGCTTTTCTGCAAAGGGGACAGGACAACTGCACCGTATTGAGGGGAGGATGGATGGGGCCATGTATCGCGAGATCTTGGCCAACAACCTCCTTCCCTCAGTAAGAGCATTGAAGATGGGTCGTGGCTGCGTCTTCCAGCATGACAACGACCCATAACACACAGCCAGGGCAACTAAGGAGTGGCTCTGTAAGAAGCATCTCAAGGTCCTGGAGTGGCCTAGCCAGTCTCCAGACCTGAACCCAATAGAAAATCTTTGGAGGGAGCTGAAAGTCCATACTGCCCAGCGACAGCCCCGAAACCTGAAGGATCTGGAGAAGGTCTGTATGGAGGAGTGGGCTAAAATCCCTGCTGCAGTGTGTGCAAACCTGGTCAAGAACTACAGGAAACGTATGATCTCTGTAATTGCAAATAAAGGTTTCTGTACCAAATAAGTTCTGCTTTTCTGATGTATCAAATACTTATGTCATGCAATAAAATGCAAATGAATGACTTAAAAATCATACAATGTGATTTTCTGGATTTTTGTTTTAGATTCCGTCTCTCACAGTTGAAGTGTACCTATGATAAAAATTACAGACCTCTACATGCTTTGTAAGTAGGGAAACCTGCCAAATCGGCTGTGTATCAAATACTTATTCTTCCCACTGTAGGTCCTGTGAGCAGCATGCAGCTCCAACCTATAATATATTAACGTAATTGACTGGGGCAGTCTTGCAGTAATGAAACATGACCTCTTTCCTCTCTCTTCTCTCCCAGGCGTCTCAGCCAGATGAGCTGACCATCGAGGAACAGGAGGTGCTGGAGGTTATCGATGATGGGGACATGGAGGACTGGGTCAAGGTACAGAGCGCTTTTCAAGAGTGACGCTACCTCAGTTTGTGTTTTAACTACAATAAAGCAAGTGGTACTCTGAAGTCATATCATACTCCTACTGTACACATCAGGGGTTGTGTCCAGTGGGGAGAGAACTTTTTTGAAACAGAGTGAAATAGGGAGGTACTACTTAACTTGTTCAATAAGAACTTTGTTTTGTTTTCCATTACAAAACATGTTGCTGCAGTGTGCCCTGCTATCACTGACGATAACCCTGTGTGTGTGTGTGTGTGTGTGTGTGTGTGTGTGTGTGTGTGTGTGTGTGTGTGTTCCAATATTGTCTCCAGGCCAGGAACCAGACAGGCCAGGTGGGCTATGTCCCGGAGAAGTACCTGCAGCTGCCCTCGTCCAACAGCCTAATGAGCATGCTCCAGTCTCTGGCCGCCCTGGACGCTCGCTCCCACTCCTCCAGTAACTCTACCGAGCCCGAGCTGGCCGAGTCAGAGCTACACACGCTGGGCACACCTATCGCCAACGGAGATTCCAGTGGTGGTGAGAGAGAGTGAATTTGGCCGAAACGTTTGGAGCAGCATGACTCAACGTTCTCTCACGGGCGAATCCTGACCTTCACTTAAGTCCAATTTTCACTTAGTCATGCATTGATGTCAGTGGGAGATGAAAGGAAATTGGATTTAAGTCAAAGTTAGGATTCGCCCCACATTGAATAAACAATGTCATTGAGATGTTGTGACCATTGCTTTTTTAAATGTTCTCTTCATTTTGATCTCTTCCTTGCTCTCTTACTCTCTCTTTCCCCTTCCACCTCCCCTTTTCACCTTTGCTCTCTCCCCCTCGCCACCCTCAGTGTGCTTCGCCAAGGCCCTGTACGACTACGCGGGCCAGACAGGTGAGGAGCTCTCGTTCCCTGAGGGTGCCATCATCCGTGTGCTGAGCCGCGAGACCTACGAGGATGACGGTTTCTGGGAGGGCGAGTTCAATGGCACCGTGGGTGTCTTCCCTGCTGTGCTTGTGGAGGACCTTCTGGCAGCGGGTAGTGCCGGTGGAGACAGCGAGAATGGCGACGTCTTAGGAGAGGCCAGCAGCAATCCGCAGGTACACACATGTATGCAATCACCATAGGAGCTGTTTACCATACAGATGGATAGAGGACTAGTGCCCAAAAGCCCGTTTTAGCATGGGCAGCACCATTGAGGATTTTCACCATTTTGTTGAACTAGTCAACTGGGTGGGACTTCCTATGGGTTAACCTGGATGGAATTATATGATCCTTCCTTATCATTAGCCAACCTTTGCTTTATAGCTGTTCAAACAACACACTACAGGTGGCAGTATGCATTCTTTCAGTTTGTTTACCAACTCATAGAAGTAGTAGAAGACAATGTACCACTACAAAATGGAGATGGCCTCAACGGCGCTGCCCATGCTATCACAGACGCCATAATGGGACAGATACAATGTTGTGTCCTCTATCTATTTACACACATGAATCATTGAGTGAATGAATGGAGAAAAAAAGGTTCTCACGGCTCACATTCTCATCCATACAGTATACGTCATAAAGATACTGTATAACAGTATCAATATATTACTGTTTTATTTCATTCTGTGGTGTGCGCTGTCTTCCAGGCATCCCCCGCTCCTCTTTCCGAGTGCTCTCCACAGAGTCCCTTCCTTCTGGGCCCGTTCCATAGCAGCCCCTGTAAGAGCAGCCCCCTCCTGACCCCCACTCTGCCCTCGCCCCAGTCTAGCCCCTCCAGTGCCAGCGCCTCCCCCATACCCCGCCCCCCCTCCATCAACGGCCACCATAGGCCACCGCCCGCACCACTCAAAGGCCACTTGCAAAGTAAGAACCACTCCTCAAAGGCTGACTATTTATTATTTTGTACTTCAAATGTTATTGCAATGCATATGATTCTTTGCCTGGTCCCAGATCTGTTTTGTGCTGTATTATAGTCCATGGCATGACAACAAGCATAGGAGTTGGTAAGACGGCACAACCAGATCTGGGACCAGGCTATGTTATTTATCATAATAAATGCATGTAAAAAAGTAGGGACGTGGACAAGTAATAAACAGCATGGATTTTAAGAGTCCTCATTCTGAGATTTGACACATCTGGGTTTTTTTCATTAAGGCACAATGTCACTACCCTGTAGTGATTTCTATGCCAAGATGTGGTGATGATGACTCTGTCTGCCCCCCTCACCTTCAGGTCCTGCCCAGAACTCCACCCAGCCCCCCAGGTACCCAACAGATGGTGGTGCGGGGGGCACCATTCGACCTGTAAGTCACACTGTATGGATACTGACCCTTGTCCAGTTTGAAAATACTCGTTGTTGAGGTTCCACTTGGCGCTCAAAGGAATAACCTAGCTTGTTTGTATGTTATGGACAGGTCCGCGCTGCACCGCCGCCCCCCAAGCCGCAGCAGCCTCGTGGCCAGGTGAAGAAGAGGGAGGAAGTGGAGATCACACTGGTGTAACACCGCCGCCGAGATCAGACCTGGTGGATCCAGGTCCCTGACCGACTGACCCCCCAGGGAGAGACAACAGGCTCCAGAGACCCTGAACCAACCAGGGGTTATCCCCACTCCCCACCGGAGAGGCTCCATGAGGTAGCCCAAAATTTGGTTTGTCTCCCTCCACACAGTCCAAAGCCAGTAGGGCTGAAACGTTGTGCGGTGCGGAGAACCCAAATAATTGTGCAATTGACACTGTTTCCAAATTCCAACCCCACATCCCATTTTCTAGTTCTCTTTATTATTTTTCTCTGTTACCCATCTTTTTCCTTGGTCTACACCTCCTTTTTCTCTGTGCTGTATTCTAACTCTGTGTTCTCTACCTCTTTCTCTCTCTCTGGCTAGCTCCCTCACCTTCATAACTGGGCATTGAGCAATGGGGGGGGGTCTCGCTCTTGTTCGAGCAAGATATCGCCATTGGATTACTATTCAACAAAGTGTTACTGATTTTGTGAGAGGATTGTACATTTGTCAATGTTTTTTTTAAAACACAGCTAAATTCCAAGCCAGATCTCTGTTTGGTTCTTGGTAGATTGTGTTAATGTTGTCTCCGCACATTTCAGGGAAATTGACAACACGGTAAAGGCGGGTATCACTCCTGTACCTGAAATACGTCTTTAAAAAGTGTTTCCAACATTTCATAAACAAGGGAAAAGTGGCAATTTTGGAGGGGTGTAATTGTTTAAGATAGGAATAGCCCCATTGAGGGCAAAATCTGGGTCACACTGTGAAACTAGAACAAAACTGCCCCTGACATGTCAATTTTACTACTCTTCTAAATGTATTTGTACAACTTCCTTGTGTTAAAACTTGGGACATTTCAAGATTGCCAGGGCCAGTCTATAGTGTATGTATGAGTAAATGTAGACTAAATGTGCTACTTTTTGTTGTAAAAACAAGGATCTAACTATGTTGTCATCAATACTAATCTAGGCGTAAACTAGCCAATAATGGTTGCTGGTGAGAATAGTTTTTTCAGTCAGGAATGCAGACTGGGTCGCAGTTCAAGACGGAAAGCATCGCAAGGTGATTTGCAGTTGTGCGGTGCGTCCCTGGGTCAGACCATGAGTCAGACGTGCCTTAAAGTTCCCGGAAGAGAATCTCCATAGTTCCTAATTCCCTACAGGAAGTGTGAACTGACTGAAATACTGAAGCACTTTTTTGATATTCTGTTAATGCTCTTTTCAGTATTGCTGCTTGGTCTCTCTTGTGGTTGCTGCATTGTTTGTCTACTTTAATTTTTTTTGCTCAATCTATATCGGTATGAGTATTGTTCTCCTTGTGAAATGCATTTGATTTGTCACCAAAAAATATATATATCTGTTTACGTTGTGAGGTATGATTGATTTTATTTGATGTATGCCTTTTAATTGTATCTTTTAAATATTAATAGTTTACAGAGCTTTGAGATGGATAGCTGTGCAGCAATTTTACATTAAGGATTAAAACATACGGAAACGTATAAATTGTTGATCATAGGAAATCAGGAATCTGTCAGCCACGTTGCTGTGTTCTCGTTGATCTCCTTGAGATTTGAATGTCAAACTTATTTTGAAGTTTACCCTGTTATATTGAAAAAATACATGTGGTTGTGAAATACTTTGACACAACCATGAAGTAGTTTTTTGTCATTATGTTCCTGATTTATTTTCAGTATCTTCAGAGATACGGTAGAAACAAACGGCCCACTCTGATGTAGCATCTGCAGCAATAGCAGAAAATCTAAATTATTTAATTGGATATTAAGAATTTTTTTGTTAAAATAAATATGGAATAAAATTGGCTGAAATCACATTTTGTTCTGTTTTATTCAACATTTCACAAAATAATCGTGGGTTTCCACTAGATGCCACAGACACGAAGTCAACATTGGCTATAAACTTTCACTCAACGTCAACAAAACAAAGGAGATGATTGTGGACTTCAGGAAACAACAGAGCGAGCGCCCTGCTATCCACATCTATGGGACAGCAGTGGAGAAGGTGGCAAGGTAAGTTCCATCAGCGTACAAATTGAAATGGTCCATCCACACAGACAGTGTGGGGAAGAAGGCACAACAGCGCCTTTTCAACCTCAGGAGGCTGAAGAAATGTGGCTGGTCTCTTAAAACCCTCAAACGTTTATAGATGCACAATCGAGAGCATCCTGTCGGGCTGTATCACCGCCTGGTACGGCAACTGCACCGCCCACAACCACAAGGCTCGCCAGAGGGTGGTGCGATCTGCACAACGCATCACCAGGGGCAAACTACCTGCCCCCCAGGACACCTACAGCACTCGATGTTACAGGAAAGACAAAAAGATCATCAAGGACAACCACCCGAGCCACTGCCTGTTCACCCCGCTATCATCCAGAAGGCGAGGTCAGTACAGGTGCATCAAAGCTGGGACATGAAGATAGCTTGCCAATAGAACAATCTCTACATCGGCACAAAGTTGGTTTGCAGTAGCTGGCTAGCTAGCCCAACATGATCACTGGCTATAGTCATGCTAACTAGTAGTTCAAGTAGAAGTTAGTTAGCCCCTCAACATGCTACAAGATTAAGCTGCCAGGCCAGAGCTACCTGCTGAAGAAAGGTGAGATTTCTCCATTTCTTTCTGTAGCTAATTTAGCTAGACCTGGCTGTGCTTAGTAACTGCTGTTCATTATTACTCAGTAATATCTGTCCCTTTTAACTATCTGGCACTTTGCATCGATAACTTTGCTATTGCTTACACATGCAACAATATCCAGTGAAGCTATATATCAACTTTTACAACCTTACAGTGAAATGCTTACTTACAAGCCCCTAACCAACAATGCAGTTATAAAAACATGAATAATAAATAAAAGTAACAAGTAGTGAAAGAGCAGCAGTAAAATAACAGTAGGGAGACTATATACAGGGTACCGGTACAGAGCCAATGTGCGGAGGCACCAGCCAGTCGAGATAATATGTAAATGTAGGTAGAGTTAAAGTGGCTATGCATAGATAATAACAGGGTAGCAGTTGGTGTGTGTGTCCTGAATGTTACAGCAGGAGAAGGGCACAGTATGGCATCTGAGCAGATAATCATGAACTTCATGTAGTTACATCAGCCGATACAGTAAGTTCAAATGTGCCTTTTTATCGCTATGGGTATACTTCAAACATCCTACCTGTTCACTACAAATCAGCCTACTTCTTGGAATGTATACCCCTTGTCTGGGGGGGAGGGGCTGATGATTAATGATACATAGCCAGTCTGATCTTACTTGATTACTGACCCTTCTCTCTCTCTCTCCCGCCCACAGGACCATTCACACAGTTCAGTCACTCAGCCTTATCCATTGGACATGATATTCTCAAGGTCCTGCACTACCGTCTCCTACAACACCCTGGTGCGAAGCAATAAGCCTGGCCCCATGGCTGTAAATCAGCATATCTCTCTGATAAATGTTAACAGGAACATCTACATAAGTATTCAGATACTTAACTCAGTACTTTGTTGATGTACCTTTGGCAGCGATTACATCCTCGCTACAAGCTTGGCACACCTGTATTTGAGAAGTTTCTCCCATTCTTCTTTGCAGATCCTCTCAAACTCTGTCATGTTAGATGAGGAGCGTTTCTGCACAGCTATTTTCAGGTCTCTCCAGAGATGTTCAATCAGGTTCAAGTCCGGGCTCTGGCTGGGCCACTCAAGGACATCCAGAGACTTGTCCCGAAGCCACTCCTACGTTGTCTTGGCTGTGTGCTTGGGGTCGTTGTCCTGTTGGAAGGTGAACCTTCAGCCCAGTCTGAGGTCCTGAGCGCTCTGGAGCAGGTTTATATCAAGGATCTCTCTATACTTTGCTCCATTCATCTTTCTCTCGATCCTGACTAGTCTCCCAGTCCCTGCCGCTGAAAAACATCCCCACAGCATGATGCTGCCACCACCATGCTTCACCGTATGGATGGTGCCAGGTTTCCTCCAGACATTATGTGATGCTTGGCATTTAGGCCAAATAGTTCAATCTTGGTTTCATCAGACCAGATAATCGTGTTTCTCATGGTCTGTCTTTCGGTGCTTTTTGGCAAACTCCAAGCGGGCTGTCGTGTTTTTACTGAGGAGTGGCTTCCGTCTGGCCACAAAGGCCTGATTGGTGGAGTGCTGCAGAGATGATTGTCCTTCTGGAATGTTCTCCCATCTCCACAGAGGAACTCTGGAGCTCTGTCAGATTGACCATCGGGTTCTCGGTCACCTCCCTGACCAAGGCCCTTCTCCCCGGATTGCTCAGTTTGTCCGGACGGCCAGCTCTAGGAAGAGTCTTGGTGGTTCCAAACTTCTTCCATTGAAGATTGATGGAGGCCACTGTGTTCTTGGGGACATTCAATGCTGCAGAAATGTTTTGGTATCCTTCCCCGGATCTGTGCCTCGACACAATCCTGTCTCGGTGCTCTACGGACAATTCCTTCCACTTCATGGCTTGGTTTTTGCAAGTCATGTCCAATCAATTGAATTGACTCCAATCAAGTTGTAGAAACATCTCAAGGATGATCAATGGAAACAGGATGCACCTGAGCTCAATTTCAAGTCTCATAGCAAAGGGTCTGAATACTTATGTAAATAAGGTATCTTTTTTTTGAGAGAGATTTGGAACATTTTCAACATGTGTTTTCTGTCATTATGGGGTATTGTGTGTAGATTGAGATGTTTTAATTGAATCAATTTTAGAATAAGGCTGTAACGTAACACAATGTGGAATAAGTCAGGGGATCTGAATACTTTCCTACTGCACTGTATAGATGACTCTTAGACAGTTTCAAATTGTTTGCCTGTGAATGCTTGTCCACATCAAGTTATTTACGTGTTAACTTTGTTCTAATACTGAGTCCCTCTCATAGAATTTGCATGATCCCTTAACTGCCACATGCTCTTTCTCGCTACAGGATACATTAGGGGAGTTGCTTTGCTGTTGGCACCCCCTCATTCTAAATTTTGCTCACTTTTGTTCAACTGCTCTTTGATTAAGTTAGTTTAATTCAACGTTTAAATTTGCTTCAAGTGGGTTTTTTACGTAACGTTGACAGATGGCACTTGTAAGGAGGGATGTGGGGGGAGAGTGGATAGATGGGTTTGGTTGAAGAAACTCCCTTTCCCCTTCTCTTGAGTAATAAAAGTAAATGTAATTGCAGCATTTTACCTGTGATCCAAAATCAAATAATGTTAGCTTTTAGCTTATACAATATAAGACAAAATGAGATTTATCCATTCACTACTGACCAAATGCGTTCACCAACCACTTCAAGCTAGCATGACCTGTTTTAGGCCTGTTTTTAAGTCTTAATGTAAAAGCACTTTGGATGAAGTGTTCAAATGTGATACAGGCTGTATTATTATGCTTATGTACAGACAACCCATAGCACGACATACCACTGTGGCCAGGACTGAGCAGCCCAGCAGCTTGGGTTTGGCTAAATAGGCATCTCTCCTGGGCATGTTGTCAATACAAACTCCTTTAGTCATACTTTATTCAAAATAAGGCATCCAGACCTTATGAAAGTTGCCCAGTATACACTTAATCTGGTAATAAATCAATTCTAGTGATACATGACATTGTGAGAGGATAACCAACCTTCCAATTAATGGCAATGCATTACTTAGCCGCTATAAATGCTTAGTTATACAGTTTCTACAGATAAGTCTCCAGTATCAACATCTCCAAACAAAAACAGGAGAAGGGAGAATCGTTAGACATACTGAGATTAAAGAACATACTCTTTGCTAGAATTCAGCCAGCCTTCACAACACCATAACGTATGCAAATATATGTCCCCTTTTGTGTTTTACACCTCCAGCAGAGGAATTACATCTCTGAGTGCATGATATTCTGTTTCATTGGCAAATAGTACATTCTATTGATGGTCTTAAACTGCAGTACTTTGTCTGAGATGATGTGGGCATTGAAATATATCTGTATCCATTCATAATCATCAATAGCTTCTACCAGGTCTTCCTCACATTTTTGTTTGTTTTGTGTCATCTGGAAAAGCCTCTATCAACCACATTTTGGAAATCAACATTGGAGGTTTGTCAGACTGCCTTAAAATAACATCTGGCTTGTCCAGTGTTTGCTGCACAGAGAGAATAAAGTGTTGTATCTGCAAAAATTCACCTCACCTCCATCACAGACTGGTCTTCCCTGGCTGCCTGACCCTGCTGAGACACCTGTCACCATCTGATCCTCCTAAAATGAGGCATGACAAAGAATTATCTTGGTGTATATTTATACATTATATTATCCAAGAATAGAATCAATGGTTCAATAATTGAAATTACCATTACTCTCATATCCCAGACTAGGTTTAGCTGCTGTCCTGTAACTACTGTAGTTCTACCCATCAATTCAAGATGGAACTTTGTACTAGAGGTTGACCGATTAATTAGGGCCGATTTCAAGTTTTCATAACAATCGGAAATCGGTATTTTTGGGCGTTGATTTTGCTTATTTTTTTTATACCTTTATTTAACTAGGCAAGTCAGTTAAGAACACATTTATTTTCAATGACGGCCTAGGAACGGTGGATTAACGGCCTTGTTCAGGGGCAGAACGACAGATTTTCACCTTGTCAGCTCGGGGATCCAATCTTGCAACCTTACAGTTAACTAGTCCAACGCTATAACCACCTGCCTCGTTGCACTCCACAAGGAAGCCTGTTATGCGAATGCAGTAGAAGCCAAGGTAGGTTGCTAGCTAGCATTAAATTTATCTTATAAAAAATCAATCATAATCACTAGTTATAACTACACATGGTTGATGATCTTACTAGTTTATCTAGCGTGTCCTGCGTTGCATATAATCGATGCAACGCTGGGGGATGATTTAACAAACGCGCATTTGCGGAAAAAAGCACAATCGTTGGATGACTGTACCTAACCATAAACACCAATGCCTTTCTTAAAATCAATACATAGAAGTATATATTTTTAAACCTGCATATTTAGCTATAACAAATCCAGGTTAGCAGGCAATATTAACCAGGTGAAATTGTGTCACTTCTCTTGCGTTCATTGCATGCAGAGTCAGGGTATATGCAGCAGTTTGGGCTGCCTGGCTCATAGCGAAACTAATTTGGCAGAATTATAAGTAATTATGACATAACATTGAAGGATGTACAATGTAACAAGAATATTTAGACTTAGGGATGCCACCCGTTAGATACAATACGGAACGGTTCCGTATTTCACTGAAATAATAAACGTTTTGTTTTCGAAATGATAGTTTCCAGATTCAACCATATTAATGACCAAAGGCTCGTATTTCTGTGTGTTTATGTTGTAATTAAGTCTATGATGTGATAGAGCAGTCCGACTTAGCGATGGTAGGCAGCAGCAGGCTCGTAAGCATTCATTCAAACAGCACTTTAGTGCGTTTTGCCAGCAGCTCTTCGCAAGCACAGCGCTGTTTATGACTTCAAGCCTAACGGCTGGTGTACCCGATGTGAAATGGTTAGCGGGGTGCACTCTAATAGCGTTTCAAACGTCACTCGCTATGAGACTTGGAGTCGTTATTCCCCTTGCTCTGCAAGGGCCGTGGCTTTTGTGGAGAGATGGGTAATGCTGCTTCGAGTGTGGCTGTTGTTCCTGGTTCGAGCCCAGGTAGGGGCGAGGAGAGGGGACGGAAGCTATACTGTTACACTGGCAATACTATAGTGCCTATAAGAACATCCAATAGTCAAAAGTATATGAAATATAAATGGTATAGAGAGAAATAGTCCTATAAATACTATATTAACCTGTTAAGTGGCAGCATGTCACTTTTTGATTAATTGAGTGCCCAATCTGAACCGCCTGCTACTCTGTCCCAGATGCTAATATATGCATATTATTAGTAGTATTGGATAGAAAACACTGAAGTTTCTACAACTGTTTGAATGATGTCTGTGAGTATAACAGAACTCATATGGCAAGCAAGAACCCGAGAAGAAATCCAAACAAGAAGTGAGAAGTCGAATTTCAAAACAGAGCCAATTTAAATCCCTGATAGATATGGATGTTCTTACACTTCCCAGGGCTTCCACTAGATGTCACCGTCTTTACATCCTAGTTGTAAGATTATACTATTAAAGAGGGGCTCATGAGACCCATTTTAGTGAGTGGTCTGTCAGGGCGCCTCAGTCTCATGAAGCGCGCTCCCGAGAGAGTGTCCTCTCGTTCCAGGGCTTTTATGCAGACAATGAAATTGTCCGGTTGGAACCTTATTAATGATATTTGTTAAAAACATCCTCAAGATTGATTGCAGACATGTTTTGACTTGTTTCTACAAACTGTAACGGAAGTTTTTGAGTTTTGTCATGGAGGAAATGGTCCCACCTCCATGAAGATGGATTACTGGACGGAACACGCTAACAACAGGTGGTTAAATGATGGGCTATATGGAACAAACGGGTCATTTATTGTCGAACTGGGATTCCTGGGAGTGCCTTCTGATGAAGATTATCAAAAGGTAAGTGAATATTTAGTGTTTTTTCGAACTAATGTTGACTCCAAGATGGCGGAATTGTCTAGTTTATAAGCAGGTACTGAGCACCATTGTCAGATTATGCTTTTTCGTAAAGGTTTTTTGAAATCTGGCATAGCGGTTGCATAGAGGATCAGTCTATCTTTAATTTTGTGAAAAACACTTGCATCTTTTATCAATGTTTTATGAGTATTTCTGGGAAAATCATTTTTTGGAAAATCAAATTTTGGAATCAAAATATTACTGCACGTAACGCGCCAATGTAAACTGGGATTTTTTAATATAAATATGCACATTATCAAACAAAACATACATGTATTGTGTAACATGATGTCATATGAGTGTCATCTGATGAAGATCAAAGGTTAGTGATTAATTTGATCGAAATTTCTGCGTTTTTGTGACTTGACTATGACCTAACAATCATATGTGGTGCTTTAGCTGTAAATCATTTTTGAAATCGGACACCATGGGTAGATTAACAAGATGTTTATCTTTCATTTGCTGTATTGGTCTTGTTGATGTGTGAAAGTTACATATTTATAAAAAATATCTTTTGAATTTCGCACACTGCCTTTTCAGAGGAATGTTGAGGTGGGGTTCCGCTAGCGGAACGCCCGTCCTAAATTAACTACAACCTAAAACCTCTTACCTTAGAATATTGAAGTCTCATGTTAAAAGGAACCACCAACTTTCATATGTTCTCATGTTCTGAGCAAGGAACTCAAACGTTAGCTTTTATACATGGCACATATTGCACTTTTACTTCTCCAACACTTTGTTTTTGCATTATTTAAACCAAATTGAACATGTTTCATTATTTATTTGAGGCTAAATGTATTTTTATTGATGTATTATATTAAGTTAAAATAAGTGTTCATTCAGTATTGTTGTAATTGTCATTATTACAAATAAAAAAAATAAAAAAATTGTCCGATTAATCGGTATCTGCTTTTTTTGGGGTCCTCCAATAATCGGTATCGGCTTTGAAAACTCATAAATCGGTCGACCTCTACTTTATACCATTCACTGATATTGTTAATATACTGCAAAATTCACCTGAGCTCCGTAGACTGGTCTTCCCTGGTTGTCTGATCCTGCTAAGACGTGATGAGCATAGTGTTGTGTACTGACTGCACTAGAGTTGAAATCCCACGGGATGCCTGAGGGACCAACAGATCATTACTGCATTTTTCATGCTGCAGGTTGGAGCGGGCGGTAAGACAACTGTGGGATGAAAATATTTGGTGTCCTCCCTATTGTATTAAAAGCACATTTTTCACATTTATGCACACAGAATTCGCTGATTCGACTTCAGTAGCCTACCTTTCCTAGTTGGGCGTGAGAGTTTAAGCTGCCTAGCATGTGTGGTCTCATTGAAATAGAGGTTGCGGTCCAAACACAAAAGACACCCTATCCCCTCAGCCCTCAAATTAAGTGGACACGTCTGATGAGTATACACTTGCAGGGTGAGGGAAGAAGGAATGATTTTTAAAAGGAACACCCTTGGCCGGAAATTCGTCACTTGTTCATCCCGCGATGATTGTGTTTTCAGCCACCGGCAGCTTGTGGGTGCTTTATATGTGCTACTTATTTGCATTTGTTTTTACTTACACTTGTATGTTAACTTCTCCATTGATGTTGTTTTTAAGTTGCGGTTTTAGCGGATGTACAATCGTCGAATTGAATTATGGGGAGTTTCAGGCCCCATAGTGAACATAATTGTACACTCGCAAAGCCGACTAAAAACGTGGGCTGAGGGGCTTACATTGCAAACTTTCTTTGCTTCGCTAATCATTCGGCCCACCCTCCAAGATGGCGATGGGGATATCCCCAAGGGCATAAGGTGAGGGTAAGTGGACGAGGGTGTGTCTTAAGTGTTTGGATCTCACCCAGAGTAGGCTGCTTACATGGGTGGAGAAGCATTTGGCAGTTAATTTGAATATTAAATTAACTTCAATGTAATTAGACTGTAGTTTACTACAGTATCTGTATATAAATATTGATAATGGAAAGAGGTGGAGGGTGCTCAACCAACATGAGTCGAAGTACAATCAACAAATGTAATCATGGAAAAGGCACAATGCGCACATACAGTTGAAGTCTGAAGTTTACATACACTTAGGTTGGAATCATTAAATCTTGTTTCTCAACCACTCCACAAATTTCTTGTTAAACTATAGTTTTGGCAAGTCGGTCAGGACATCTACTTTGCATGACACAAGTAATTTTTCCAACAATTGTTTACAGACAGATTATTTCACTTACAATTCACTGTATCACAATTCCATTAGGTCAGAAGTTTACAAACTAAGTTGACTGTGCCTTTAAACAGCTTGGAAAATTCATGTCATGGCTTTAGAAGCTTCTGATAGGCTAATTGACATCATGTCAGTCAATTGGAAGTGTACTTGTGGATGTATTTCAAGGCCTACCTTCAAATTCAGTGCCTCTTTGCTTGACATTATGGGAAAATCAAAACAAATCAGCCAAGAACTCCACAAGTCTGGTTCATCCTTGGGAGCAATTTCCAAACGTCTGAAGGTACCACGTTCATCTGGACAAACAATACTACGCAAGTATAAACACCATGGGACCTCACAGCCGTCTTACCGCTCAGGAAGGAGACACGTTCTGTCTCCTAGAGATGAATGTACTTTGGTGCGAAAAGTGCAAATCAATCCCAGAACAACAGCAAAGGACCTTGTGAAGATGCTGGAGGAAACCGGTACAAAAACACCAGCTCTGTCAGGAGGAATGGACCAAAATTCTCCAGACTTATTGTGGGAAGCTTGTGGAAGGCTACCCGAAACATTTGACCCAAGTTAAACAATTTAAAGGCAATGCTACTTCTGACCCACTTGGAATGTGATGAATGAATTAAAAGCTGAAATAAATAATTCCCTACTATTATTCTCACATTTCACATTCTTAAAATAAAGTGGTGATCCTAAGTGACCTAAAACAGGGAATTCTTACTAGGATTAAATGTCAGGAATGGTGAAAAATGTAGTTTAAATGTATTTGGCTACACTTGAGCATCAATACATTACCCATCCCCCAACACTGTCAACCAAGAGTCAAGACTCAACCAATTCACTTTGGTGGTAGTGCAGACTGGTTTTATATTATTCTTAATGATTTTGCACAAACCAGGAAAAATGCAACAATATGTCTGTGAAACTATATATTCACAGTTATGAAAGAATTGTGGTTTATTTGGTAGCATTTCATAGTGTGACTGATGTTACTAATTGCATTTAGTACTGTACAAAGTTAGAGGTGCGCTATTTGATAGATTTCCCCCGCTCGGGCTTCCAGTGGGGAGACCTGAGGTCAACATGCCCCCGCCCCATCTTGTACTTCTGAGTGGGAGACCGTCCCAGGCAGTAGCCTGCCTAGCTCACAAACTAGAATAAAGGTGCCCACTCCGACAAGGTTAATTGACCCGCAGTCCCACACTGTGACATGATATCATTGACTTGTCGTGCAAATGAGGGATAGAAAAACAATCACACAAATGTCACCATTCCACATTTTTTTTGTGCAGGCACACCATGGGCATGCGCCCATATACCTAAATCCACCACTGGTTAGGCTACTATGGTGAGCAAGCGTTGCTCCTTTTTCTTTAAGAAGTATCGTTTACCCATTTATTTGTCTCTGCTTACAAATCGTCCTCCCAAAAGGTAAGCTATATCCTATAGGCCTATGCAAAACATAGCAAGTGTTGCTGTCCCGTGCATCATGACAGTGAAACCTATAACATTTGAGCTGGTTGTTACTGTATCACTGTGAAAAGTAGGGATTTAGTTAGGGAAACTGACAGATCAATAACGTTACATTGCCATACTGACCAATAAAACTCATATTGCACTGAAAAAAACGTCAGAATATCTTCAAACGTTTGGCTGATAGTTTCATTGTTTGATTCAGGTCTAACGTTAGTGTGATTGAGGGGGTGGGTATCATTTGTGTAACGTTCCAACAGGAATCTGTTCCAAAAACGTAAATAACATCAATGTATACAAAGTTGTATAGCAGCAGAATAAGATATCGGGTGGGCTATTTAATTAAGTTTTTCACTCGCCAGGTTTATTCCTAAAAGTGTCTGTCCTCACTCTGGTAGCCTATTCATTCACCCCAGCCGAGAATTGATTAAACATTAGACAACATTACATGTCAGTTATAATACTAACTCAGCACAACAAGTAAACACTTGTTTAGGTTTTTTTTCTGTTAAGTTAAACAGCCGTTACCTTCCCAGCTACATCAGTCAACTGAAGAGTAGCCACTTTCTGCTATGTTCTCTTTAACAACTTGGTGAAAAAGAACAACACATACACACTGAACTATGCTCAACTCTCCTGTGCTAGTCCAGCCAGGTTTCCAGAAGCTTTGCCTTCACACAGCCTTAACCAACCGCATGGTCAGAAAGCACTTTTTTTTTCTTTTTTTTTTTACAAATTGCAATGATAAAACTGGGAGGGCCAAAAATCTTAATCACATAAAGCCTATTATTTGGCAGAGAATACTATTTGTAGATCAGTGATTTTACTACTCACTTTGCTCAAGCTGATCCTCTTGCAGCTAAAAATGTTGCAGTTAAAGGGGTCAATGAAACCAATTTAAGTATATTCTAGAACATTCGGGGGGTAGACCGGGACTTGAACCCTGATCCAACGACTGTCAATCCAACATCTTAACTCGTATTTCCCAAACTCGGTCCTCAGGACACCAATGGTGCGCATTTTGTTTTTTCCCCAACACTACACAACATATTCAAATGATCAAACCTTGATTAGTGAATCAGCAGTGTAGTGCCAAAACGTGTTTGTGAATCCCTGCCTTGACAGTATGGAAATAGGTTTGGACCACACAAACCCAACAGTTACTAGCCAGCTAATTACAATCCAACTTTGTTCCGTTGTTGTTGAGTTCGTTCTTGTGCAGGGGTGGGCAATTCCATCCTCGAGGGCCTGATAGGTGTGTAAACTGGGGCAAAACTGTGACACCAGACTCCAATAATCACCTAATCATGATCTTTAGTTTAGAATGCAATTTGATTAATCAGCTGTGTTTGCTAGGGATGGAGAACACGTGTGACACCAGTCCCCGAGGGCCTTATTGGAGTTGCCCACTCCTGTTCTAGTGGCATGCTAACGTCTGCATGTTAGCTAACATTTGTGTCTTCCTTTCACAGTAAACACACTTTAAGCGTGTGTTTAGGTAGAATAGCTTAAATACCTACAAAATGTAATTGATCTGGAATGTTATACCAATCTATTTATTTCCGTCAAGTAGTGTACGTTTTAGCTTTGTTGTTTAAAAAATATATACTTTCAGCTGTGTTTGAATCTGTTGTGTAGTGTTGGGGCAAAAACCAAAGACAACAGAGCTAAAACAGACAAACTAAAACGTACACTACTTGACGGATATAGAATTGTATAACATTCCAGATCAATTACATTGTGTACGTATTTCAGCTATTCTACCTAACGCAGTGAGGAATCTGGGAATGTGCATGCGTTTAAATGAAAACAATAGCATATGGTTATTTCCGGGAAGCAGGAACAGTCTTTCCGGTCTATGACACGTCCAAAGATGGCAGTGCAAATATCTAAGAAGAGGAAGGTTCGTACCGATGTATCTTTAGTTTGAGAGATTTCAGTTCACATATATAGAAAACACCCTTATAGTTAAGAAGTTAGTTACTGCGGTAACATGTCTTGTAATTAGATGTACAATTTTCCGAAGTTTTAATTTTTTTTAAAGCTACGGCTGGTGACCTAGCATGCTAGGCAGCACGCGCACATGATCCCATACTGTAGTGTTTAAATCTATTCTTCATTGACCAGTGTAGTTTTCTAAAGATGTTAACTAACTAGTTACTTTGCTAACCCACTGGTACCTTTCTTATCTACAGCTTCAAAATGTCAATCAATCCCCAACCTGCAGGGTATTCTCCTGGCCATGCAAGTTTAGTTCGTACAATATTACTATGCCAGTTTTCCATAAAACAACAACATGCCACCGTGATGCCAGATAATGTGTGCGTCGGTAAAATAAGTTGCCTCCGGATATATGGGGTTTTCTCGGTTCTAATGTGATCAAAGTGTACATGTTACATTCCAATCTTTACTTTGGTTAGACGTGTCCTTTGTAAGTCTACTGATTGTTGCAATGAGCAGCTAGGATGCTGTATTTCAAACGGGCCCTGCTAAATTACTTGCTGATTACCTCACTCACACTCCTCCTGTCTTCATATTTTTACAGTTTGTCGCTGATGGCATCTTCAAAGCTGAACTGAACGAGTTCCTCACCAGAGAGCTCGCTGAGGATGGCTACTCAGGTGTGGAGGTTCGTGTCACCCCAACCAGGACCGAAATCATCATCCTGGCTACCAGGTGAGTCCAAAAACCTGGAGATCAAAACCACAGGACTAGTGGTTCTGGCACAGGACTAGTGGTACTGGCACAGTCTACTCCAAATCAATGCCTCAAAAGTAGTCTGTCAAGATGAATCCACACATGGTTGTGCATGTCCAGCTACATGCCTGACCCCCCCCCACTGCTGTTGAGAGCCAGTGAATTGACTCAAACTGTTGAGGTGCCAACAGACCAAATACTCTTTCTCCAGGACACAAAACGTTCTTGGTGAGAAGGGGCGTCGTATCCGTGAGCTGACTGCAGTGGTGCAGAAGAGGTTTGGCTTCCCAGAAGGCAGTGTTGAGGTAAGGTAGGCTTGGTTTCAGACACCAATTGTCATGTTATGGGCATGATAGATCTCTATATTTTTGTTTTCATTGCTTCGGGATCATATTTTAGGGGTGGTGGATGACTATAAAGTTAATATTTGCTTGTGGCTCATTCCTTGTCAAATACGACCAGAAATTCTATCATTGTCATCTGGTCCCCTAAACACTTTCTACTCTGTGAAAGTTTGCAACATACTGTGAGTGTGGTTATATAACTGTCCTTGTCTGTTTTTCTTGGCATCAGCTGTATGCTGAGAAGGTTGCTACTCGTGGTCTGTGCGCCATCGCCCAGGCAGAGTCCCTGCGCTACAAGCTTCTTGGGGGTCTGGCTGTCCGCAGGTGAGGATTTTTGCCCTGTGTTTTCTCGTACTAACTATGGTTAGTACTTAAAGGTTTGTATTAGTTACTTTTTTATTTAACTAGGCAAGTCAGTTGAGAACAAATGATTATTTACAATGACGACCTACCAAGAGGCAAAAAGCCTCCTGCGGGGACAGGGGCTGGGATTAAAAATACATTAAATAAAAAAAATATAGGACAAAACACGCATCATGAAAAGAGACAACACTACATAAAGAGACCTAAGACGACAACATAGCAGCAACACAACATGGTACAAACATTATTGGGCACAGACAACGGTACAAGGACAAGAAGGTAAAGACAATAATGCATCATGCAAAGTAGCCACAACTGCCAGTGTTAATGATTTGAGTATTTTTCTCTCTCCAGCTTTAAAGCAATTTTCCTGCAATTCTACACATTTTGCCATGGAGCTGAGAGAAAATGTTGCACTTTTAAAGATGTCCTGCAATTCTATGCATTTTTCTACGGCTAATGCTGTGTTCTTTTGATCAAACATAATTAACAAAATCAATACTGCTAAATTAACTGTTTTTGGAATGTTCAATTCTCCCTGACTAGTTTTGTATTTTGTTGATTGTTAGTTTTCAAAGATTATATATATATTTTTAAAGTCCATTTATCTTTCCTACATGCTTAGTCTGGTTTTAGGGGTTATAAGTTTACACTGAAAGTGTTTTTCATCCTGAGAAGTTGTGTTCATTTTTTAAAAATCTCTTTTTTTTTTACTCTGCTCTAAATTTGGAGATGCAACTATACTGGCCCTCCCAAATATTTCAATGGCAAAAAATCTCTGCTATATATTTTTTAAATGCAACTACTTAGCGGGTAAAATGTATAAGCACTGGCAACATTTCAAACTCTAAGATGTTTGTGGAGTATGTCAAGTGCTGTGAAAATGTTACCTTTTGTTTCCAGTTGTGTACTGTAAGCTTTTTGGTTTAAGCCCTTTTTCACTTTAAAACGCGAATGAATATTTTTCATGTACTTGAACGGACATTCTTAATACCCATCCTGTCAAACCTTAAAGATAGTGAAGTGATGCAGTGGTATGGCATACCTCTTGTGACTTCAGTTATTCTTTTAGGTGTTAGTTGAAACTGGAAGATCCCAGTGTTTGAGCGCAATCTCATCTTTTACAATATTTTACACACTACTCTAAAGGGTGGGATGAATAGAGTTTAGGAGATCAAGACTGCGATTATCTGTTGTATATTTTCCATGCCATTGTCTGGCAGAGTTGAAGACCTGGGACTTGTAAGATAATATGGTGTTTTAATTCTGCTTGTTTTGGTGTTGCAGAGCCTGCTATGGTGTCCTGCGCTTCATCATGGAGAGCGGATCCAAGGGTTGCGAGGTGGTGGTCTCTGGAAAGCTCAGGGGTCAGAGGGCCAAGTCTATGAAGTTCGTGGATGGCCTCATGATCCACAGCGGAGACCCCGTTAACTACTATGTCGATACTGCTGTCCGCCATGTGCTGCTCCGTCAAGGTGAGGTCACCCTGGGGTTTTATGCCTGATTCACACTATAGGCCCAAGCTGTCTGGACTGGCCTTTTTACGCATCCACCATGGTTGCTGTCCGTTCCAATGTGGCAATGTCCCAATGATCTTATTCGTCCCAAAGTGTGTAATGCTTGCTTGTTTACTTCCCTTAACTGATTTGAAAGGAAATGACTGCTATAAGACATGGTGGAAACTCCCTCTTTGTTTTTTTTTTTTTTTTTTTTTAAGTATGCAATGAATGCACACTTCAAGAGGCGATTATTATTGGGATGCACACAGTGAGAAGAAATGACCCAAGCTATCTCCATATGGTTCGGATCGGCCCTAGAGTGTGGATCGGGCATTAGATGGGCCAGGTCAAGACTAGTGTTGCACAGTATACTGGTACCACAGTAGTAGCACGATACCAAAATGTCTTGATACTTATGTTACCAAAATTTTTGAATACCGTAGTACCGTTTCATGATACTACCACATTTTTCAGCCCTACCGATTTAAAGAACCTGTCGGCGTCGGTTATAAACATGTTATGAAGTCTGTTTCGTTTAAGCAACAGGCTCTAAATCAAATGTATTTATAGAGCCCTTTGTACATCAGCTGATATCTCAGTGCTGTACAGAAACCCAGCCTAAAACCTCAAACAGCATGCAATGCAGGCGAAGAAGCACGTTGGCTAGGAAAAACTCCCTAGAAAGGCCAAAACCTGGGAAGAAACCTAGAGGAACCAGGCTATGAGGGGTGGCCAGTCCTCTTCTGGCTGTGCCGGGTGGAGATTATAACAGAACATGGCTAAGATGTTAAAATATTCATAAATGACCAGCATGGTCTAATAATAATAATAATCACAGTAGTTGTCGGGGGTGCAGCAAGTCAGCACCTCAGGAGTAAATGTCAGTTGGCTTTTCATAGCCGATCATTAAGAGTATCTCTACCACTCCTGCTGTCTCTAGAGAGTTGAAAACAGCAGGTCTGGGACAGGTAGCACGTCCGGTGAACAGGTCAGGATTCCATAGCCGCAGGCAGAACAGTTGAAACTGGAGCAGCAGCACGGCCAGGTGGACTGGGGACAGCAAGGAATCATCATGCCAGGTAGTCCTGAGGCATGGTCCTAGTGTTCAGGTCCTCCGAGAGAAAGAGAGAATTAGAGAGAGCATACTTAAATTCACACAGGACACCGGATAAGACAGGAGAAGTACTCCAGATTTAACAAACTGACCCTAGCCCCCCGACACAAACTACTGCAGCATAAATATTGGAGGCTGAGACATTGTGGCCCCATCTGATGATACCCCCGGACAGGGCCAAACAGGAAGAATATAACCCCACCCACTTTGCCAAAGCACAGCCCCCACACCACCAGAGGGATATCTTCAACCACCAACTTACCATCCTGAGACAAGGCCGAGTATAGCCCACAAAGATCTCCGCCACGGCACAAACCAAGGCGGGTGCCAACCCAGACAGGAAGATCACGTCAGTGACTCAACCCACTCAAGTGACGCACCCCTCCCAGGGACAGCATGAAAGCGCACCAGTAAGCCAGTGACTCAGCCCCTGTAATAGGGTTAGAGGCAGAGAATCCCAGTGGAAAGAGGGGAACCGGACAGGCAGACACAGCAAGGGCGGTTTGTTGCTCCTGAGCCTTTCCGTTCACCTTCACACTCCTGGGCTAGACTACACTCAATCATATGACCCACTGAAGAGATGATTCTTTAGTAAAGACTTAAAGATTGAGACCGAGGTCTTTGTCTCTCACTTGGGTAGGCGGACCATTCCATAAAAATGGCACTCTATAGGAGAAAGCCCTGCCTCCAGCTGTTTGCTTAGAAATTCTAGGGACAATTAGGAGGCCTGCGTCTTGTGACCGTAGCGTATGTGTAGGTATGTACAGCAGGACCAAATCAGAAAGATGGGTAGGAGCAAGCCCATGGCTCTAGTCTCTTGTATGTTCATGTGCAATAATATCCACATCACTTTCATGCGCATATCACGTGTGGCGGCTGTAATCAGCCAGCCGCATCCTCTACCAGCCCTCGCTCACCTGCTGCCCTCTGTCTGCTCTTCATGATCATCTATTCCTCCATAAGTTTTTAAAATATAATTTTGCCTTGATGGCAAATGGGGATGCAGACCCTGAGTCTTGATTTGTTACATTGGAGCAGCAGGCAGAGCAAGCAATGTTGACACATTGTATAAATTCATCACCTGTTATAACCAAGAGCACAGGCCAGTCTGAATAGATTTTATAATTTCACTGTCATGCAGCCTCTGAGTGCCAGAGAGGGCATAGAAAATGGCTTGTCTCTCGCCAAAACGGTAAAAAAACATGACCCTTATTACCGGAGATGCCTTTAGTGCTTTCCATTGTGATTCGCGTGATATTTAATTTCACAAACCATGTAGCAGGCTGTTTTAAACTAATCCTGGGTCGCAAATTATTGGTTTGATAACAACCAACGTTCAGTCAGTTTACCTAGCTAACTAACAACCTGGTAACTTAACAGCAAATTTGATTAGCACAGGAAGAAAAGGGTCGGAAACTCATGAGATGTGCTTCAAAGGAAGGTTTCATATAGGGCTAATGTAAGCCTAAACTACAGTGGGGCAAAAAAGTATTTAGTCAGCCACCAATTGTGCAAGTTCTCCCACTTAAAAAGATGAGGCCTGTGATGTTCATCATAGGTACACTTCAACTATGACAGACAAAATTAGAAAAAAATCCAGAAAATCACATTGTAGGATTTTTTAAATGAATTTATTTGCAAATTATGGTGGAAAATAAGTATTTGGTCACCTACAAACAGTAGGCTCTCACAGACCTGTAACTTCTTTAAGAGGCTCCTCTGTCCTCCACTCATTACCTGTATTAATGGCACCTGTTCGAACTTGTTATCAGTATAAAAGACACCTGTCCACAACCTCACAGTCACACTCAACTCCACTATGGCCAAGACCAAAGAGCTGTCAAAGGACACCAGAAACAAAATTGTAGACCTGCACCAGGCTGGGAAGACTGAATCTGCAATAAGTAAGCAGCTTGGTTTGAAGAAATCAACTGTGGGAGCAATTATTAGGAAATGGAAGACATACAAGACCACTGATAATCTCCCTCGATCTGGGGCTCCACGCAAGATCTCACCCCGTGGGGTCAAAATGATCACAAGAACGGTGAGCAAAAATCCCAGAACCACACAGGGGGACCTAGTGAATGACCTGCAGAGAGCTGGGACCAAAGTAACAAAGCCTACTATCAGTAACACACAGTGCCAGTCGTGTCCCCCTGCTAAAGCCAGTACATGTCCAGGCCCGTCTGAAGTTTGCTAGAGAGCATTTGGATGATCCAGAAGAAGATTGGGAGAATATCATATGGTCAGATCTTTTTGGTAAACTCAACTCGTTGTGTTTGGAGGACGAAAAATGCTGAGTTGCATCCAAAGAACACCATACCTACTGTGAAGCATGGGGGTGGAAACCTCATGCTTTGGGGTTGTTTTTCTGCAAAGGGACCAGGACGACTGATCAGTGTAAAGGAAAGAATGAATGGGGCCATGTATCGTGAGATTTTGAGTGAAAACCTCCTTCCATCAGCAAGGGCGTTGAAGATGAAATGTGGCTGGGTCTTTCAGCATGACAATGATCCCCTTGAAGCATTTCAAGGTCCTGGAGTGGCCTAGCCAGTCTCCAGATCTCAACCCCATAGAAAATCTTTGGAGGGAGTTGAACATCCGTGTTGCCCAGCAACAGCCCCAAAACATCACTGCTCTAGAGGAGATCTGCATGGAGGAATGGGCCAAAATACCAGCACCAGTGTGTGAGAACCTTGTGAAGACTTACAGAAAACATTTGACCTCTGTCATTGCCAACAAAGGGTATTTAACAAAGTATTGAGAAACTTTTATTGACCAAATACTTATTTTCCACCATAATTTGCAAATAAATTCATAACAAATCCTACAATGTGATTTTTCTGGATTTTCTTTCTCATTTTGTCTGTCATAGTTGAAGTGTACCTATGATGAACATCACAGGCCACATATTTTTAAGTGGGAGAACTTGCACAATTGGTGGCTGACTAAATACTTTTTTGCCCCACTGTATATACAAAATTAATCTTTCTTTTGCTCCTTAAATTCTGTTTGGTGCCTAATGTTTTAAGCTGTGAGCAATGTGCGTGTTTGTGGGAGAGGGTCTGTGTTAACTAAAGAGTAAAGAACGTTTCATGCAGTGTTTTACCCTCACTGCCACAATGACATGCAGCTCATTATGCATGTATATTCCTCCAACCAAATCACAGGTAGGCCTTTGCAAATATGAGCAAATCAGCCATTCTATTATACAGTGAAGTTAAATTGAATGTGTTGTATTGAATAGGTGTGACTGACCGCTTTTTGCATAGCACATACGCAGAACGTTTAGAAAACGCAGGGTTCGCACAAGGTGCTTAAAGTACTTGAATTTGGAACTCAGAAATTAAAGTATTGGAATACCTTAAATCAGACATTTTCACAAGTTGTTACTTGAAAAGTACTTGGATTAAAATGAGAGAACAGATAACCAAATATGTTCATGAAAAATATTAGAAAAATGTATTTGTTTTACAAATTAATTTCCAGGCAGACTGAGTTATTTCCTCACGTGTTTCATGCTGTGGTTGCCAGGTGAGCTCGCTCATCCCATCCACTCAGCCAGGCAGGTACAGAACTGACTGTACCTGCCTGGCAACGTCACATCGATAGCTAAAATGCTAGGCAAATGTAGATTTAATCCTACCTTTTGTGGGTATGGAACATTTCTGGGATCTCCTAATTTCAGCTCTGAAAACATTGGACCAACACTTTACACGTTGCGTCTAATATTTTTGTTCCGTATAATTTACCCACTTTTTTTTTTACAACCCCATACATCACTGGACCCAATCACCCCACACTTCTCTGCAACAACCTCCAGCTTTGTTGCCAATAGCCCCATTTACAGAGCGCCCGCGATATTCTGCTTTATCAAGCGGCGGCCATGTGCCTGCTGTTCTGGTGGCTGTTCCATGCCATTTTCCCCTCACACAAGCCACCCGCTCTTTCCCAACTAGCAACACTAAAGCTGCAGTCGGACACAAGATGTTTTTCTGTAACTTAATTAGTAGATTCCCAAATACCCAATAAAAAGTAATTCAGCTGGAATTGTGAATAGGAAATGTGTTCACCAGTAGGCATGTCTCAACTCTGCTCCTCACTACTCAAATTACCATCATTAGTACTGACTTAACACTCATATGTAGTGAAACATCGTATTATTTAGTAGAACTTGTAAGGTAGTGATGAATACTGTTTTTCCCCCATGAGGTTGTGGCAATATATTGCCACCTGGTGGCAACTAGAAACAATTGCATAATATTAACTGTTACAAATTGATGGTCCTTGAAAATAGATATTAGTACTTGAAAGTCCTTACTTGACTTGCCACTGTCTGTACGAATCCTGAAAACGGGAACACGCGTCTGTGGGGGGTGAACAGGACACTAGGTTGCTGATTTCCCCCTATGGTATCGCAATACTGCTTGGTATCGTGATAATTGGCCTGGTATCGTTAGTACAAGGTTTGTATAGTGACAACACTAATCAAGACAAATTGTCATCTTATGGAACAGGACTAGAAATGATAAGTGGTAAAATGGTGTCAAATATTTGAGGTGCAATCTGTTCTGCCTGTCCAAAGGTGTGCTGGGGATCAAGGTGAAGATCATGCTGCCCTGGGATCCCAGCGGTAAGATCGGCCCCAAGAAGCCTCTCCCCGACCACGTGAGCATCGTGGAACCCAAGGACGAGCAGGTCCCTTCAACCCCCATCTCAGAGCAGAAGGGAGCCAAGCCGGAGGCCGCTGCCGTCGCACCTGCGACACCCGTCTCTACAGCATAACCATGAGGGAGACCCAAACCAGAGTCACAATTTTCCCAGTGTAAGGCAGGTTTAGCGAAGTGTTAAGGCAGGATAAGTTCCAGTACAGCTTGCACAGTGCTGCTTTGTCGTTCCCCCTGAACACAGAAACCCTGTTTCCTACTATCTCGGTCTGTCTGCATCCCACAGCTGGCAGGGAGGCTTGGTTTCAGACACCACATCGCCCGTTGACATAAATCTATGCATTTTGTTAGCATAGCCTAAAGGGAGTGCTAAAAAGGTTAAGGTAGCAAAATGTCTGATCTAATTTTCCCTATTAAAAAAAATAATAATTGAACAGGTCATCATGAGTCATCTGGAAATTCTCCAAATACGTTTTTCAATTGTTGATAAAATAATTTTAAATAGTGTCTGTAAATGTTTTCTTTGAAATGATTTGACCAAATTGCCTTTCACTATGGGAAGTTACACAATGCTTGCTTTAAAACAGAGCCTTTGCCTTTTAAAGTCACTTTGGGTATCTTGATACCCACCCCAGAGCATCTAGAATGTAGTTGCAACCTATTGCCAAACTGTTACTTTTACTTAATTTGTCATAATGGTGGTTAGCAATTTACAAGAGGCTGTGTGAATTACAATTGCATGAGTAATGTATAAAAAAAAATGCATCTGGAACATTTTGTATGACAAAGTATGGACAACTGCTCATGCCAAAATCATGGGTATTATTATGGAGTTGGGCCCCCCTTTTGCTGCTACAACAGCCTTCACTCTTCTGGGAAGGCTTTCCACTAGATGTTGGAACATTGCTGTGGGGACTTGCTTCCATTCAGCAACAAGAGCATTAGTGAGGTCAGGCACTGATGTTGGTCGATTAGGCCTTTCTCGCGGTCGGTGTTCCAATTCATCCCAAAGGTGTTCAATGGGGTTGAGTTCAGGGCTCTGTGCAGGCCAGTCAAGTTCTTCCACACTGATCTCAACAAACCATTTCTGTATGGACCTCGCTTTGTTCATGGGAGCTGTGTCATGCTGCAACAGGAAAGGGCCTTCCCCAAACTGTTGCCAAGAAGTTGTAAGCACAGAATCATCTAGAATGTATACTGTAGCATTAAGATTTCCCTTCACTGGAAGTAAGGGGCCTAGCCCGAACCATGAAAAAACAGCCCCAGACCATTATGCCTCCGATCAGGTAGTGTTCTCATGGCATCAACCAAACCTAGATTGGTCCGTCGGGACTGCCGGATGGTGAAGCAGTTCTTGTGCTGACGTTGCTTCCAGAGGCAGTTTCGAACTCTGTAGTGAGTGTTGCAACTGAGGACAGACTATTTTTATGCATTTCAGCACTTGGCGGTTCAGTTCCTATACATTTCCACTTAACAATAGCAGCATTTACAGTTGAAGGGGGCAGGGCAGATATTTTACAAACTGACTTGTTGGAAAGGTGGCATCCTATGACTGCCATATTGAAAGTCACTAAGCTGTTCAGTAAGGCCATTCTACTGCCAATGTTTGTCTATAGAGTGTGGTTGTGCTGCATTTTATACACCTGTCAGCAACGGGTGTGGCTGAAGTGGCCAAATCCACTCATTTTGAAGGGATGTCCACATACTTTTGTTACATTACTTGTGTCAGTATTTACCATCACTCATTGCATTTGAAAAATCAGGGTAATTGACTTCTAAATCATGTTTTAGTTGGGTGAAAGACAGCTTTGCATGGTGGTAAAGCTTTGAATCTATAATTCTATAGTTTTCCCAAAATGATATTTTTGCTGTGGAGACTCATCCAACGGACAAATAAGTTTTTTTTTTAAACAATCTGTACTTCACTGTTTTATTTTTGACAACTTTTACTTAACCACATTCCTAAAGAAAATGTACTTTTTGCTCCATACATTTTCCCTGACACCCAAAAGTACTCATTGAATTTTGAATGCTTAGCAGGTCAGGAAAATTGCCAAAATCACACATTTATCAAGATAACATCCCTACTGCCCCTGATCTCACTAAAGACATACTTTGTTTTTCAATTATTCCTGAGTGTTGGAGCATGCCCCTGGCTATCTGTAAAAAAAAAAAAAAAAAGAGACGGTGCCATCTGGTGTGCTTTTTATAAGGAATTTGAAATTATTTATACGTTTACTTTTGATACATAAGTATATTTAAAAGCAAATACTTTAACTCAAGTAGTATTTTACTGAGTGACTTTCATTTTTTGAGCCATTTTCTATGGTGCTCCGGTACTTTTATCCCCACTGATTGTTCGTGGCGTTATAAGTGGATGAATTGATACACTTGTCAATAGGCAGGCAGTGTATCACATTGTAGAAGTTATTCAAGCTACAAAATGGCAGCTGCGTCCGAGCCACTGTATGGCAGACTTACCATGTATTTCTTTGGGGCTAAATTGCCTAACTATGGAAGAATGTGAAACTGTTAACACCTTCATCAGTGACTAAATTATCACTGAAGGATCATTCCCCGCGCATACTCTTTACATTAGTAATTTTACTTTTTACCGCAAAGACCTCTGGGCTGCTATTTTCTTTTTCGCGGTGAATTGTGGGCAATCATTGGTCCTCCGAGCTTTTCGAGTCTGCTGCTCCACCATTGGAAAAGATGGCTGCCTCGGCTCCATCGGCGGGATTCTCCGATTTGTGCCCAAGCTACGCCGTGATATGCTCTTTTCTAGAGCGTTATGGAGCTTTGCTGGATCTACCGGAGCTCACATTTCCGCAGTTGGAGAGATATCTCCAAGACACATCTTCAGGTACAGTTTGAAAAGCGCGAGCTACTGTGGGGGACGTGCGACTCCACACCATTGCATAGTGTTCTGTGTCGTTTGTCCCAGCTAGCTAGTTGTTATTGTGTGTTTTCCAAACGTTTTCTATGCATTTTTGCTGTCCCAAATTCATACGAAAGATCCCTGGTGAGTCAGATACTTTGTTTTTGCACTGTTTAACTCCGAACTTTTCAAAGACTGAAAGACTTCGGTGTAATTTTTGGATTTTAAAAGGATTGAATTTATTTTCCAGCCTTTATCTGCCATGGACCGAATTGCACGATATCACATCCTACAGAAACTGCTTTGAGCTTTTGCGCAAAGATTAATTGCTGTTAACATTTGAAAGTATGGGGCACACCTGTTCTTCGGGTTATGACGTATGTTGTGATAAGGGCAATTGTCCATTTGTATTTACCGTTAAGTAATATTTTTTGCTGTGGTTCGCTCGCGCTGTATTGCGCACGCGCACACCTGGTCTTCCTGCTCAATGGACTCCTTCAGTAATTAAGCTCCAATTAGCTTGTATAGTAGCCACAAAGTCCAAATTGTCAACAAATCTTAATGGTTTAGGTATAAAATAAATTATGATTTCGATGCATCAAATAAATAAAAACATTTGGGTCCGATGTAGAGATTTGGAGGTCCCAGGCAGAGCACCCCCCCCCCCAATTGTTTTCATTTATAAGGAAGAGTAATTTAACTGTAAAAATGTATTACCTTTTAATGTGCCATGAACATGAACCAGTCACTTTTTGAAGTTATTTGCTGAGAGAAAAAATGTTACTATAGTACATTAATCCCAAAATAATTCTAGCATCTGAACAGTGCACTGTTCAACTGCCAACTTTCCTTCAATTCACAATTGACTGAAACTATCTCATTGGAGAAAGCATCAAATCAAATTTATTTATATAGCCCTTCATACATCAACTGATATCTCAAAGTGCTGTACAGAAACCCAGCCTAAAACCCCAAACAGCAAGCAATGCAGGTGTAGGAGCACGGTGGCTAGGAAAAGCTCCCTAGAAAGGCCAAAACCTAGGAAGAAACCTAGAGAGGAACCAGGCTATGTGGGGTGGCCAGTCCTCTTCTGGCTGTGCCGGGTGGAGATTATAACAGAACATGGCCAAGATGTTCAAATGTTCATAAATGACCAGACAGGATGACCACATCAGTGAATCAACCCACTCAGGTGACGCACCCCTTCCAGGGACGGCATGAGAGAGCCCCAGTAAGCCAGTGACTCAGCCCCTGTAATAGGGTTAGAGGCAGAGAATCCCAGTGGGAAGAGGGGAACCGGCCAGGCAGAGACAGCAAGGGCGGTTCGTTGCTCCAGAGCCTCTCCGTTCACCTTCCCACTCCTGGGCCAGACTACACTCAATCATATGACCCACTGAAGAGATAAGTCTTCAGTAAGGACTTAAAGGTTGAGACCGAGTTTGCGTCTCTGACATGGGTAGGCAGACCGTTCCATAAAAATTGAGCTCTATAGGAGAAAGCCCTGCCTCCAGCTGTTTGCTTAGAAATTCTAGGGACAATTAGGAGGCCTGCGTCTTCTGACCGTAGCGTACGTGTAGGTATGTACGGCAGGACCAAATCAGAGAGATAGGTAGGAGCAAGCCCATGTAATGCTTTGTAGGTTAGCAGTAAAACCTTGAAATCAGCCCTTGCTTTGACAGGAAGCCAGTGTAGAGAGGCTAGCACTGGTATGATCAAATTTTTTGGTTCTAGTCAGGATTCTAGCAGCCGTATTTAGCCCCAACTGAAGTTTATTTAGTGCTTTATCCGGGTAGCCGGAAAGTAGAGCATTGCAGTAGTCTAACCTAGAAGTGACAAAAGCATGGATTAATTTTTCTGCATCATTTTTGGACAGAAAGTTTCTGATTTTTGCAATGTTACGTAGATGGAAAAAAGCTGTCCTTGAAATGGTCTTGATATGCTCTTCAAAAGAGAGATCAGGGTCCAGAGTAACGCCGAGGTCCTTCACAGTTTTATTTGAGACGACTGTACAACCATTAAGATTAATTGTCAGATTCAACAGAAGATCTCTTTGTTTCTTGGGACCTAGAACAAGCATCTCTGTTTTGTCCGAGTTTAAAAGTAGAAAGTTTGCAGCCATCCACTTCCTAATCTAATTACACTTTTATTTGCCAATATTTACTGATACTGGCCATATTCAACGGGTGTTGAGCGTTTGTAAATTTTTCAGTTATTCTGCGCTCTGGCACACTGACTGAAATCGGAGTAGACAGCCGGAACGAATTTACCAGCTACGTCTATCGACAGTTTTGCAGTGAAATTAATATTCTATTGAAATAGATACTTGCATAGGAGTTTTTTTTTTTTTTTTGACATGTAGCTAGCTAAACATTAATTAGCCAGCCAGCTAACAGTTAGCTAGCTAACAGTTTCACTTTAACTTGAAATGAAAATGAATTTGACTAAATTAGAAATGTGTGAAATCTGACAATGTAGCTAAATAGATTCTCTTAGCCATATACATGGATGGACACTTCTCCCTCTGTCACCGATACCATGTTTGCCCTTAGTTTGAAGATGTTGTCCGGGGCCTTCTGTGTGTTCTCTTTTCGACTCCGTCTGCATGTTTGCAATCAAACGCCAGAATATTCTCCAGCTTCCTAGCTATCATAATCTTATTCCACTGATTTCAAAACTCGGCCCTCCAGATGGCGGAGAACAACACTTATGCAGTTTTACTACTTGATATCTTTCAAAAAAGCCACGTTAGAAAGGATTACCTACACATACTTGGCCAGCTCATATTATAGAGAGAAACATGCTACATGGCAGATCAATCCGAACTCATCTCTCAGCATTGTTAGCCCACTCGTTAGCTCAACATATCATGGCTAGCGGGAAGGTTGATGTTTTTTTCCATGGCTAAATCAACTTGGCTCATAATTTTAACTATTTTATTCATATTTACAGATTGCATACAAGTTTGTTAATTAAGGCACATGTAATTTCACATTCGAGAATATATTTCTGCCCCAAATTGTTTGTTGATTTAAATTGTTTACGTTCAAATGGAGCTCCTGTGAAGTAGTGACGCGCCACATATGCCTAGTTTCCTGAAACGGTTCACTATTGTGCAATATTTGCACATAATTTTTTTTTTTTTTAAATGTTCATGCTCTGTCAAGGTGTTGGGGATTATGGCTAGACAGCAATTTTCAAATCTTGCCATAGATTTTCAAGCAGATTTAAGTCAAAACGTTAATTTAGCCACTCAGGAACATTCAATGTCTTCTTGGTAAGTAACTCCAGTGTAGACTTGGCTTCGTGTTGTAGGTTTATTGTCCTGCTGAAAGGTGAATTCATCTCCCAGTGTCTGGTGGAAAGCACACTGAAGCAGGTTTTCCTCCATAATTTTGCCTGTGCTTAGCTCCATCCCGTTTTTTTTTCCTGAAAAACTTTCCAGTCTTTGCCAATGTCAAGTATACCTATGCCATGCTGCAGCCACTACCATGCTTGAAAATCAGTGTTGTTGGAATTCACCCAAACATAATGCTTTGGATTTATGCCAAGAAGTGTGTTCTTTTGCTGTTTTTTTCCCCAGTATTACTTTACACATGCATGTTTTGGAATATTTTTATTATGTGTATTTTCTCTGTAATTTAGGTAATTATTGTGGAGTTACTACAATGTTGTTGATCCATCCTCAGTTGTCTCCCATCACAGCCATTGAATTCTGTAGTTGGCCTCAGAGTGACATCCCTAAGCAGTTTCCTTCCTGTCCTGCAGCTCAAGGACAACTACATCTTTGAAGTGTCTGGGTGTTTCAATACATCATCCATAGCATAATTATGAACTTGTCCATGCTTAAAGGTCTGATTTATTAACTATCTACCAATCACTGCCCGGCTTTGAGGCTTTTAAAAAGCACCTCGTCTTTTGTAGTTGAATCTGTGCTTAAAAAAATCAGTACTTGATGGACCTTACGTATGTATGTATGTATGTATGTATGTATGTATATGGGACAGAGGAAGGTGTAGTCATACAAAAATCATGTCAACCACCAATTATTTCAAACAGTGAATCTGTATAACCTATGTGATTTGTTACGCCAAATTCGACTTCTGAACTAACTTATGCTTGCCTAAACAAAAGGGGTGAATACTTATGCAACTACTTTTTATTAATCACATTTTATTAATGGAATTTTCTTTTCACTTTGACATTATGGAATATTTTGTGTAGATCGATGACTGTAAAATGAATATCCATTTAAATCCTATTTTGTAACGCAACAAAATGTGAAAAAAATTCAAGAGGGTGTAGACTTTCTATAGGCACCGGACATGGGCTACACATGTCCGTTGCCTCGGTGTCGGTGGCACTATTATCAGCAGCACCTGAAATGTGTTATTTTACAGTATAATTACCCGTATATATTTTACATGGAAGTGAACAGGGCATATCCATTTATTTTTCGTATGTTATCAGGTTACCTTCAGACGAGTCCCGTGACTCTTGTGGTGGTAGAGCAAAATGGAGAACATCGTGTTCGTGAGGTTCTCATCTTTCCATAGAGGGGTCATAATAGTGTGCTCTGACGCTACAGATGTTTTCGTGAGAAGACCCGTATTCTGGATGTCTCCTGGTCTGACAAACACTGCTCTAGCTCGGTCGCCTTCCACCTCAGATGTGGAAGGTCAACATTGCCAGATGTGATGGATTGAGACGGAGCCCATGCAAAAAAACTTCTCAAGCTTAAACCGATGGATTTAGATTTTTTTTTTAATTATGCTTCGAGTGGTACATGTGGGGGCCTCAAAAATATGTGGGGGCCTTAAAAATATACAGTGGGGCAAAAAAGTATTTAGTCAGCCACCAATTGTGCAAGTTCTCCCACTTAAAGATGAGAGGCCTGTAACTTACATCATAGGTACACTTCAACTATGACAGACAAAATTAGAAACAAAATCCAGAAAATCACATTGTAGGATTTTTAATGAATTTGCAAATTATGGTGGAAAATAAGAATCACCTACAAACAAGCAAGATTTCTGGCTCTCACAGACCTGTAACTTCTTTGAGGCTCCTCTGTCCTCCACTCATTACCTGTATTAATGGCACCTGTTTGAACTTGTTATCAGTATAAAAGACACCTGTCCACAACCTCAAACAGTCACACTCCAAACTCCACTATGGCCAAGACCAAAGAGCTGTCAAAGGACACCAGAAACAAAATTGTAGACCTGCACCAGGCTGGGAAGACTGAATCTGCAATAGGTAAGCAGCTTGGTTTGAAGAAATCAACTGTGGGAGCAATTATTAGGAAATGGAAGACATACAAGACCACTGATAATCTCCCTCAATCTGGGGCTCCACACAAGATCTCACCCCGTGGGGTCAAAATGATCACAAGAACGGTGAGCAAAAATCCCAGAACCACACGGGGGGACCTAGTGAATGACCTGCAGAGAGCTGGGACCAAAGTAATAAAGCCTACCATCAGTAACACACTACGCCGCCAGGGACTCAAATCCTGCAGTGCCAGATGTCCCCCTGCTTAAGCCAGTACATGTCCAGGCCCGTCTGAAGTTTGCTAGAGAGCATTTGGATGATCCAGAAGAAGATTGGGAGAATGTCAAATGAAACCAAAATATAACTTTTTGGTAAAAACTAAACTCGTCGTGTTTGGAGGACAAAGAACACCATAGCTACTGTGAAGCATGTGGGTGGAAACATCATGCTTTTGGGCTGTTTTTCTGCAAAGGGACCAGGACGACTGATCCGTGTAAAAGGAAAGAATGGGGCCATGTATCGTGCGATTTTGAGTGAAAACCTCCTTCCATCAGCAAGGGCATTGAAGATGAAACGTGGCTGGGTCTTTCAGCGTGACAATGATCCCAAACGCACCGCCCAGGCAATGAAGGAGTGGCTTCGTAAGAAGCATTCCAAAGTCCTGGAGTGGCCTAGCCAGTCTCCAGATCTCAACCCCATAGAAAATCTTTGGAGGGAGTTGAAAGTCCGTGTTGCCCAGCAACAGCCCCAAAACATCACTGCTCTAGAGGAGATCTGCATGGAGGACTGGACCAAAATACCAGCAACAGTGTGTGAGAACCTTGTGAAGACTTACAGAAAACGTTTGACCTCTGTCATTGCCAACAAAGGGTATATAATTATATAACAAAGTATTGAGAAACTTTTGTTATTGACCAAATACTTATTTTCCACCGTAATTTGCAAATAAAATCATTAAAAATCCTACAATGTGATTTTCTGGATTTATTTTCCTCATTTTGTCTGTCATAGTTGAAGTGTACCTATGATGAAAATTGCAGGCCTCATCTTTTTAAGTGGGGGAACTTGCACAATTGGTGGCTGACTAAATACTTTTTTTGCCCGACTGTATGTTGTTGTGACCACACCACGTCTCGTTTAGCCATAAGGCATACGCCCCCGCCCCTCTTCTTACCAGAAAGATGTTTGTTTCTGTTGGCGCTATGCGTGAAGAAACCAGCTGGCTGCACTGATTCCGTTAGCGTCTCTCGAGTGAACCATGTTTCCGTGAAGCAAAGAACATTAGTCTCTGATGTCCCTCTGGAATGCTACCCTTGCTCAGATTTCATCAACCTTGTTGTCAAGAGACTGGACATTGGTGAGAAGTATGCTAGGGAGTGGTGCGCGATGTGCCCGTCTCCGGAGCCTTACCAGAAGACAGCTTCGTTTCCCTCTTTTACGACGTCTTTGTTTTGGGTCGCAGGCTGGGATCCATTCCGTTGTTCTGGGGGAAAGTCAAATTCCTGGTCGTACTGATGGTGAATTGACGTTGCTCTTATATTCAGTAGTTCTTCCCGACTGTATGTAATGAAACCTAAGATTACCTGGGTACCAATGTAAGAAATAACACGTTTAAAAAAACTTTAAAAACGGCATAGTTTCCTAGGAACGTGAAGCGAGGCGGCCATCTCTGTCGGTACTTACAAAGCATGTAGAGGTCTAATTTTTATCATAGGTACACTTCAACTGTGAGAGACGGAATCTAAAACGAAAATCACATTGTATGAGGTAATTAATTTGCATTTTATTGCATGACATAAGTATTTGATCACCTACCAACCAGTAAGAATTCTGGCTCTCACAGACCTGTTAGTTTTTCTTTAATTAAGAAGCCCTCCTGTTCTCCACTCATTACTTGTATTAACTGCACCTGTTTGAACTTGTTACCTGTATAAAAGACACCTGTCCACACACTTAATCAAACAGACTCCAACCTCTCCACAATGGCCAAGACCAGAGAGCTGTGTAAGGACACTAGGTTTAAAATTGTAGACCTGCACAAGGCTGGGATGGGCTACAATAGGCAAGCAGCTTGGTGAGAAGGCAACAACTGTTGGCGCAATTATTCGAAAATGGAAGAAGTTCAAGATGACGGTCAATCACCCTCGGTCTGGGGCTCCATGCAAGATCTCACCTCGTGGGGCATCAATGATCATGAGGAAGGTGAGGGATCAGCCCAGAACTACACGGCAGGACCTGGTCAATAACCTGAAGAGAGCTGGGACCACAGTCTCAAAGAAAACCATTAGTAACACACTACGCCGTCATGGATTAAAATCCTGCAGTGCACGCAAGGTCCCCCTGCTCAAGCCGGCGCATGTCCAGGCCAGTTTGAAGTTTGCCAATGACCATCTGGATGATCCAGAGGAGGAATGGGAGAAGGTCATGTGGTCTGATCAGACCAAAAAGCTCGATTTTTGTCTCAACTCCACTCGCTGTGTTTGGAGGAAGAAGAAGGATAAGTACAACCCCAAGAACACCATCCCAACCGTGAAGCATGGAGGTGGAAACATCATTCTTTGGGAATGCTTTTCTGCAAAGGGGACAGGACGACTGCACCGTATTGAGGGGAGGATGGATGGGGCATGTATCGCGAGATCTTGGCCAACAACCTCCTTCCCTCAGTAAGAGCATTGAAGATGGGTCATGGCTGGGTCTTCCAGCATGACAATGACCCGAAACACACAGCCACGGAAACTAAGGAGTGGCTCCGTAAGAAGCATCTCAAGGTCCTGGAGTGGTCTAGCCAGTCTCCAGGCCTGAACCCAATAGAAAATATTTGGAGGGAGCTGAAAGTCCGTATTGGCCATCGACAGAAAGGTTTCTGTACCAAATATTAAGTTCTGCTTTTCTGATGTATCAAATACTTATGTCATGCAGTAAAATGCAAATTAATTACTTAAAAATCATGCAATGTGATTTTCTGGATTTTTGTTGTAGATTCTGTCTCTCACAGTTGAAGTGTACAGACCTCTACATGCTTTGTATCAAATACTTGTTCTCCCCACTGTAGACTTGGCATTGATAGGGGCTCCCCTTTAGCACCTCGGACTCAGTGCCCGCCTGCAGGGAGAAGCTTTGTAGCGGGGCAGGGGAAAAAGAGGGAGGAGTGTTTGGGCTAGTCACATTAGAAGGGGTGGGAGATAAGGAAATGTTGGACGGGCAAGGAGGCATGGCTGAAAACCTGCAACATCGGCAGTGCATCAAATACTTGTTCTCCCCACTGTGTGTATATATATCCCAATCTGATCTTCCTTCCTGTTTTTTCGTGTATTTTTTTCTCTCTACTTATTGGTTTGGTGTAGGTTTTAATTTTGTTAATCTTTTTTTGGGCAAGTATAGTGGGTGCTCTTGGGTGTCTTTTAGGTCCCAGTTGTTGTTGCTAGTCAATTTAGTGGACAACCCCATAAGTGTTTTTCAGAACCCTTCTTAGAACCCCACAAGTGTTTTTCAGAACCCCTCTTAGAACCCCACCTGTAATTTTTTTTACAAATTAATAAAAAATGAAAAGTGGAAATATCTTGACTCAAATGTTCAACCCCTTTGTGATGGCAAGCCTTAAGTTCAATAGTAAAAATGTGCTTTTGTCAAGTTGCATGGACTCACTCTGTGTGCAATAATAATGTTTAACATACAATTATCTGTAAGGTCCCTCAGTCGAGCAGTGAATTTCAAGCACAGATTCAACTATGAACACCAGGGAGGGTTTTTTCATCCTTCCTAACTCATTGGCCAGAGACTAAGGAAATCGCTCAGTGATTTCACCATGAGGCCAATGGTGACACAAAACAGAGATTAATGACAGTGATGGAGAGTGGGACAAGAGAGACATGAGGATGGATCAACATTGTAGTTACTCCAAATACTAACCTAGACTAAACAAAAAATAATTGCCATGTGAAGTGTTGGTCCCATGTTTCATGAGCTGAAATAAAATATCCCAGAAATGCTCAAATCTTTTCAGCATTTCTGCACAAATTGGTTTACATTTGTTAGTGAGCATTTCTCCTTTGCCAAGACAATCCATTCAACTGACAGTTGTAGCATATCAGGAAGCTGATTAAACCGCATGATCATTACAGGTGCACCTTGTGCTGGTGACAAAAGGCCATACTAAATGTACATTTTTGTCACAATGCCACAGATGTCTCAAGTTTTGAGGTAGCACGCAATTGGCGTGCTGACTGCAGGAATATCCACCAGAGCGGTTGCCAGAGAATTGAATGTTCATTTATCAACCAACGTCGTTTTAGAGAATTTGGCAGTACATCCAACCGGCCTCACAACCGCAGACCATGTGTAATGGCTCCAGCCCAGGACATCCACATCTGGCTTCTTCACCTGCGGGATCGTCTGAGACCAGCCACCCGGACAGTTGGTGAAACTGGGTTTGCACAACTGAAGAATTCTCAGGGAAGCTCATCTCTATGCTCGTCATCCCCACCAGGGTCTTGACCAGTGCAGTTCGGCTACATGACCAACTTCAGTGGGCAAATATTAATCTTCGATGGCCACTGGCTTGCTGGAGAAGTGTGCTCTTCACTGATTAATTCTGGTTTCAACTGTACCAGGCAGATGGCAGACAGTGGCGTCGTGTGGGTGAGCGGTTTGCTGATGTCAATATTGTAAACCCCACCATGCGGCACTCTGTTATGGTATGGGCAGGCATAAGCTATGGACAACTAATATTAATTGCGTTTTATTGATGGAAATTTGAATGCGCAAAGAAACAGTGCTGAGATCCTGAGGCCCATTGTCGTGCCATTCATTCACCTCAATCACCTAATGTTTCAGCATGATAATGCACAGCCCAATTTCGCACGGATCTGAACACAATTCCTGCAAGCTGAAAATGTCCCAGTTCTTCCATGGCCTGCATACTCACCAGACGTCTCACCAATTGAGCTTGTTTGGGATGCTCTGGATCAACATGTACGACAGCATGTTCCAGTTCCCGCCAATATCCAGCAACTTCGCACAGCCATTGAAGAGGAGTGGGACAACATTTCACAGGCCACAATCAACAGCCTGATCAACTCTGAGATGTCGCGCTGCATGTGGCAAATGGTGGTCACAGCAGATACTGACTGGTTTTCTGATCCACACCCCTACCTTTTTTTGGTATCTTTGACCAACCGATGCATATCTGTATTCCCAGTCGTGAAATTCATAATTCAGTCAATTGAAATGAATTAATTCAGACCTAATGTACTTATATGAACTGTAACTAAGTAAAATCTTAAATTGTTGCAGATTTATATTTTTGTTTTGTTTAAATGACAGAGTGAAAAGAAGGAAGCCTGTAGAGAATAAAAATGGTTATCCTTTTTTAGATAAAACAATACTAAATACACTGCTCAAAAAAATAAAGGGAACACTTAAACAACACAATGTATCTCCAAGTCAATCACACTTCTGTGAAATCAAACTGTCCACTTAGGAAACAACACTGATTGACAAATTGCACAAGCTGTTGTGCAAATGGAATAGACAATAGGTGGAAATTATAGGCAATTAGCAAGACACCCCCAATAAAGGACTGGTTCTGCAGGTGATAACAGTTCCTATGCTTCTCAGTTCCTATGCTTCCTGGCTGATGTTTTGGTCACTTTTGAATGCTGGCGGTGCTTTCACTCTAATGGTAGCATGAGACAGAGTCTACAACACACATAAGTGGCTCAGGTAGTGCAGCTCATCCAGGATGGCACATCAATGCGAGCTGTGGCAAGGTTTGCTGTGTCTGTCAGCATAGTGTCCAGAGCATGGGGGCGCTACCAGGAGACAGGCCAGTACATCAGGAGACGTGGAGGAGGCCGTAGGAGGGCAACAACCCAGCAGCAGGACCGCTACCAGCAGCAGGACCGCTACCGCCTTTGTGCAAGGAGGAGGAGGAGCACTGCCAGAGCCCTGCAAAATTACCTCCAGCAGGCCACAAATGTGCATGTGTCTGCTCAAACGGTCAGAAACAGACTCCATGAGGGTGGTATGAGGGCCCGACGTCCACAGGTGGGGGTTGTGCTTACAGCCCAACACCATGCAGTATGTTTGGCATTTGCCAGAGAACACCAAGATTGGCAAATTCGCCATTAGGTACCGAGATGTGATCCTCAGACCCCTTGTGAGACCATATGCTGGTGCGGTTGGCCCTGGGTTCCTCCTAATGCAAGACAATGCTAGACCTCATGTGGCTGGAGTGTGCCAGCAGTTCCTGCAAGAGGAAGGCATTGATTCTATGGACTGGCCCGCCCGTTCCCCAGACCTGAATCCAATTGAGCACATTTGGGACATCATGTCTCGCTCCATCCACCAACGCCACGTTGCACCACAGACTGTCCAGGAGTTGGCGGATGCTTTAGTCCAGGTCTGGGAGGAGATCCCTCAGGAGACCATCCGCCACCTCATCAGGAGCATGCCCAGGCGTTGTAGGGAGGTCATACAGGCACGTGGAGGCCACACACACTACTGAGCCTCATTTTGACTTGTTTTAAGGACATTACATCAAAGTTGGAACAGCCTGTAGTGTGGTTTTCCACTTTAATTTTGAGTGTGACTCCAAATCCAGACCTCCATGAGTTGATACATTTGATTCCCTTTTATTTTTTTGAGCAGTGTATGTTCAGGGCAGCAAATAATTTATTAAAACATACTGTTTTACTATGAAGGTCTACATTACAGGGATGCAAACTAGTCACCTTTTGGCAAAATTTCTCAGTTTTGAATCTAAAATAGGTGGCCTATGTGATTCGTGTAGATCCGATGAGAAAAGTTTGGTGGGGCGCTTGGATCACTACTGGCTGTATCCAAGGCTCAGACGATCGTTCATATAACAGAATGCAGCACGCGACTGAAGAGACAACCAATTTGCCGATTTCCGCATCACCGTGCGCTTTGGAAAGACAGCGTGTAAAGTCAGTTTTCCGGTTACAGCAGCTCGTCCCCTGAACAATAACAAAGAGTTAGGTGAGAAGCCTGCCCACGGAGACCGGGGCGAGAAGGTGATGGCGCATACTTCATGAGCTGTAACTGAAAAACAACTGGCATTTGGAAAGTTTGAGATGAGGGAGAAAGTGTGGTGGAACAAGCATTGTTAAGTATCTTGCTAGCTGGATCGAATTCTCCGTTTGTTAGCCAGAGAAATGTTGAACAACATTAGCCAACTTCACAGATCAAGTAATTGAGTTTATGGTGTGAAAATTAGCTGGCTAATGAAGGCAGACAGCTAACGTTACAACATCAGGTGAGGTAACATTAGTAACCTAACCAATTCGCTATAGTATTAACTGGTATATGACTCCTTGCCGTTCCTCAAGTTATAACGCCTTAGGTGCTTACTGGACCCTGGCAATCTGTGAAATGTTAACTAGCTAACAAATATATTCCAAATAATATCCATAATGTCCACAGAAACATATCAAAAGTTTTTTATAATCAATCCTCAGGTTTTTAAAATATATATTCAATAATCTATCAAACGGGTGTGTAGGTTTTTCAATAACACCGGGAGAAACAATGGCCGCTTTACTCTGTAGCGCAAAAAAAAAGCCCCCACCTATCCACTTACGCAATGTGATCTTTCACGCTCATTTTTCAAAATACAAGCCTGAAACTATGTCTGAAGACTGACACCTTAGGGAAGCCATAGAAAAAGGAATATGGTTGATATCCCTTTAAATGGAGGATAGGCATGCATAGGAACAGAGAGGTTTCGAAATAAGAGGCACTTCCTGATTGGATTTTCCTCAGGTTTTCGCCTGCAATATCAGTTCTGTTATACTCACAGACAATATTTTTACAGTTTTGGAAACTTGAGTGTTTTCTATCCTAATATGACAATTGTATGCATATTCTAGTTTCTGGGGCTGAGAAATAGGCAGTTTCAAATGGGTACGTTTTTTAGCCAAAAACAAAAATACTGCCCCCTACACGCAAAAGGTTAACCTGTTGCGTCGAGCCATCCCGGATCCGGGATCATGAATACAGCCTCAAGCTCATTACCATAACGCAACGTTAACTATTCATGAAAATCGCAAATGAAATGAAATTAATATGCTAGCTCTCAAGCTTAGCTTTTTGTTAACAACACTGTCATCTCAGATTTTCAAAATATGCTTCTCAACCATTGCAAAATAAGCATTTGTGTAACAGCTAGCGCTGTTAGCGTAGCATGCTAGCGTTTAGCGTTTAGCATTTAGCGTTAGCATTAGCAGGCAACATTTTTACAAAAACCAGAACATCATTAAAATAAAATCATTACCTTTGAAGAACTTCAGATGTTTTCAATGAGGAGACTCTCAGTTAGATAGCAAATGCTCCGTTTTTCCTGAAAGATGATTTGTTTAGGAGAAATTGCTCCGTTTGGTGCGTCACGTTTGGCTACCAAAAAAAAACGGAAATTCAGTCTTCAAAACGTCAAACTTTTTTCCAAATTAACTCCATAATATCGACTGAAACATGGCAAAAGTTGTTTAGGACCAATCCTCAAGGTGTTTTTCACATATCTCTTCATGATATATTGTTCGTTGAAAGCCTCCTCTCTCCTCTCAATCAGTGGATGACTGCGTGCAGCTTGTAGATTACGCACCAATTTACACAAAGGACACTGGGCGGACCCGTGGTAAATGTAGTCTCTTATGGCCAATCTTCCAATGATATGCCTACAAATACGTCACAATGCTGCAGACACCTTGGAGAAACGATAGGAAGGGCAGGCTCATTCCTGGCGCATTCACAGCCATATAAGGAGACAATAGAAAACAGAGCTTCGAAAATTCTGCCCATTTCCTGTTTAAACTATCATCTTGGTTTCGCCTGTAGCATGAGTTCTGTGGCACTCACAGATAATATCTTTGCAGTTTTGGAAACCTTAGTTTTCTTTCCAAAGCTGGCAATTATATGCATAGTCGAGCATCTTTTCGTGACAAAATATTGCGCTTAAAACGGGCACGTTTTTTTATCCATAAATTAAAAGAGCGCCCCCTATATCCAAGAAGTTAATAAGCAAGTGGATTCGGGGATAACGTGTAGCTGGACCTGGCTTAAGCTGGAATCAACTATAGAGTTGAAAGGAACACTACAAACCTTCCCTCTTTCTCACTTTTTCAATACAGTGGATAAAAATGGGTATGCCAGGTGTACTCTGCCTGAAAGAGATCAATTATGCCAACAAAGGGTATCATGCTCTGCTGGCATGTTGTAGAACAGATGTCCACAGGCAGAATGTGTAATGTAATAATGTGTAGCCCAAAGATATTGCTTTTTTTGTGTTGAACATGACAGTAACACTTTTGTGTGTGAGTGAGGTAATACTCTTTTTTTTTATACTCAGTTATTTCTGCACACATGTAGCCTTGTGCACTTGATCGACGTCTACTGTAGTGGCCACTATAATAGAGCAAATATAGAATGCCTGTTTTGTTTCATTCTATTTCTACTTTTTTCCCCAAGTGCAATATTTCTATAAAAAAGGCTGTCATGGTAACTGCAATATTAGTTTATTGTTTATTTTCTCAAGACTGGAGTGTCATTCGCAGTAAAGTCTAGGCAACAAATAACATTGGATTGCTTTCTTAACATTTTTTAGCAGTTTGTTAGGTTCACTTTAACCTCCCTTATTTATTTTTACACAGAATGATCATGTAGATCATAATATTTTGTTGTTTAATTAGGTAACCTGCATTTCTCCCTAGCAGAGATTTGTTTTGTAGGTTTCAGTGTAAAAAAATAAGTGTCACCAGTTTGCATCCCTGACATTAACCTTAACAACACTCTGTAGGTTAGCACCATGGTGTAGCTGGAG